>NW_023458557.1:8595503-8597374 GCF_013731165.1 Rhagoletis pomonella | reverse complement strand
TGTCTAAGCCGCCGCTTAAGCCGAGTTCAGCGGCCGTGCGCGCGCACTTTGGCGGCAGTGGAGTCGACGCGACTCCGAAAATAATTACCGAGCGCGCACGGCCGCCTCCCAATTGTCGTGCGAAAATCCGCACAAACCAGTTCAGCTACTCAAGTCGGACAACGCGCACGCGCCCCCTTAATATCAGCAATTTTAAAACATCTTTTTAACTGTGTCATCCAAAATATACTTTGAATATATGAGCAAACTATTAAGCAAAATACATAAAAATTGAAAACCAACGTATTTCCTTAAAGCGGAAAGAAACTGTGTGTGTGCAAGGTGAGTGCGAAAGGCAACCATTGGAAATATTCAGTAAGAATCTATGTATTTATTGACTGAAATATAAATAAATAAATAAATAAAATTTTAGAAATCCAGAGTTACGAAAACTTTTTTGTGAAAAATGATTTGATTTATAACGACCCAGTTAAGCAATTATTAGTGGTACCTACTAGTATGGAGGAAGAGGTTATCAAACTAGCTCATAATCAGGGTCAATTTGCGGCCAAAAGAACTCTCGAACTGGTAGAAAGGAATTACTATATACCAAATGCGAGCGAGAAAGTACGGAAAATTGTCAATTCTTGCGTTGAGTGTATCGTGATAGACGCGAAAAGAGGTAAGAAAGAAGGTTTGTTGACGCCAATCGATAAAGCGTCTGAGCCATTAGGTACTTATCACGTCGACCGTGTGGGTCCACTCACCGAAACGCGTAAAAAATACAACCACATTTTGGTCATAATAGACGGATTTTCCAAATTCGTTTTGTTATATCCACTAAATCAACTGGAGCGGAGGAGGTATTAGACAGGTTAGAGAAGCAATCATCAGTTTTTTGTAACCCGACACGAATTGTAACGGATAGAGGGGTTGCATTCACATCAAATGCTTTTAAAGAGTATTGTGACAGGAAAAATATACATAAACAGGTGTACCTCGCGGTAACGGGCAAGTGGAGCGCGTCCACAGAACGGTTGTTCCAATGTTGCCAAAGAAATGTCAGAATAGTCCGGCTCAGTGGTACTGTCAGGTCGCAAGAGTGCAACAGATTTAAAACAATACCGCACCTCGCAGTACGAAGATAACACCCTTCAAAATCTTAACAGGATTAAATATGCGTATACCGGACTATTCAGATTTACAAACAATTTTAAGCGAACTAGAAGTAGAGGAATTGAATGTTGAGCGGGATTTGGCAAGAGACAAGGCTCGCGGAAACATTGAACAGATACAAAAAGAAAACTGTAAGTCATTTCATAAAGGACGTAAGGAAGATACCAAATATGAGATAAATGACTTAGTGGCTATTAAGAGAACCCAATTTGGGGGGTATGAAGTTGAGGCCGAAGTATCTAGGGCCGTACAAAATAGTCGTTAAACTAAATCACGGACGATACGAGGTGGAAAAAGTGGGAAGTCAGGAAGGACCAAGAAGGACTGTGACTGTAGCAGAAGACATGAAAAATGGGGCTAGTTATTCGAGGGCGAATAACCAATCAGGAGGCCGGTTGTAGGATCGATATCATAGAGAGGCGGTAACCTTTAGTTAAGGACTTACAAAACAGTACGGCGGCAACCCTACTTTTGACGAAAACAGAACGAAGCGTCCATTGTAGAAATCAGTTAGACTTAAGAAATAGCGAGTAAGAGTTAGTTGAGTAAGAACCACGATAGCGCAAACTTGTCTAGAAAGTAAAATAAATTGTTCTTTATTAAAAACCCGGAAATCCTCGTTTAATTCCCCTACATTAATTCATTAGAGAATAATATTAAAGTTAACCCTAAATCATTTTGGTTGTTTTTGAACTCAAAACGTAAAGATAATGGCA
>NW_023458557.1:8583715-8595493 GCF_013731165.1 Rhagoletis pomonella | reverse complement strand
GATAACTTACCTCGTTGATATAAAACCTGCTCTTTTCAATGTTTATAGTCAAACAAGCTTTTTTAACTGATGGGCAACCTCTGAAAGGATGGACATATGACTGTCAATATTTTCTGACAGTATAAGGAGGTCGTCTAAGTAGACAAAGACCTGGTTCTTCAACTGGGGTGGGATGACGCGATCTATTAGGCGGCAGAGTGATTGAGGAGCGTTGCATAATCCGAATGCATTACGCAGTAACGGTACAACGGACAATTAGGGACTGTAAAACATGTGTAATCTCTAGAGTTTTCAGACAGAGGAATTCGCCAAAAGGCTCGACGCAGATCTAGTGAACTTATGTATTTAGCCATTGGTATTCTACTTAATGTACCATCAATTTGTGGTAGGGGATATCGTCCTTAACGGTAACACTATTTATTTTCCTAGAATGAAGACACAGACGGACTTTATTTGGCTTCTTCACTAGACTACTGGACTGGACCAAAGACTATTACGAGACTCTTCGATTACACCTAACTTTAACATTTCATCGATTTTTGTTTGAACTAATTTTTCTACTGCGGGGGTATGGGAAAATATCTTTGCTTTATCGGACGCACATTCGGCTGGAGTCCAATCATATACTCCATGAGGGCAGGGCCGGCCGCAGGATTTCTCTTTAGGGGGATTTTATGTAAAGTCATTCGTAACAATTAAGAATATCATTGTTTTACTTAGAGTATTCAATATATTGTATTTAATTGAAGATATAATTCAGCACAACTCAAAGAAAAGTAACATGCAATTCACCGAAGTATAGGTACAAATTCTTTTAATTCTGAGTCAACATTAACATCCAGATTTCGATGAAAAGCTAGTTCTTTGTGTGCTCTTTCTCCACCCATGCCTGCACATGCATGATATTCATGGAATTATTTTGCAAAACTATAACTAAATAAATAGGGGAGCGAAGGGTATTATGAACCACATAGGAAAAATTTCTGTAGAAAAACGGAAATATGAATAAATAAAAACGCGAAAGGTGCTGTCTACCCGACCATATGCTCCCGGCAACAAATTCAAACATTTATTCGCTTTCGCATAGGACACCCACAACTTACACATGAGCACTTGCTTCAAGGTTCACGTCCATCAGCATGTCCCGCCTGCAAACGAACATTATCCGTAGACCACATCCTAAACGGATGTGTTCAATTAAAATCCATTCCGGAAATTTTTGTTGGTAATGTCACACCCAGTTCATGTTTAAGCGCAATCAATGCTGAGAATACGTAAAAACTTGTAAACTATCCAAAAGCATGTACTTTATTGAGTTTAATAATTATTTGCTACATTTCCTTATTCTATAAGCGAGTCAAAGGCACTCCATTAGTTACTAAGTATAATAATTTTATTATGGTACCTAGCTATAATAAATAAATAAACATAATTTTGTTCATTTCAAAAAATAAATAATAAGGATTCCAAATTAAAAAAAAATACATTTCTAGAACAAAAGCTGTAATATGCAAATAGAGGACTTGACATAAAACGTACGTTTCATAAAACATAAGTCTAATAAAGTGCACGCAATGCTTTCATCGAAAGGGGTCAAAATCCAATGCATACTATAATATATTTCAACCACAATATTTGACTGCAATTTTTTTTATATATTTATTGGTTTCCTTTCACAGAGTTTAGTTTGATGGCTGAGTGGAGGATCGGTCTATCTCGGCAACCAGTTCAAAACGCCCTATCTCAGAAAATTTTTCAACAACGATATATCTCAGAAAACTTTTCAAGAACGCCCTACTTTAGAATTTCGTTGAAAAACGCCCTATTTCAGAATTTGGTTGAAGAACGCCCTACCTAAGTTGCCGTTTCAAAAACGCCCTATCTCAGCTTATTTTCAATGTATTTTCGTTTGAGAAAGGGCACTTTGAACCGAATTCTGAGATAGGGAATTTTTCAATCAAATTCTAAAGTATTGCGTTCTTGAAAACTTTTCTGAGATAGGGCGTTTTTGATCTGGCTGGCAAGATAGGTGGATCTTCCACTCAGCCATCGATTTGTGCTTGAATCTCTATTTAAAATTACTCTTATATTCGACAGTTTTTATTGAGCTTCAAGCCGTTTCTAATGAAAAAATTTTGCGGAAAAACACCAATAATTTACCCAGAAGTTATAGCTACTATCACCACCAATGGCGTCCAGCTTAATAAAAATTGTTGAGATCTTCAAATATTTTTGACTACACGCAATATTTTTGCGTTGGTAATTTTTATCTTGATAAAAGCATTTGTAAAATGACTATTTTTGCCGGATTTATTCGTTTAAAAAAATGTATATAATATGCTATTTCACGTCCAAGTACATAATAACAAATATTTTAATAGAAAACAGCTAAATTTTTGCTTTTATATTAAACTATCAGCAATTTTTCCGTCACGAAATCGCGCCAATGAAAATGTAGCTGTCAAAGTACCAAATTGCTGGCAATAAACTTTTGCATGTGGAGACAGCAAGTTAAACTAAACTATGGAAAATTGTATGCATACTTCCCTCCAACAGGGGGGTTTAAACTAATTTTTGCATAAGGGCTTAAATCTGATGTCTTTTTTTCAATAGCGCAAATTTTTTTTTTTGAGTATTTGTGTCTGGCTTTAACATTTTGCCAAAACTTTTTCAAACGGACAGATGAACGACTAACAGGCGATGGTGCATTATGATCATTATTCAAAATACGGTCCCTAATTATATTATAATTCTGCAGACGAGCATTAAACGGTATGATTTTATGAACAGACGGACTGGTTTTCGATGATACATCAGGGCGAATGATTGACGGTGCGCAATAATTGGTATGGACACTAGGCATGTCAGGGCCTATGGGTAACTGCGTTGTTGTTCGCTTCCCTGGTCTTTGCGAGGGCTCTGTTTCGAAGCCTCGTTCGTTTTCGAGTTTCCCGAACAGGATTCGCATTTGGTTCGGTAAACGTCAGGCTTGCCCACAGCCATAGCAAAATATGGTATTGCCCTCCAAACAATCAAGGTACCTATGTCCTTCACCCCGACAGTTCCAGCAGACAATTTTGTTGTTTAATTTCCGAACTTCCTCTATCTCGTTTTCTTCAAAGTTTTGTGGATCGTTTTTATACTGAAGCTGATTAGCATAACGTCGTGGATTATGTCGTACACAGCGGACAGCGCATAGCTGGTCTTGCTAATTTCATTCGCAAGGCTTTCGCCTTTCAAACAGAGTTTGAGCAACTCTACAAGCGAACTAATGGGGACGTATAGCAATTTCTGTCGAACACGAGGTCTTAAATTATGCTGCAGCATTTCGACTAATTCTGCATCCGTCAAACGAGTTTGCAAAGGTTCTGCTAGTTTTACTACAGCGTTTCTAAACCCGTGGAAGCTCTCACTGGGTCCCTGTTTTCTTCCACTAATCTGCTCTTTAAGCGAAAACGCTTTTGTGCTGTTGGAAACTGGTTCTCAGTGCTTGGTAAAGCGATGGCCAGGTTACTCGTTCTTTCGAGCGGCGATATCTCCAATACGAATCGTTGGCATCGTTGGTAAAGAGGCTTTGGAAATGCTCACAGAGTAGGTTAAAATTACCCTCGGGTGTATCTATCACCTGACATTCTATTCTGCAAAGAAAACTGTCAACCGATATACGAGGTGACCCATCGAACTCGAAATAAGTTGCGCTATTCTGCCATAATTAGGAACACCGGTCGTATCACTTAAACGTAGCTGATCAACTGCTCTGTAAAAATTTTGAGAAGAACTATTCGGTAAGTTCGAAATATCTCTTGGTCAAACTGGGGTCGAATTATTTTGCGGTAGGTTCGCAGGGATATTATTAGGAACAGGGCTAACGTTGGGTACAGGTGGGGCTACTGGTGGATTTGGATTTGGTATGTTCAAATTTAGTTGGCCCAATACATTGACGAGTGTGGATTCTATTCTTTGCTCTATCAATAACGTGGGAAACGCGATTCTCCAAGTCTGCAAATAAGGTAGCTTGTCGGGCTGATATTACCGCGGAAACGAGGTTCCTAACTCTACTTTTCTCCTCTTTGTTGCTAATTTGTCTTGGATTGGTACCAGGAAGGCTTGCCGCATCTTCGCAAGATGTTGCGTTCTCCTGCATACTTTAGTGCGTTCTATGTCCCTATTCTCTGTCTGTAGGGCAGATCCGGCTCGCATACGGGCACCTGTGTGTTGAGAGAACTCTTTCCACTACATTTAGCACGACACTGAGCACACGAGGTTTTCTTTTTAAGCCAGTTTCGAAGGCATGGCCTATGAAAGCGGTGAGAACACGCAGTGGTCAAAATATCCTCGCGTTCAGAAAGAATTTCCCTACAAATCGTACAAACATTAACTCGTTGAGGCATATGTCCACTACTTTGCCGAATCATCATTGTTATTGAAAAAGAAAAAAATAAATAAATAAATAAATTATATTCAACAATTTGTATTAGCTCGAGGCCGTTTTCAGTGAAAACTTATTGTGGAAAAGCAACAATAATTTGAAAAAATGGTAGAAGTGATAGATATTTCGGAAATCACCACATTTCCTCATCAGACTTCTTTCAGTAGGATTCGAACCGACGATCACCACTGACTCAGCCAGTTGCCTACGCACTGTGCTAAGTTTGTCTTGTTAATTCTTGTTGCTTATTTTCCACTATTTCACTATGCTAAGCCAACTACAACCAAGCGCAGCTATTCCGCTGCAATTCACTTGATCATGTGGTTGTTGGTTTTGTTGGTTTTTATTAATATTTCTATTATTAGAATGTTTAACTTTTTAGGTGTGCTCGTCCTGAAGTTATTTGTTTTTGTTATTTTTATGGCCTTTATAACAAGTATATTCAACAATTTTTATGAGCTCGACGCCGTTTTCAGTGAAAACTTATTGTGGAAAAGCAACAATAATTTGAAAAAATGGTAGAAGTGATAGCTACTTCGGAAATCACCACATTTCCTCATCAGACTTCTTTCAGTAGGATTCAAACCGACGATCACCACTGACTCAGCCAGTTATTACCTTTTCAAAAGCGAAATAAAGTCAACAAAAATTTGGAAATAAAGTCATTGACGCTATTTCCTCATTCAAATGGAAATAGCGTCAACAATGCTTAAAGTATGTCGATTCATAGAAAAAAATGTTGTTCTTACAATAAACATTGCCCCGTAAGTGTTCTTTTTTAATAGAAGAAAAAGGCTTTTGCCAAATCCTCAGTGTTGTGATATTAATCCACACGCAATCATGAACTACCACCAAGTGATTCTATTAAAAAAAAAATTTAAATTACGAATATGTAAAAACACGATGCGAAAAACTAAACGCACAGCTGGAATATGAGAAATATTTGAAGAAAGAGTGGAGAAATGATCCATAACTTGCAAAACATTTTTCGTTTCTACAAAAATAAAGCGGACACTATTAAATTGAAGAAACAGTACATGTCCAAAAACCCCGGAGGAGCACTGAAAGAATTCTGTGTTTTAAATTAGCATATTTTGAACGAATTCGGAATGTCTAAGGTGGAAAAGCACCCAACTTTTCTATAAGGAAACAATTATAAAAAAAGAATTTTCTTACACTATATTTATGCCTCGCCAGCAGTCATTTAAAAGCAGCTAAGGAGAACGACGACACTACTTATTAGATGGCACATTCAACGAGCCAATGTGCCAAAATTCGGGTATAAACAATTATTGATTATTTAATATCGGAACCGAGATCATATAAGTTAATTGATTGGTTTTCACACACTTTTGAAACAAAAATTATATGCTTTTTTACTGCAGACAAGTTGTTGCCTCAAAACATGCCATATTGAGGATAAAAAAGTGCCAAAATGTGCCAAATAGAAAAATAAAAGTGCCAAAAAAGGTGTAATTCCTTTTAATCATTCTCATTTAGCAATAAAATAAAGCCACATTTTCAAAACAATAGTGCAATGATAAAATAAGATAAACCAGTCGAAAAGCCTTTATAAATTAGAAAATTTTAGTTGAGAAAAAGAAGTGCACGCAAAGGATTTCACAAAACTGTATTGAAATGTTATTTTTTTTACAGAAGTGCCATTTTGGCATTTTGTGCCAAATTGAAAAATTAAGTGCCATTTGAAGTAAAATAGGAACAAATGGCACGGTTTGAGCCAAGTTGGCATCCCTGCTTCCAATAACTTACAAATATAAAAATGTGAAATATCGAGGGCTTGAATTCATTAATACCCTCTATCTGCAATTTGCACAAAAACTAATTTGTGATTTTAGAAACCATCTGGGACTTATTACCTGTCGTTATATAAGGTAACATTAATATCACTGATGACAGTTAAAGCTTAGGTGGATTTTTATATCAGAATCCCATCTTTGTGAAAAGTGTGCAGATAGGGGGTATTATTGAATATAAACCCTCGATGTTTAAAATATATAAACATTTTATTTCAACGTATACAAAAAATAAATCTACCTGCGTTACAGCACGTCGTGAGACGGGGAAGGGGGCCGCGGCGTAGCGTGACGCGGGCCGCCGCGAAGCTAAGCAAATTTAATGTTTGAAAGAGAAATAACGTCAATTGATTTTATTTCGTTTTTAAAAAGGTAATAATGTCAATTGACTTTATTTCGCACCAGGGTGGGAAATAAAGTCAATTGACCTTATTTCCGTTGATCTTATTACCTGTCACCTTAGGTTTAACGTGGGTGCCTCCCGCAATAATGCAGTCCAAGCTCAACGGAGCCCCTAAAGCTCAACGGACCTATTCAATGCACTAACCACCTTGGTAGGGTTCGAGGCCTATTTAAATTCTGCCGTGTTATGGGTCCGCCACCCGGTTGCAATGCAGCTCCACATCGAGCCAAAACGACTCTCCCCGCATTTGTGTTTAAACCACTATACTCCACGTAGGTCCAAGCCGCACGAGCAGATTGGAGCAAGCTCCAAGGGCAACTGCTCCCCGTGCTACCAGAATTAGGTCTCCGGTAGGACCTCCTTGCCGACGCCGCTACCAGTTGATTTACCATACTGTTCTGGACTGGTGGTCATCACCATCACCACCTTCCCTCACGACTCGTCTTCGCCTTCTAAAAACTTCCCGTGCGAAATTCATCAAGTTCGCTACTGTCAAATATGTGGAGAGGGTACTACCGAAGTCGTACCGTCCCTCCGTCCATGTTACCCCTTGCTGACAAGACTCCTCACGTCCGAGTATCTTGAACATTCACAAAGTACGTGCTCGACATTCTCAGGGTCCGCTCCACACTCACAGCCCTCAGTCATGGAGGTTCCTCTTACGCAAATAAGCATTAAGAGGGCCGTGCCCCGTTAGTAGAAAATCCAAACTCAGACAATGCCTGAAGTCTGGATTTTCTCCTATAAACCGTACACTCGGAATGAAGCGGTATGTAACACGTCCCTACACATGTTACCGTCCCAACACATGCCACATACCACGCTCTCTGTCATCCAACAACCGTTTGCATTCACGATAGCCCCTCTTCAAGTCACTGTCCAAAATCCACCCAGTCAACGGCAACATGTTCATGCCTCTTCTCATCCTGAAAATCACAGCTCGCGCTATAACCACCAGGCCAAGATAAGGCACTCCCATCACTACCTGAAGCGCATTCGCAGAAACAGTGCGACACACCGGAAGACAACCCAGCAACAATGTACTCTGGCAGGACGGGACCTTCTGGCGACCTGCAACCTTCAGAACTGTCTCGTACCAAATAGCGGACCCAAAAGTGGCGCAAGCCACGAATAGGCCCCGATAGATGGCACGAACAGTACGCCGGCCGAGGGCCCAGTCACATGTCAGGATGTGACGTACCTTTCCCACAACAACAACAGTTGCGTCACATATATAAGACTGACCCCATCCCCTAATGAAGGGCCCACCTCATTCACCACCTTCTTCATGACCTCCTTGGAGGACTGACCCGACTTATCCTTAACCACAACCGACCACGTCTCCACCTGTTTTGGAGGCACCAATGCTGGCAACGAGGGCACAAGTGCCTCCGGTGTCTATTTCGGTGAAGCCCCCATCGGTGGAACCACGGCAGGCTGGGCAAAAACCCCATTCCTTCCCCCACAAAGGACATCAACCTTGCCGCGAAGGTGAGCATTCTCGGCAATAGCCGTCACCAGGAGCACCTCGTACTCCGAAGAAAACTCCAACAGCTTCTTTGCCGACGACAGGTCAATTCCTTTCATCCCAACGACGACCCCGCTTAATTTAGCGGAGATCGCCTTTAACTCCCTCACTAGCCCTCACTAGCCCTCGTATCAGCCCCAAGCCCCTTACATGTCCTTACTGCAGCCACCCTAACGCCCACATCAGCACAAGTGCCGGTGCACGCAACCGTGCTCGCACTAACTTCCTTATCAGCCCCCGTGTTCGCGCTCGCGCCAACTTAAGTAGACAACCCAGCGCTCACGCTTGCTCCATCTGACGAACCGCCTACTGTTTTCAACTCCGAACCGGCAACCGATTTCGGACGACCACGACCACGATTTCCCGCATCAGACCCGGTACCCGATCCCGTTTGTTTTTTACCAACCGCCTCCGTCCGACGAATATTCCTCGGTGGTGATTTCACAGCCGCCGTTTGATTCCCCAACCGCTGAACCGAACCGACCAAATTTTTCATCCGGTTCACGTCCCTGAAAAAAACATATCACCCAAACAAAGTATTCAAACTTCTTTCAGCTTATCCAAATCAAATGCAAAAAAAATATGAACTTGTTCTTAACAAGAAAAACTAAAAAAAAATTTCAACGTATTTTACAATACCCAAAAGAAAGAAAAAAAATTCGTCGAATTATAAAAAAATTAAATGTTCATTTAGTATATATTTATACATACGGATGTATACACAAACATATATATTTGAGAGGTAGCACGAGAAGTTAAATATATGAAAAAATAAGAGTTTATGTTGAGATAGGTTAGGTCACCATGTGGTGAGATCACAAACATACGAGTTAAAAATTTTTAAATATGTTTACTGATTAGATGCGATCTGCGAACTTTGCATATGTTGCTTGTCTCAAATAAGCGAGCGCTTTTACTCATATTTTACCTATTTACTGCGTGCTCCTTAATTTTACAATGTGTAGCTAAAATACAGTGCGAACTAAATTCTTTTAATATTTTTCAATGCAAAGAAAGATTGTTATTTTTTTTTTAATTATTAAAACCTACGTTTAAATAACCAAAACAAAACAACAACATCACAGTTATTCACAGCAGCCACACAAAAGCAAAGTGAGTGCATTTTATTGATACTATTGGGGCTATCGGAAAAAAGGGGCGGAGCATCTCCCATAGAAACAGAAGTTTTCATACTACATATCTCTGCAAGTGTTCATGGTAGAGTACTGCAACTTGATATGTATAAGATATATAAAATCAATCGCATAGTCATGAAGAAGAATTTGGGCTATTGGAAAAAGGGGCGTGACACCTCCCATATAAACCGAATTTTCCACACGGCATATCCCTGTTCATGATAGAGTACTGGAACTTGATATGGAGATATATAAAATCAATCCCATAGTCATGAAGATAAATTGGGGCTATTGTAAAAAGGGGCATGGCACCTCCCACACAAACCGAATTTTTATCACTGCATATCTCTGGAAGTGTTCATGATAGAGAACTGGAATTTGGTATGGAGATAAATATATAAAATCAATCGCATAGTCATGTAGAAAAATTTGGGCTATTAGAAAAAGGGCGTGCACCTCTCATACAAACCGGATTTTTCATACTGCATATCTCTGGAAGTGTTCAAGTTAAAAGACTCGAAATGAAATCAATCGCATAGTCATAGAAAAATTGGTGCTATTGGAAAAAGGGGCGTGGTACCTGTACCTTCCATAAAAACCGAATTTTTCATACATATGCATATCTCCAGAAGTGTTCACGGTAGAGTACTCGAACATGGTATGGAGATATATATCCAATCAATCCCACACTCTTAGAGAAAATTAGGGCTATTTTATAAGGAGGCATGGCGCCTTTCAAACGCACTGAAGCTATTACTTATCTTTGTATGCATATACACTTTTGCTACGTTATTTAAGATGGCAATGGAAATATGCCCTCTGAAAACCACCAAACCGTAATATTTGAAGATAAATGCGTCACTGAAAATCATGAACGTGAACTGTTGGTGAAAATGTGTGAACAAAATGTTTCAATACAAAAAATTAAGTTTTGGGCGGGACGAAGTTCCCCGGGTCTGCTAGTATACATATATATATATATATATATCTTTCTACATATGTACAAATTTATACAAGTAAGCTCATTTTGGAACTGTATTTACTTCATATTTACCTAATAAATTTAGTTGTATATACATATGTACATACATGTGTACATACACTGAAAATAAAATCTGCGTAAATATAACGAAAACTTGCGTACATTTTACGAAAGTTTTCGTCATTTTGAGCCACGATAGTTTTCGTTGATTGTACAAAACAGTTTTCGTACATAATACAAAAATATGACACATCAGATCTTAGTACATTTTACGAACGTATTCGTACTATTTACGAACGAATTTCGTACTACTTACTAAAGAATTTCGTACTATTTCTTTATTTTTTACGAAATTTTTGTAAAATGCACACAATAGTCCGTATATTTAACGAAATTATTTTCCTAAAATCTGCGGTTGTTTCGCAGAACTTCCGATTGCTTTCATTCACCACACTGTAAAAACATAAAACGAATTATAGCACAACACTTTTATTTTGTTTTTATTCCTAATTTTAAGCGTTTTTCTTTAACAAAATGTTTTGCAATGTTTTTATGTGGAGGTACTTGGCAGATTCGCAGCTTCTTCGATGTTTGTTTCCTTTCTCGACTATAAATTAAAGGAAAATGATAAGGCATCTGAAAGGCAAGTTTCAGTGAAAAATCATTCATGTACTTACTTAAAATTTCATTAAGTAGTGCGTCTGTTCCTGGCTTGGGCTTGCCGTTGATAGCTAACTGATAAAATTGCAGAGCAAGGCTCAGCGTGGGCGATGTTAAAAACATTCTAAGCTTAAAAGCATTTATCCACAGCTTTAACATTTAATTTTGTATTGTATTTTTATCCAGCTAAAGCTTCTTAAAACTTTTAAAATTATATTATACGTCTCACAGTAGCCAACCAGTAGTTTCGCAACGACACGCGGTACATAAAAATATGATAAAATATTAAACTGATGGTAATTTAGTATATTGTACGAAAATATTCGCCTGTTGTACCAATTTAAAAAAATGTTTCTGCATTTGTTCTATGTACGAAAGTATTAAGTAAATTGTACGAAAACACAATTGTAGATTTCGTTAATTTTAAAACCACACGTAAATATTACGAATGCCTTCGTACAATATACAAAATTATTCGTACAGAGATTTGTTCAGTCATCTACGAATGTGTTTCGTAAAATAAACCTAAGATTTCGTAAATTGTACTGAAAAAAGGCTTTACGAAAGTCCTTTCGTTATATTTGCGAATGGCTCGTAAAATCTTGTTTCGTTGTGAAAAATGTGCTCGTATTATGAACGAAAGTTTCGTACATTGTACAAAAACCAAGACTACGAAAGTTTTTCGTAGCACTTTTACGAAATTTTATTTTCAGTGTACCTTCCCACATACGTAATTATATCCAACTGCAAAGGGATCAGTTTTTTTGTTACTGGCTTACTCGCACATAAATAAAGGTACATAAATATATATATATACATATATATA
>NW_023458557.1:8577563-8583705 GCF_013731165.1 Rhagoletis pomonella | reverse complement strand
GAGTCATGGTCATACGTTTAGTTTTATATACATATAGATAGGGTGGGTAACAATAAATAATACATAATTATTTATTGTTATCTATGTCAACATTAGGGATTACTGCATCAGATTTTAATGCATATAGTTTTCTATCAATTTAGTTTTAATGCAACCAGAGGGGGAGTTTGTTTCCGCCACCCTTTGCGTGAAACCACCATAACAGAAAAGCGAATCAAAGGCCTCATGCAACCATGCATATTCCTTCCACCCAATTATAAAGGGAGTTATGCACACCCTCTATTTCATCAATCATTAAGGGGTGTCCCTACCGGCACACTTTCGTAAATGATTGCGTAAAGTTACTTTACTGCGATGAAAACTAACTGTATTTATGTTTGTTGTATGCCAAAATTGACAAATATTGCTCGCCACCCTACAATATATTCCTCATCAAGTCCTATTTAGAATGAGTAAACGTCATTTCAGAAAATGACCCGTTTCACGTCGATGCGAAAAGAAGCCGAAAAAGTTCGCTACCCACTAACATGCCGACTCTGCGGCTCGAAACATCCCCTCAGGCTTTGTCCCGTCTTTCGGGCAAAAATACCAGAAGAGCGTCTGCGTGAAGTCTTAATTCACCGCTATTGCACCAACTGCTTAGCAGGAACCCACCGCGCAGCACATTGTACGAACGACGGGAGATGTCGGCAGTGCCAGGAGCAGCATCACACGCTGCTTCACATCCCGTCACGTGCCGACAAACCACGATTTAGCCGTCGACCGCCGAGGACCACAGTTAGCGAAGACGAAAACACCGACGCCATATCAATAGAGGTGTCAGAGGCTGGAGCGGAAACCTCAGCTTTCCGCCCAGGCCTGGAAGAGGGAGAAATCCCGGAAGCTGAAGTGGAAACCGATGCTTTCCAATCAGGAAACCCCGCTGGAATGGAAACCAGCGCTTTCCATCCAGATGGGTCGAGGGGACTAGAAACGAAGCGTTTTCGCCCAGGCCTCCAACATGAGCGTGACCAGCAGGAAGGACTGGAAACCGCAGCTTTCCAGCCTCCAAAAAATAAGAGAGGTCGCAAAACTCAAAACCAGCGTTACCGCACTCGCCGTCGGAAACTTGAAAGCGGGAGAGTGGAATCACGAGCATTCCACCTCTCCGCTCGGCGCGGATTTCGGTCCAGACGAGTGACAGAAGCGCGATCAGCTGTTATACCATTACAAAGCCTGACACCAATGGCACCAACCGCCGTAGTGAGAGTCGAGGCTGGAGGCCGACTGCATCTGATACGGGCACTCATAGATCCGTGCGCCATAACGTCTATAATAGCTGCAGACCTTGCCCAAGAGCTACGATTAAATGTGAGCTCCGTTAATAAACAGCGAGGCTGCTTTATTAAAATGCATGGAAAGCACGGGCAGACAGCGACGGTAACTACATACGCTATTACCGTACGAAATTTCAGCAAGATGACCCCGATTGCGAATATCGATGGATCAATTTGCTCCTCGTACACTAACTTAAGATTAGCGACGTTTCCCCAAAGATATTCTTGGGCACTATTCCATCCGGTGTCATGGGCCCACTGTTGGTACAAAACACAATTTTTGGTTGGGTAATATCTGGTGCCTGCTGAGTATTCTCACAATCACATAATTCTTTTTATACTTACTTCCGTTCTCTAAAACTGAATTTAAATGAAATAAAAGAGAGCATGTGAATTTTAAACTACGCTTTTTATTGTGAATATTTTCTGTTCATTTAGAATTTAGGTACAACCAGTGCAGACCTCACGAGGATCACAGCGCGATTAGCTGTAAGATATTTTATGGATTATGGAACGTGGTGGCCGGATTACGTAAATTCTGAACGTTGCGTATGTCAAGGGGGCCGGCATGTTTAGGCCGTCGCCCTAAATATTTTTCTTTTTGTGCCACCCTAACATTAGTATAATATACCACAGTTAGCTATTCAATATAACCTACCGCTAGCTATGTTAAAATTTCCCTTTTTTGCCTAAAACCGTTCGGAGGGTAACGCAATTGAAATAAAAGAACGGGTTACTTACTTACTTTTCGAGTGTCCTGCAGAGAAGAACGTATCGAGCCACCACATTTCATCGTTTCACCAATTTATTAAAAGGTAATCTGAAATATACTTGAATATTATTATCGAAGCAAATAAACTTATTTGAAATCTGTGTATATCTAATACCAACTTTTACCGTGTTCTTTCTTTATTACCAAATACATCGCTCGCACTGAAACTGGACTATTGCCATAAACTCGCGGTCCGAGCCAGAATCTGCGCTTGTACTCCAGACTCGCTCGATGAACACAGACTTTATTTTACACTTAAACGATATTTAAACAATAATTGCTTAACACATGATAATGTTGTTTTCGTTGGTGATTTCAATATATATCTTTACAAAATTACAACTTACAGTAGGCAGTTAGTGGACTTACTTCAGTCTTTCGCAATGGACCAAAAAATTGATTTTTATACGCGAAAAGGGAATAACTCAGAAACAATGATAGACCTATTATTTACCAACAGCGAATATGTTTCTTGTAACAGACTGGATGACCACGGCGTTACGGATCACGAAACTGTCTATTTGAAAATCAAGTTCGAAAGACTAGAATATTACCCTAGTGATTGCCTTGTTGACCAATTGCGGCAATCTAATTATAGCCATTTTGAGAATTTAAGTATCGATAATAAGTTTGCATTATTGAATAATACATTAATCGTGAAATAATGTCTACTGGAAATGGAGCCATTAGCTTTAAATTCCAAAGCGTTTCAACGAATGACATCCTAGATATAGTTACAAAATTCAAAAATAAGATTGGTGGTAAGAAGCTATTATCCGAAGGAGTCATTGAACTTATAACTTATACAGGGTATTTTTACACTCAAATTGTTAACGAAAGTCCCGAGAAAGGTAAAGTCCCAAATCACTGGAAAACTTCCATTATCGTACCAGTGGAAAAAAACAAAAAATACTATTAAAGCGGATGAGATTAGACCTATAAACATATTGCCCTGTGATGAAAAGATACTTGAAACAGTGGTTAGAAATCAACTTGTACAATATTTGAAAAATAATAAGATTATTATACCACAACAATCAGGTTTCCGTAAAAGGCATTCCTGTGAAAGCGCTTTGAACCTGGTCATTGCTAACTGGAAAGAAGACCTGAGCAGAAATAAATATATAATACGATTGGTTATGTTTGAACAGACTTACATTGAATGTCAATAAAACTAAGCTTATGGTTATATCAAGGCGAAATTTTGAGAACAGTGAGTTGCTAACTTTAGATATAAACAACGAACCACTGGAGGCTCATCACAAAACGCATCACTAGATCAAATCTGTGAATCGCTGTTTAAATGTTTGTTTCGCACTTTGCATGTATACGCGGTGGCTCAACCGCAGCCAAATAGTGCAGTCATTGTAATGATTTGTTTTGGAAGTATGCCTCATTGTTTTTCACTGCAGCTGGTGTCCATATAAATGGCATATACTTTATACTTTGTCTAGGCTTTAAATTATAGATCCTCAGTATACATAAATATGTATATGCATATAAGTTTAAGCTAGGCTTAATTAAGCTTTAAGAATTAAATAAATAAATAAAATAAAAACTGCCATGCACCTGTTCTTTTAGATGATGATCATATTTCTCTACCCATAAAACGTTCACACATGTTGATGTTATAACGTGTTCTGACCAAATTGCACCTAAACTAACTAGCTCAACATTTGACTGTCTCCACGGTAGTGATCACTTTCCGATCCTCACAAAGCTTGACATACCACATGCAAGTTACGGCACACCAAAACCAAAGTTTCTAACGGACAGAGCGGATTGGAATAAATTTCAAAAACTTGCCGATAGCTTTATTGTAAAATATCCACAATCTAACAAAACAAACGGAGAGACTAGTATTGTCCAAAGGGCCATACGGTATGCTTCTCATTTTTCCATTCCACAAACACAATATAGAAGTTACAAATACATCACTCCTTATTGGAAGCTACGGAAAAATTAAAAAAACATATATCCGATTATAACTTAAACTTATACAAAAAAGCAAATGGAGTATTTAAGAAGAGACTAAAACAGGCTGAAGGAAAGTGTTTGGAAGAGTTTACTGCCCAAATTAACGCAAATACTGACACAAAGCAAATATTGACTAATATAAAAAGACTAAGTGGTTCGTACTCACCTCACGTAATCAACTTCATTAACACTGGTAATGGACCCATACATACAGCCAGGGATTTTGCAGCTTTCTGCTGTTCCTCATGGTCCACCTACTCCTAGGATTCGAATTTTCACAGAGAATTAGCGCAATGACGACCAATCCTTAAGTGCCAGAGAAATCAAAACACCTATTTCCGCCTTTGAATTCAATACTACAATTATGTCTATGAGAGGAGAAACCCCGGGTAAAGACCGCATATCATATGCTATGCTAAAATACCGGCCTCTGGTTACCAAAACCAGATTAATTAACTTATTAAATGAGATTTTAAGCCAAGGATTTTATCCGCAGGTATGGAAATATGACACCGTAGTCCCTATTTTAAAAACCAATCGTAATGTAGCAAATGTTGTGGGTTACAGGCCCATAATGCTCCTGCCTTGCATGAGCAAGACCATCGAAAAGATAATTGCGAAACGCATAATGTGGTTTCCGACCTTAAACAGTTCGACCAGCCCAAAACCAAGTAGCATTCAAATCGGGGCAAGGGACTATGGACGCATTACTTCTTTTCGGAAACTTTACCTCCAAGGCCCTAGCGACAAAAAATCATGTTTCAGTCATCAGCCTTGATTTCGAAAAAGCGCACGACAGAGCAGGGATCCAAGTCGTTGGAAAATTGGAACTAAAATGTACAACCTAGTTAATTCGTTTCATTTAAATCGAACAATATCGGCCAAAATAAACAATAAACACTCTTCGACCAAAAGGCTACACAACGGTATCCCACAGGGATGTTGTTGCTGTTGTAGCGGCTACAACAACCCCGCCCAGGTCGGTTAATATCTCAGGCGTTGTCGTCAAGTTCACTAACGGCAGCCCTAAGAAGCGTGCAGCCTCAATAGGGTCGGTCTACAGGGACAAAGGCGTTAGGTTTTTCGGGTTTTCCGGGCATACGAAGAGATGTTTTGAGTCATGAGGTGTCTCTCCGCATGCCGGACACTCATTTGGTACATCTGCGTTTAGTCTGCTCAGGCATGAGTTTAGTGGTTCTAGTCTCCCGAAGCAGATGAAGCTGCGTCCCGTCAATATTCGGTGGTTGTGCGCCTAGAACGGCATTCACAGGTCTGGAGTCTACATAACTCGAGACTGACTCCTTGTGAATGCCGTTCAGGGCCGGTCGGTAAGCTGACCGTCTATCTGCTCAGCCAAGTCTGTTCCCCTACCATCGTTTGACAGGCTGAGGCTTTGAGATACGAAAAAACGAAGCTCTGGTAAAATTAAAAAAAAACATATATCCGATTATAACTTAAACTTATACAAAAAAGCAAATGCAGTATTTAAAAAGAGACTAAAAAAGGCTAAAAGAAAGTGTTTGGAAGAGTTTACTGCCCAAATGATCCCAAATACCGACACAAAGCAAATATGTATTAATATAAAAAGGCTAAGTGGTTAACACTGGTAATGGGCCCATACATACAGCCAGGGATATTGCAGATTTCTTCTGTTCCACATGTTCCACCTACTCCGAGGGTTCGAATTTTCACATAGCCTTTGCGGAAGAAAAATATAGTAGTTGAGATGAGAATTATCGCAATGACGACCCATCCTAAAGTGCCAGAGAAATCAAACCACCTATTTCCGCCTTTGAATTCAATACCACAGTTATGTCTGTGAGAGGAGAAACCCCGGGTAAAGATGGCATATCATATGCTATGCTGCAAAACCGGCCTCTGGTTACCAAAACCAGATTATTTAAGTTATTAAATGAGATTTTAAGCCAAGGATTTTATCCGCAGGTATGGACACCGTAGTCCCTATTTTAAAAACCAATCGTAATGTAGCAAATGTTGTGGGTTACAGGCCCATAATGCTCCTGCCTTGAATTGTGTGGAGCAATTTCTCCTCATCGTGCGGTTGGTATTCAGGCGA
>NW_023458557.1:8573207-8577463 GCF_013731165.1 Rhagoletis pomonella | reverse complement strand
GCGTCCAGTCTCTGTCCGTAGTGCGGTGTTTTGCGTCGTCTGCAGCTTCTTCCATTGAATCCTACTAGTCCCCGGCGACCACACTGGTGCTGCGTAATGTAAAACCGACCGGCCTATTGCCTTGTATGTTGATAGCAACAACCAAGTAGTGTCGGATAACGACTTGAGGACCTTGTTGCGGCTCTGTACTTTGTTGACAATAGCGGCTGCGTGCGCAGAGAAGGAGAGCAGACTGTCGAAGGTTACTCCGAGTATTTTGGGGTTATTCACCGTCGGAATTGGTGTGTCATCGACGTGAAATCCCAGCGGTAGCCTACCCATCTTCGTCCAGGTGGTAAACAAGGTCGCAGAGGATTCTGTAGGGGAGAGGGTTAGGCTGCTTGCAGTGAAGAAGCGAGAAAGCTCGGAGAGATACAAGTTTACTTTCGAACACAAATCATCAATTCCGTTCCCACTCGCCACGATCGTGCAATCGATGGCGTAAGAGACAATCGAGACTCCCCCTGGTGGTTGAGGGAGCTTTGGGATGTAAAAGGTAAACAGTAGCGGCGAAGGGACACCACCCTGTGGAACCCCATGTTTTATCTTTCTGAGTTTGCTTGATTTGTCTCTAAACATTACTGACGAGTGTCGACCGCTCAGATAATTCGCCGACCACCGTTTGAGCCTCTATGGGAGAGAGGAAGCCTCTATATCTTCTAGTAGCATGGAGTGGCTGACGGTATCAAACGTCCAACGCTACTAGAATAGTTCTCTCATAGGGATGGCTGCGGTTAAGGCCACGTGTTATCAGAGTGTTTATGGCGTTAAGTGCTGTTATTGTACTGTGCACTTTACGGAAACCATGCTGATGTTTCGCTGGGGTTATGGGGTTCGTGAAATATGGGAGCAGCAAGGCCTCTAGTGTCTTCGCTACCGGGGAAAGGAGTGTTATCGGCCGATAAGATTCTCCTTTGTTGGCTGGTTTCCCCGGTTTGAGCAGTGGAACCTCTCTCTCCACCTTCCAGATGTCTGGGATGATGAGAGTGGCCATTGACATATTGAGGACCTCTGTTAGGTACGCTACTCCCGCAGGACCCAAATTTTTCAGCATCAGCATGCATATTCCGTCGGGACCCATGGCTTTGGAGGTTTTCACCTTCCCGATGGCCACCTGAACTTCACTGCTAGTGAAAGCAAGGGAGGCACAAGTTGTTGGCTGCAGTATGATTAGCCGGCTAAAATAGCTCGCGCATCGCTCCGGGTCCGTCGATGCATGGCCGTCGGAAAAAATTTTGACCCTGTCGTCGTGCTTCGTTGGATTAGAAAGTGACCTCACGGTTGACCAAAGCTTACTCACATCAGAGGTGAAGTTGCAAGTCTTCAGATGCTCTTCCCACTTTTTCCGCTTATGTACGTTCACAAGGGATTTCCGGGATCGGCCTGTCGAAGGTCATCACGCTCATCGGCTAGAACAGCCACTTCAGCAGTGAAGTTTGGACGGGGGTCCGTATTGCAACCTGCCGGTACGAAGCAAGATGCAGCAGCAGTGACATCCCTGCGGAACTTACGTTCACCAAGGTTGACCTCGGTTCGTGTGGGGAGCGTAGCGAAGGCGCTCTCAGTAAATTCCGCGAAGCCTTTTCAATCGGCTTTAGAAAAGCTGGTCTGGTGTTCCGCGGAAACAAATTCGGTTGTTTTATCCATCGAGATGACTATGGGCAGATTGTCTGATGCCAAATTCAGCATAGGTCGCCATGATACGCTGTTTATCAGACAAGCGCTGACTATTGTTATGTCTGGCGAGCTGCCCATAATCCCGGTAGGTTCGTCGTCGTTCGTTGTGCAGAATGTCGAATCGTCTATCTGCTCAGCCAAGTCTGTTCCCCTACCATCGTTTGACAGGCTTGAGTGCCAAGTTTCGTGCTGCGCATTAAGGTCACCTACTACCATACGGCAAGTGACATCGGGTATGTACACGTTAAATATTTCGTGCTCAACATCGCCTGACCGGATAGTAATACCCTGATATTCTAGGGTGGTATCCCTGCTGTCGATGTCTACTTCAATAAGACGATACTGCACGGTGTGATGCGTGATGAACGCTAAGCCACCATCATTATCTCGCTCACGATCTCGACGGCGCACGTTATATCTGGCGCAATTCAACAATGTTGAATTGCTGTGCAACTTCGTCTCTTGGACAGCAGCTATCAATACGGGTGTCCCAGAAGTAACGTGCCAAACTTTAGGGGAAGGTAGATGGGGGGTGAGTTCACTGATAAACAAAAAAATTTCGTTTTTGAAATATTTAAATTTTTTCGAATTTAAAAAAAAAGGGTGCCTTTTCATGTGTTTGCTTTAACTGCAACTACAAACCGGGCAATACTTAGTAAATTTTTTATGTAAAATACTTCCAGATAGTTGCCTCTCCATACTCAAATGCAATGTAGTTAAAATATATTAAGGAGCCATCATAAAATTAGGACTATTTCTGGATTTTTAACTTTTTGATATTTTCTTCCCCAACTTTGACTCGGGTGAAAAAAAATGTACTGAGCTATAACTTTACATTACATAAAAAAATTGCTCATTTAATAAAAATTTCAGAAAGTTGCCACACTTACTGTTTTGAATAGAAAAAAAAAGTTATAGCCGCTTTTGTGGGTAAAGGACTGAGACACGCTAAAATGTATTTAATAGATTTAAATTGAATTTGCTCTTGTTACCGTCAAATGACATGCTAAATAGTACAAAGGTACATTATTACCTGCTCCTGACATTATTTTGTGTTACTTACCGGAATTAGTGAAAGTGGATTTTGTGAAATTGGACCCTTCGAACATTGTGTTATTAATACTATGACAGAGAACACGCAGTATACGTCGCATGAATTATGCGGATATTCACCTAATTTACGGTGAAGCTTGCTGTAATGCCAGAGCTGCTCAAAGACTCTATGCAGAGCGATACCCCAATCGTCGACATCCGGGTCGTGAAGTATTCGCCCGGACCCATAGAGAAATATATGAAGGTAAGTGATTTTTACACCTTTCTTGTTTGCTTGTTAACTATCATTTTTCACTTTTTTAACCTGGAAAGCGTGGCGGCGAAACAAGACGTCCTGCAACGGTAGATGTTGAAGCTGTGTTAGAGGAAGTGGAACTAGGTCCATCGACTTCAGTGAGAATGATGGAAAGACGGACGTGAATACCAAAAACTACAGTTCACAAAGCTTTACAAGACCATCGATTTCATCCATACCACATTCAACGTGTTCAGGCTCTACAAGAAAGAGATTACCTGTCGAGAGTTAGATTTTGCCATGAAATGTTGCAAATGCATGAATCAGACCCCAACTGTTTTAATAAAATAATTTGGAGCGATGAATCATCATGCAAACGTGATGGTTATTTTAATTTACATAAGCTTCACAGTTGGCAGATAGACAATCCCCACGAAATGAGAGAAGATCGTTCGCAGTACCGGTACAAAGTAAATTGATGGTGCGCTATTTATAATTGTCAGATATTGGGACCTGTGGAACTGCCGCCAACGCTCAACTCTCACAGTTATTTAGAGTTCCTTCAGGAACGGCTTCCAACTCTTTTGGAAGATGTACCCTTAAACCTGCGGCGAAGACTATGGCTGCAAAATTACGGGTGCCCTGCTCACTACGGGCGTGAAGTAAGAGCTCATTTAGACGAAACTTATCCTCGCCGATGGATTGAACGATACGGGCCAATCACGTGGCCCGCTCGATCGCCAGACCTGAATCCATTAGAGTTTTTCTACTGGGGCTGTCTTAAGGACAAAATTTATTCAAAAACAATTCAAAACGAAGAGCATTTGCGGAAACAAATAAATGGAGCTGCTGCTGAGATAGCCCAATTGAGTTTAAGATCTCTAAAAGCGTCTTTTCTTAAAAGGTGCCGAGCTTGTATTAGAGTAGAAAGTCGCCAATTTGACCATATTTTATCAATAAATGAATAAATTTTTCTTCAAACAACTCATGTATATCTTATTTCACGTGAACCCATCCTTCACACAAAATATTGATAGATATAGCCCTTGTTATAGACTCTAGTCCGAATTCCGGTAAGTAACATAAAATAATGTCAGAAGCAAGTAATTATGTACCTTTGTACTATTTAGCATGTCATTTGATGGTAACAAAAGCAAATTCAATTTAAATCTATTAAATAAATTCTAGCGTGTCTCAGTCCTTTACCCACAAAAGCGGCTATAACTTTTTTTTTCTATTCAAAACAGTAAGA
>NW_023458557.1:8571791-8573107 GCF_013731165.1 Rhagoletis pomonella | reverse complement strand
TAGCAACTGAAGCTCTATGGAAGAATAACTTCTGAGATACTTCGCCGACCTAAACGGGGTTAGATCGCCGAAACAACAGCCCTTGGGCGGGTAAAACCCGAGTAATTCCGGTACGTAGAACTTGCTGTCGTGGGAATGACTCGGTACGTAGAACCGACAGCCTATCCACAGGGATCTCCTCTGTCGGTGATATTGTTTATCATGGCTTTTGAGGAGATCCACAAATTACTTTCAAAATAGTATCTCAAATTTAATTTATGCCGATGACATGCTGCTATTCACAAAATGTAAAGATTTAACGATGATACATCGCCATTTCTTTAAAATCTTAAATAAAATCTATGCTTGGTCGGTCTGCCCAAGTGCTAATCTTTCCGTTGAGAAATGTAAAACGTTGCACATCTGCAAAAAGCGAGTTTGTACATCGATAAATCTAGTATTTAACAATTGTAATATATCTAATTGTGATTCCTTTCGAAAATTAGGGTTAATATTTGATAGTAGGTTTACATTTAGAGAACATTGTTTGCACATAAAGAAAAACCTATGTACTCTTCTTAATGTTATTAAATATTATGTTATTAAATATAACATTATATATATATAAATATATATTAAATAAATATCTGTCGTCCACACACTGTCATGTATACCAATCAACCTTAAGCAACATCATAGAGGCTCTGCTTTTGTCGATAATTGATTATGGACTCGCAATCTATGGGCATTGTGTAAAGAATGATCTCAAGTTATTATACGCTCCGTACCACGCTGCAATTAGAAAAAGTCTCCGTGCATTTACAAACCTCACCTACGAGGTGCATATTAGCTGAAGCTGGCCTACCATCATTAGACGAAAGAGTCCCATACAATGCCAATGCCAAAGCGGTTGTTCTCTAATAATCCATTGCTCCACGATGCAGTGAAAGACTCCGCCATAGTTCGAAACCAAAGGGCTAGAAAATCTGCAATTGGAAGATGTGATGAACCCGCCAAAATTATGGATGTCTCGGTTAATTTCAACGATATGAATTTTGTTCGCCTGCCCCAGTGGCGCTCCGGAATACCGAATAGAAATTCCTTTACACAGATGAGTCCAAAGCAGAGATCGAAAATAACCGTCACCAAGTGTCTTGTATGGTGTTTACCACTGACACAAATACTCATCTCTCAAGCAAAGAGTGTTTCTCACCGTGGCATATCACTCTGTGCGATCTTTTTGTGTTTTCCGTTGTGGGTTATTTATCAACTGCTAAAATTTACCTTAGGCAAAGACACTTTGCCAGGGACTTTTATTTTTAAGTGTCTTAAAAAAA
>NW_023458557.1:8546294-8571781 GCF_013731165.1 Rhagoletis pomonella | reverse complement strand
TTGGTTTAATTATTATTTTTATACAAAAATATCTAGTTTTTTGAACGCTTATATGTATATTAATATGTATAACTTCCCACTGGGAAAATAGGTAAGCACCTTACGAGGTAAGCCATGTGAAGGGCAATATCTATAATAATGCAGAGCAGTCGCTCGCGAGTAGTTCGGCGCTTGGAAATAACTTCGGCTGCACGTTATTTTGCAACTGACAACGTAATATGTCGTCGGAGGTCTTCATTTTGTGCTTTACTAGTAGATGACATTGACCATGATGACAATTTTGGTACTAAAAACTGAAAGAAAACATGGCTTACCTCGTAAGGTGTTTACCTATATTCCCAGTGGGTTCTTTTAATTATTATTTATTTAGCTCAGAAGTGCCTTTTCTACTTTTCATGATGTTCTGCTAAGCTCGTTACTGCTACAGTAATTGTTTTTTATTCAGCAAGCCTTAATATTTAGTTAAGCTTCCAGAACGTCGGAGGATGCTTTCAGCTTCTCTCCAGTAGGTTTCCTTTCTTTGATTCCTTTTCTTTCTTTGAGTAGTACTGTTATTTTTGTAGTACTGGTCGAAAAATTGTAACTTACAAAGATTGCGGCAACTCGAATGGTTTTATGGCATCACGCAATTTTCGTCGTTCGACCCTCTGCGCCATCAACCGTTCTTCCTCTTTCTCTGCCACTAAGCGAAACGCGATAGAATGCATTGTTTTAGTTATTTTTTTGTAGCAAATGTCGATGAGCGCTTCCGAAGCTGAACGCTGTCCTACAAAGGATTAACCTTTAATTTAAACTAATATTTAAATTTCTGGAGAACTAGTTTATTAATAATGTGGCTTCCAAAATTCACAGTGACAACTGAACCTAGCAAAGGGTACCCTTATGGTATTTGCCCACTTATTTAGGTTTATTACATGAAAACGCGCGATCGAAATAAAAAACTTTGAACTCATCCGCGAACTCATGAAAACGCGCGATCGAAATAAAAAACTTTGAACTCATCCGCGAACTAGTTTATTAATAGCTTCAAATGCAAATACACTTTTATGTTTTATGTGTAAAACACGCAAATTAAATAGCGGGAGTTGAGCTGTCAAAAACTGTCAAACAGCTCGAATATCCTGCTCCCAAATTTTAGGGGAAAATGCTGCTCCCTTTCAGTTTAAAATAGGAGGATTTTATTCTCGAGAAAAGTAAAATCCGCTAGAAATTAAATCCTTGGGAATATTCAGAATTGGGCTGTATGTATTTTTTCTAAAGAATGCCGTAGCGGGGAATTTCTTCATAAAATGTTTGTTATGAATGTCTTACATTTAAGTGTGAAGATTTATTCGCAAACTTAGAAAATAACAAATTTTTTCACTGTTTGCTTAACACGCGTTTGTGTTCGGATATAGTGCCAACACACAGAATAAATATTACAGGTAGATGTTGTCTTCCCAGATAGCGCATATTCAATTCTGCCTTAATTGCAAAACATCATTGTTGCCCACTCCTAAGGTTTAAGGTAAGGGAAACATTTATATTTTCAAGCACTATGTACACATACGTATTTTTTTTAAACAAAAAATGAAAAATGATTCCTAAATGAAAATAAAAGAGCACAAATTTCTATGTAGATTTGTTCGTCGGAAATCCAGCGAAAATTATCACCCAAAATATCAGATAGTAAGACAAAATGCTCCCAAATTCTCTCTCAAGTAGAGAAACTTGCAAATTTCTGCCCGAAGGCAAGTTTCCCTGGCAGCTGGTGTCCACGGTTGCATTTCAAACATAAGAAATTTGTATAGAATTTTTAATATTCTTCAGAGGATAAAAAACATTTACATTTATATTTCTTGCTAGGCCGACTCTCTTCACCATACGTTGCAATTTCCTTGTCGTAGTAACTGTCGGGTTCCCTATATCGACTCTGGTTGAGATTACATTCCGATTACGAATACAGCGCTTTTCAGCCAAGTACCTTATCATTTGAATTAACTTAATTAATTAAGTAAACAACTATTTACTTACATTTTCCATTTTAAAATCGCTCAAGCTTGTAAATTTCTAAATTTAACGAACTTGTTTATTCAAATTATCGTCGACAAAAAATCCAACCATGTGCCACAATCATATGTTTTTCCTAATTGCAAATTCTTGCCGGCAAAATTTTTTCCAGCTTGAATTTGCAACTTCTCTCCAAGAACTAGTTTATCTAGTTGTAATTTATTTAAATAAAACATGTGAAATTTATGGTGATTTCGTTTCTACCAAAAAATTTCGCCTTTTGATTGTCCCTTTCTCTTTTTGTGTTCGATTCTAAATTATAGGCAAAGGGTGAGAAAATTTTGTGTTCGTTTCTTAAAATACCAAAAAAGGCACATCCTCTGCCCGTTGGCGCTTTGTAAGGGGTGATGGTTGCCCTTAAAATCATATGGTTGTTTAAAACGACAATATTATGAAATGCGTGAGCTAGACAAGGACAAGAAGGCAAAAACATGCCTTTTTACAGGGCTGAGTGTAATATCAAACACATTTTGCACCGGGGAAGGGCAACATTTTTTGGAAGAAACGAAATCACCAGTAGTTGAAACAGTTTAGCGGTTTTTTTTGCCAATTTAGCCGATGGGTCCAAAAAGTTCAGGCAAAACTGGTGCTGCGACTCATTTCGGTATAACAAATTTATTAATGGCTCAATGAGAGAAGTGAGCACTACACCAATTCGTGCTAACAGAGAGCTTAAGCTGAAATTAGTCAAGAACGCAGAACGTATACTTAAACGCAAACTGTATACGCAGAATTTTGTCGATTACTGGAGCCCTCCGTGTTGCTTACTACAGTGTTGCCACTCATCAATACCTTTTCATAAACTTACCTTTTCAACTAAAATTTTTCGCGCTATAATAGATCGTAACTAAGACTAAATTACTTATTTTTCAACAAAAAAACCTTATTCAATAGTAAATTTTGAACGCATTTGGAATAGGAAATTATAACTTGTTTACCATCTGCAAAACTGACGAAGTGGCAACCATCTATAGAAGAAAGAAATCAGCTGACACGGAAAAATCTAAATTCCGCAGATTTCTGCGCTACGGGCTCTGGTAAGTCAGAACGTGTCAGTTGACTCGGGTTTACGTACCGGTAGGTTTACGTTCTTGACTAATTACAGCTTTAGTCATTGTACATGGTCTCGCTTTGTGTGCCGTGCGTAAAGCAGTGTCAGTGCATATTTGTGAATATTTTTCAATGAATAATATCCACTAATGTAGGATTTCAAAATCATATTTAAAACTGGAAAAATAATTATGTATATTTGAAATTGGAAAAAACTTTTGTGTAAATTCTCGTCGCCAGCTATATATCAACCAACTCAAACTTCTGCTTGCACCTGTTACTTGCTACACAGGTAGTTAAGGTTTCCGTTCCCACAACTCGGCCATTCTGTTAGTCATTCGCCTCGAATGAGCCATTGTCTATGTCGTTGATTTGGGGCCAGGGTTTTGAACCTTCTCTTTCAGCCACTCGGATAACGTCATAAGTGCCGTTTAATTTTGCTCGAACGATCTGGTACGGTCCCAAATATTTTGGTTTTAACTTAAGACCGCCACCAAATTGTGTACGCTTTTTAGCTACCAGGTCGCCAATCTTATAACGATGAGCAGCCTTACGCCTCAGATTATAGGCACGTCGATTTTCGTATTGCAGCTTGTAGATTTGTTCTTTGGCTTCTTTACGTAGGACCTCTCGATCTTCGTTAAAACTTGAAACTATTTCATCTTCAACCAGTTGCTTAATGCAAGGATCATCCGTCGTATCCATTTTGATGCCCACTAAAAGTTCGAAAGGCGTCTTCCCAATACTTCTTGTAAACGTAGAATTGATAGCTTGCTGCACACGATCAACATAGCGATACCATTTCGTTGGATCGTCGATACTAAGTTTTGCCAAAACTTTGATGACTATTGCATTCAGTCGTTCCACTTGCCCATTGGCGCGAGGAAACCCAGTAGTAATTTTATGGTGACTGATATGCTCTCGTTCACAATACTCCTTAAAATCTTCGGAAATGAACGCTCAACCTCGATCGGATATGATGTTAACAGAATTACCGAACACAGCAATCTGCTCTCCCAGCTTGGCAATAACCTCCTTGGACGATGTCGTCTTAGTGGGGTACAACCAACAAAACTTCGTGAATGAATCGATAACAGCCAGTATATGTTTGTACTGTTTACTGGTCGAATCCAACGGGCCAAGAAAATCAACATGGTAGGTATTCAACGGTTGTTCCCCCTTACTCAAACAATGTAATCCACCCTCTTGCTTACCTTGCTTGCGATTATTCACAACGCATGGTAAGCAATTTAGAATGTGATTGAATCTTTTCGTCAAGCTTTGGTATAAAGTATTCTTTTTTTTAACAATTCTTTCGTCTTCCTAAGAGCAAAGTGACCTCTCTCGTGCGCCTGCCTGATGATTTCTCTCTGCATCACTTTCGGTACCACTAACAGCTCATTGTCATCTACTAGTTTATACTGCACATCACTCTTTACATAATAGCCATTATATAATTGTTTATCTTTGACAATTTCGCGACATGTTTGCAGGTCTTCATCTTGAAGTTGTGGTCGTCGAATCTTTGCGATAATGTTTCGTCGAACGATACTCCACGGTGTAGTCATACTCTTGTAGGAAGAGGATCCACCTTGCCACTCTCGTACATAGGTCTTTCTTGTCAAGTGTTTTTGTAAACGCCTTACAATCGCTAACAAGTTTAAAATGCATGCCGAGAAGGTACACCCTGAAGTTTTCAAGGCTTTGATGACTACTAAGATTTCCAACCCGTAGCTCGTATATTTACGCTCTGCATCTGTCTTCTTCTAGATGGATGTAGTTGACTATCTATCGGCGATTTTTGTAGATGACTGCGCCGTACCCTTCTATCGACGCATCAGTATGCACCTCGGTCTCATATTTCTGATTAAAAATATTTAACACTGGTTTTTTACTTAAAAGTTCTTTTAATGTGTGAAATACATTAAACTGTTCGTCTTTCATTTCAAATTTTCCGTTTTGTTTTCGTGAGCCACTAAGTGGCTTCGCGATTCGTGAAAAGTCCTTAATAAATTTCTAAAATAGCTGGCTAGCCCATGAAAACTCTCTAACTGCTTAAGATTTTCCGGAACTTTATATCTAAGTAGTGCTTCAATTTTATTTGGTGATGGCAATATTTGCTGATTTTGAATTATATGCCCTAAAAATTCCACTTTTCTTTTAAGGAACTGACTTTTTTTGAAATTAACTTGAAGTCCATAGTCTTTACACAAATCTAGAACTTCTTCTAGATAATTTAAAGCTTCGTCCTCATAACTAGCAGATATGATGATATCATCTATGTATGGTAAAGCAATACCACGACGCGTCATCTCCCGAAAAATTGCATTGATATGGCGCTGGAAAACACCAGGCGAGTTACACAGACGAAAAGGTACTTTTAAAAATTGGTATTGTCCACTGTGCGTAACAAATGACGTATACTTTCGACTACTTTCTGCCACTGGCACATGAAAAAAAACCATTTTCTAGGTCTGTGGTACTAAAAATATTGGCATTTTGTAATCGATCTAATTGGTCCTCAATCAGTGGAAGCGGAAATCGATCTTTAACAACCACTTTATTCAATCGTCGAACGTCAACACACAAGCGTGGAGGACCATCACGTTTTTTGACAATTACGACGGCACTACTAAAGTCTGAATCTGACACTTCCACAATTCCGTCTTGTAACCACTGTTCGATCTGATCTTCAACGACGTGCCGTTCAGCTATTGGTAATCTGCGAGGAGCACAATAAATAAGACTTTCGTCTTTGAGTATTATTTGCATTTGAATATTTGTGGTTTTACACTGTTTTGGCTCGTAATTTTGTACCAAACTTAATACTTTTTGTTTAGCATGTGTGTTAGCTGTTTCGTCAATGTTTACATAATCACCCATAGAATCAACGTTTATGTTTAAAATCGAAAATTGTTCACCTTCACTTTCGACGTTATTTAGCTTTGCTATTTTAATACCAGATGAATTGAATGTCAACTCAGCTTGTGTACACAAGTCAACGCCGATTATTACGTCCACATCCAAGTAAACTAAATCAAAAGCTTCATTATCAACGTGCATTCTTTGGAGCAATTCACCCACTGGCTTGAAACTATTTTTCTTACCAAAGCCAACTAATAGTATGTTAGAATCCGACAGCTCTGGTTTATTTAACGCTTTATACACATCACACTTTACTGCCAGTATCAAACAATGCTAAACAGCTCAAATTGTCAATTTTAACTTTCTTTTGCATGATGTCTTCTTTTGCATACAACACATTCACACTTTTCGCCGAGTTAGGCATTTTCCTTGCAGAACAGTCTTTTGCTATGTGTCCAATAGATTTGTGTCCCTTTTCTCCACAATTATAGCACTTTAGTTCTCGTTTAGCATGTCCGTCTGAATGGTTTATTTTCTTCTCACTCCCTTTCTTTTCGCTTTCCTTTCATTGTTTATTTCTGCCACGCATTACTTGCGTTTAAACTCCTCCAAATTAGTTGCGCCATATAGAATAGTCTTGTTTATAGTCAAATCCTTCACACCGTCGACTACATATTATATAAGCGCACACTCTTCCACATTTCCGCGCAATGCCAGATTTTTCGTATGGAAAAAGTACTCATACACACTTTCGTCACTATTCATTTTTCTTTCTGTCAACAATTTATGTAACTGTGCACTATTCGCTACTGTTTTAAATTCCCTTAGCAAACCGTCTTTCAGTCTTTGCCACGACGTTATGCCTCTTTCGCTTGCAACAATTTTGCAAGACCCTTTAAAAATTTTTTCGCAAAAACAACTTTTGGAACTCATGCCAATACATAATTGCAGCAGTTTCTTCAAACTCCTCTACCCACACTTCAACCGGCAATTTTCCACTACCATAAAACGACGTAATAGAATCCTCCACATCACGAAAGTTAATAGAAAATTTAGACATTTGCGACGTAATATTTCTATCCATACCCGTATCTTATATTGTACTCACATCGGCGTTATTCGCAAAAGATAAAAAGCAATCGTCATTTTCTTGTTTCCGTTTTCCTGTATTTCCTGCGTCGTCACATTTGCGATCAACTCGTTGTTTCTCGCCACAAATGTTCTTATATGGGCGTGTCACATTGCTCGCACCGCCTGTTGTGCTTGCGCTGTCGCCGTCGCTGCCCACGTCGTTAACATCAGCTTCGTCGCCGCTATCATTGCTATCATCGCTATCATCATCGCCTTCATTTGAACACAGCAATTGCCCTTTGCTTAAGTTCCTGAAGAAGTGTAATTTTAAATTGTCCCCTTTGTGACTGAGGCCCAAAATATTGCAAATTGAGACAGAATCATTAGCGCTCAAATTAACGTCAAGATATTCTTTCTTCTTTTTATAACCGTCGTCATTTTCGCCAAAAGCGAACCCATCGAATTCACGCAATCGCTGGCGATTTCCCCTGTCACCTTCGCGCTCGAACACGAATTTATGTAGAGCTACCACATTTTCTTTGCAACTGCGCTTCAAACTTTCCCTAACATTCGCAAAAGTGCCCAAGTGCAAAAGTGTCGTGACATTGTACTCAAATTTTAATTTTTTGCTCTTTAAAACAAACGCACTAAAAAAATTTCGTTCGAGCCCCCAATTTTGTAGGATTTCAGTTTATTGAATCTGTAATTTAATGTTCAAAATCATATTTAGAACTGAAAAAATTATTATGTATATTTGAAATTGGAAAGAACTTTTGTGTCAATTCTCGTCGCCGGTTATATCTCAACCAACTCAAACTTCTGCTTGCACATGTTACTTGCTACACAGGTAGTTAAGGTTTCCGTTCCCACACTAATACTATTTCTGGTGTTATTCAACCAATTACTTAAAAAAACGAATACTTGCAGTTCCCTGGTGGGCAGCCTCGGCAGAGCATTTTTGAAGTGTGCGCGCAACTGATGTCACTGTGTGTGTTCGAACAAGTCGTGCAGTTGAATGAAACTTTCGCTTCCTTCTCAAGCGTAGCGTGTATGTATATGCGAATACGACGCTGCTCAGCTATACTATAATACCCACGATATGTACACCTCTGGATTTGCCATAGAAGTGGTGAAAATTTTGTTTGTATTTTAATTTATTCAGCATAGTATTTAATATATAATTTAATAAATAGATAAATAAAAAGGATACAAGATAGTTAATTATTTAATAGCCAGCCTTCACTCCACCTTATTTTCCACCTTTCTTTGGGGCTTTTTTCGTCAATCCTTTCTTAGAGGTACTGGGCTCTGCTGTTGATTTAACTCCGGGTTTAGCTTTTGGAAAGAAATCACATTGGGTAGAGGAATAAAACTTCTTTAACATCAGCCTCCCATCGCCAATCGGTATGAAAGCATGATATTAAGCGGTACCATCGATTGTTACTGCAGCACCGAATCTGCTCTTCAGTGATCTCACAATTACCTCACGATCATCTTTTCTACTAAAAATTATTTGTTTCTTTACAATAATTCTTTGCCCACTGGAATAAAGCTGTCACATCTAAGATACGAGCTTGATGAGAGCATTGGAGGCTACACTTCGCTGCATTTCTTTTGAGATTTGCTCCTATACCATCATATGCTCCTTTACCATGAGCAGTAGGATGAAAATGTCAGTCAGCTGGTATTTCGAAATTTGTTTTATGAGATATAAGATTTGCGAAGATACTTTTGATTTTAAAATGCTGACGAGCTCCGGCCGAAACATAGTATAACTTCGCTACTGTGAATTTGAATTTTAGATAATTTAGTTTTATCTTCTGGTACTCATAAACAGCAACGGTGCCATGCTTTAAATCGTCGGATATGATTGCCATACTTTTATGTTCCAGTTTGCCATCTTTCATGTAGTACATAACTATTGTGAAAATAGTTGCTTGATCGTTATTGAAATGGAATGCTTTTATGTCATCCTGGATAACATATTTATAGTTCTCTGCGAAATCGTGTGAAATAAGTCGCCAAAAATCGATAAATTCTAACGAGGAATTAGGTGTATTTAAGGTGTTAATTAAGGCATCCAAAATTAATTTGGGTGTTCCATTGGTTTCCGAGAAATTCGCAAAAATGTGTTGGTCATAAAACGTATTAAGTACTGAACAACATACTAGTCATACTGTATTAACAAAATTTTATAGAGCAGATGGCCGTGGCAACTAATGCTCGTTCGATATTAACGTATATAATAATAATATTCCCCAAAATTATCGAAATTTTTTATTACAAAGGTCCCTCCGCTTTGTGTTCAAGGCCCGCGCCACAAATCGGAGAAGCTCGGCCAAACACTAACATATGTGTAAGCGCCAATCTATTATTATTGTTATTATTATTATTACGTATTTACTTTTAACTAGGTTGGCTTTTATGATAATATTTTATTGCACAGACAGGAACTATTTATTTTGGTGTTTATGCATAGTTCGGTAGGTAGGGTTGGGTATTTTTCAGAAGAAAATATATCATAATTAGAGTTAGTGCAGTGTTTTATATGCTCTGAAACAATACCCGCTCACTGTAATCCCAAAACTTGCTAAAACTTCAGTGATTCTGTGAATAATTCAGTGAGAGGGGAGACTGATATGTTTGCATGTATGTATTTCTATAAAAAAAAATGGCGCAAAAATGGCACTGTGGCCAATGGTAAAGTTCGTTTATCGCCTCTTCATGGTTGTAAGCCATGACGAGTCCGCAAAATGCTCCGGAAGCAGTGTCCGCAGGATGCATCAGACTAGGCCGAGCATACTTTGAAGTGCCATCTAATTAAAACTTAAGAAAGTTCAATTACATGGCAGTTGAGAAGTGCATGTGCAAAAATTTCATAAATTGCATAAAGGAAATTTTTGCACATGCAGCAGTACATAGCATGTATTTAGGCACCTGGTGTTAGCAGACGCGCCAAAACATTATGGATTATTCAAATTTAACTAAGTTTTCCTGTTTTCTGAGTAACTTTACAGTTTATTATTTGAAAATTGCGTTAAAGTAACATATACTGTATAACATACTAGTAATAATAGAACCAGAGTTATGAGTATTCGAAATTTAGCAAGCTCTAGAAAAAAAATCAAATTTTCCGCTGGCATACTTATTTATCGATAGAAACGGACTGTTCTACACTTGTATAATGTGTTGATAAATCGGTAAGTGTGCAAAGTTTAAGCTAGTTATTAAGACGAACGTTTTCAAATTTTAATCAATTACGCAGGACCACAAAAAATTTATGAAAGGTTAATAAAACCAGACCAGATGTTTTACATGTTTTTGGGGTCGCGGAACACGATTCTGAAGTCCGTTTTGCTCCATCACGTCAAGATTTGCTTCTAACCTCAAAACGCATTGCGAAAGTCAATAAACTCCTCCAAAAGGCCTTCTGAAGTACGCCTTATAAAAGCCCCTGTGAAAGGCCTTCTATGGGTAGCGAAAGAAGACGCCCTTCAATTGATGACAGTCCATACAAAAAAAAAAGAAAAAGGAATGTAGAGTGGAAGACCTCTTGACTCTCAGGAATGCCTTTCGGAAGGGCTTTTAACTCCTTAAATTATCTGCTGGGTTATAAAGTGATGTATATTTAATACAGTCATTCACAACGAACATTTTGGCGAGCACGTACACAATTCGCATTCGTCTTTTTAAATGTTTTCAGTGCATTTCCGGTATTGTAGTCCCTAGAAGTAAGTGCGTAAAAAAGGGCTACTGTGTAAAAGTTTTTTGTTAATAACTTTCGATCGGGAAAAAAGTTTATTTCCGCTTTCGGATTCTTGTTACTGGGGTCCAGACGCGTCTAATGGCACTGCATTTGCAGAATTGTGGGGGTTGAGAGCCCACATGGATAATTACCAAATGTAAGTGCATATAACACATAAATGTCACTAATTTTGAGCTCGTTGAAGGGAAATGTTTAGTTATTTGTACAACGATTTTGGATGGTGGAGGGGAAGTAGGCGTGGCTCCACGAAGAAGAGAGGCTGAACCCCTTTTGCAGAGAACACCTATCTCCGTAGGCGGCCTTCGGCCGCGCTTAGGGATCATAACCCTTACTAAGTAGAATTCTCCCTTCTGTGTTGCCGAAGAAAATTGGCCTAACGGGAAATGTTTACTTATTTGTACAAACTAGAGAAAATGGACGTCGCTTTTTGAAAAGTCATGCCTCTCCCTCACTTCCCCCACAGACCCCTTTGGAGCTGGTTGAAACTAGGGAAAATTTGGATTTTTTGCAAATGGATTATAACCATCACGAAGTAGAATTCTCCTTTCTGTGTTGCCGAAGAAGAGGGTCCGAATACCATTTCCAGAGAGCACATTTCTGAGAAGGCGGCCTTTTGCCGCACTTAGGGACTATAGCCCTCACTAAGTAGAATTCTCTTTTCTGTGTTGCCGAAGAAAAGGGTCTGAACACCTTTTTCAGAGATATTGGGTGAACTTTAGTGCACATCGACAAGTGTGTGTTTTATACGGTATCCGCATAAGGCGATTTTCCAGGCAATTTCAGAGTGGATTAGTTGATTCAAATGTTGGCTGCACCCCAGCTTCATTAGAAGCGATTAGTTGAAAGGCAGTTCACACCAGGCGATTGTTGCTTTCAACTAAAAATTGCCTATAAAATCGCCTCATGCGAACACCGTATTAGCAAAACTATCTCGAATTCGGAAATTTTTAAAATAATGGACAAGGCTTTGTAAAAAGGGTGATGAGGGGGTGTAGAAGGTCCCCTTTCCGGAGGCTTTTAATTTTTTTGAAAGCACCCCTTTTTTTATTAAAAACTTTCATGACATATTGAAGTATTGAACTTAAGGAAAAGCGCCGCAGGCGAAAATTAAAAACAAAAATGGATTTCGGGTTAGAAACTTTCACTATTTATTAAAAAATTGCCCACGACAGCCGGTTTTACGTACCGGAACACTCGGGTTTTACCCGACCAAGGGCTGTTATTTCGGCGAGCTAACGCCGTTTAGGTCGGCAAAATCCCTCCAAAGTTGTACGTCTTCTTCGCATACTTCTGCTCAGGGCTGGAATTGAGTCAAACCCTGGACCAGAAACCTATACCTGCTGCGTGTGCGAGAGACAACTACACCACAATTCCACCTCCGTTAGGTGCAATGTATGTAATGGGTGGAGCCACCCCCGAGTTTGCTCAGGCCTTACGACTCACAGGCGGAGGACCACCGCATATGTGGCCCCTTTTTGCTCAAATCGAGCTGCCTCCACGGCACTTCAGAGTCCGCTTGAGCAACTCCACACAAACACAATCGCCGCCGCCAATAACTCCTAGTTCCTCCGACAATCTGCATGGTGTGTCAGTTCCGGATATTCCGTATATTGACATCAGTCAATTGCAACACTTGTCATGGCTGGTTTTACTTTAGGACATGTTCAAGACTGCGCACCACGTGAAATTGGACGAGGGACTATTAGGGCTCATGCTCATGCGACGCCGCCCACTACCGCCACAGGGCAACAGCCTTTACAGCAGTACGCACAACAAGCGGACCCACTCTCACCTTCCAATAAGTCTCCCTAGACACGCGAAGAATTTACAATTTAACTCTAACGGACTTAAGAGCAAGATCGAAGAGATAACAGTCTTCATGGGTCGGCACGGAATATTAATAGCTGCGGTCCAAAAGACGAAGCTGCATGGAAATTCAACATTGTTGAATAGCGCCAGATACAACGTGCGCCGCGATCGCGAGCGAGATAATGGTGGTGGCCTAGCGATCATCACGCACCACACCGTGCAGTATCGTTTTATCGAAGCAGACATCGACCGCAGGGATACAATCCTAGAATGTCAGGGTATTGCTATCCGGTCAGGCGATGTCGAGCTCGAAATATTTAACGTATATATTTCCCGTGTCACCATCAGCCAGGATGGCAGGATATCACCCTGAAATAAGCGCGCTTCTCAGAGGTTGGTGACTACAATGGGCACAACGATCTTTGGCATTCAAGCTTGTCAAACGATCGTAGGGGAACACAATTAACTGAGCAGAAAGACGATTCGACATTCTGCACAATGAACGACGACGCACCCACCAGGATTATGGATAGCTGCTGCAGCTCGCCAAACCTAATAATGGTCAGCGCTGGTCTGATAAACAGCATATCATGGCGACCTATACTGACCTTGTCATCAGACCATCTGCCCATAGTCATCACGATAAATAAACCTGCCCACATTGCTTTCGCGGAACAACGGACCTATATCAACTTTTCTAAACCTGAGTGAAAAGTCTTCGTGAAATTTACTGAAAGCACCTTCACTGCTCTACCCACACCAAGCGACGTTGACGTAGGCGAGCGCAAATTACGCAGGGTTTTCACTGCTGCTGCAGTCTGCTTCGTTCCAGCAGGATGTATTTCGGACCTCCGTCCGAATTTTCCTGCTGAAGCGGTTGTCCTAGCCGATGAGCGTGACAACCTTCGCCAGGCAGATCCCAGAAATCAACGCATCAAGGATCTCAACTCGGAGGTTCGGCAACTTGTGAATGTATATAAGCGGGAAGAAACGGGAAGAGGATCTAAAGACCGCAACTTCGCCTCTGGCGTGAGTAAGCTTTGGTCAACCCTGAGTTCATTGTCCAAACCGAAGAAGCGTGACGACAGAGGTGAAATAAATTATGGCGACCATGCTTCGTCGGACCCGGAACGATACGCGAGCTATTTCAGCCGACAGTTCATACTGCGTCCTCCGGTGGATAAACCAAAACGTCGAGTGACCAGAAGGCTGCACAAACTGCAAAGGGTAGCTATCAGGAGGGCGAAAGCCTCCAAAGCCATTGGACCCGACGGAATTTGCATGTTGATGCTGAAAAATTTAGGTCCTGCTGGAGGTGACTATTTAACCAAGTTCCTCAACCTGTCAGTGGCCACTCTCATCACTCCGGACATCTGGAAAATGGGGAGAGTGGTCCCACTGCTTAAGCCGGGGAAACCGTCCAACAAAGGAGAGGTCCCATCGCCCGATAAGCACCTTTTCCCCAGTAGCGAAGACACTAGAGGCATTGCTACTCCCGTATTTTACGAACCACCTGACCCTAGCGAAACATCAGCATGATTTCCGTAAAGTGCACAGTACAACAACAGCACTTATCGCCATAAACACTCAGATAACTCGTGGCTTTAACCGTAGCCGTCCCTGTGAGAGAACGATTCTAGTATCTTTGGACCTGTCAAAGGCTTTTGACACTGTCAGCCATTGCACGCTACCAGAAGACATAGAGGCTTCCTCACTCCGACAGGGACTCAAACGGTGGTCGGCGAATTACCTGAGTGGTCGACACTCGTCAGCAATTTTCAGAGACAAAACCAGCAAGCCATGTAAAATTAAACCGGGTGTACCACAGGGTGATGCCCTGTCCCCACTACTATTTAATTATTACATATCAAAGCTTGCTCAACCACCAGAGGGTGTCAATTATGTCTATTATGCTGACGATTGTTCGATCATGGCGTCTGGGAATGGAATTGATGACTTGTGCTCGAAAGTAAACGGTTATTCCGCCGAACTTTCTCGCTTCTTCACTGTAAGAAGCCGTGTCCTATCACCTGCGAAATCCTCGGCAGCCCTATTCGCCACTTGGACGAAGGAGATCAGACTGCAACTGGGTATTCACGTTGATGGCGTAACAATACCGACGGTGAATAACCCGAAAATCCTCGGAGTTGCCTTCGAATGTCTGCTCTCCTTCTCGGCGCATACAACCGCAATTGTCAACAAAGTACAAAGCCGCAACAATGTCCTCAAGTCGCTGGCCGGCAGCACTTGGGGCAAAGATATAGAAACGTTGTTGGCAACATACAAGGCAATTGATTGGCCGGTTTTAAACTATGCAGCGCCCGTGTGGTCGCCTGGGACTAGCAAGACGCAGTGGATGAAGCTAGGGACCTGCCGGAACACGGCACTACAAACAGCGACCGGATGCCTCCCGATGACGCCCCAACACCACCTACACGACGAGGCCCAGTTGCTCCCAGTCAAGGAGCATAACACAATGCTCTGCAAGAAGTTCCTTGTGGGGAGCCACAGACGTGGTCATCCTAGGAAACAGCTGCTTGCGGAGAGCCCTCGCCAAGGCACGTCAGGAGGCATCTCTACGAACTGACGGACGAAGTCCAGAGGTTCATTAAACAACCTCTCGCCCCGTCATCCTACCGACAGGCACTCAACGGCATTCACAGGGAATCAGTCGCGAGTTATGTAGACTCCCGCCCTGTGAATGCCGTTCTAGGCACACAATCACCGGACGTGGACGGGACAGAACTTTGTCTGCCCCGGGAGACCCGCACAACAATAGCCCAACTTCGCTCTGGCTATTGCAGCAGGCTAAACTCATACCTGTGCAGAATTATTGAGGATGTGCCCAACCAATGCCCGACATGTTGAGAGTCGCCACATGACTCTCGGCATCTCTTCACATGCCCTGAGAACCACACCCAGCTGACGCCCCTGTCGCTATGGACCTACCCTCTTGAAGTCGCACACTTCCTGGGCATCCACTTAGCTGAAACGGACGACAACGTTGACGGATGAACCGACCCGAGTGGGCTTAGTAGCCGCTAGAACAACAACAACCACTTGGATGAAGGAGGTCAGACTACAACTGGGCATTCACGTCGATGACGAGAAAATCCCGCTGCATGTCTCGCCTGTGTGGTCGCGGGGACTAGTAGCATGCAGAGGATGAATCTGCAGACACAGCACTCAGTACAGCGACAGGATGCCTTTTGATATTGTCAGAGCACCACCTGCACGACGAGGCGAAAATGTGTGAATACCCATAAAGGAGCACAACACAATGCTCTGCAAGCAATTCCTAGTAGGGAGCCACAGACGTGGACACCTGAACATACACTTGCTTGCAGTAGAGCCCTAGCCAAGGCACGTCAAAAGCCATCAGTTCATAAAGCAGTTGCTACAGCGAACAAGTTCGGCCGTGTTAGAGAGTGCTCTGGTGCAGTAAAAGGATTTTGCACATGGTGATCAACATAAAAAAACTCCACTATGATACGCAGTTGAGCGAAAGGATACATATGTAAATAAACAATAAAGGTGATTTTTAATAAACATTCATGAAAGAAATAAATGAAAAACTCATAAATACATACATGCATACATGTTTAATTGTCGCGAAATAAACAAAACGGCAAACCAAAGTGCAGTGAAGTGGTGGATGACAGCAATATATAATGAAAACAGCTCTTATAAAGATTTTATTTTGTTGCTTTAAAAAGAGAAGTTCTTTAATCTAAAGTCTATCTTAAATTGAAGCATTTTCATCTAAGTTAAGGGCCCGTTGTTCAATGTATGGCTATCACCAGTACATCATTATCGAAGATTTCGACATCATGCATATAACATGTGATCGATAAAGCAGTTGTTGTATTTAACCGGAGCTTCCGATTTGTGTTACTCAGACATTGGGCTCTAATGGCTACTTTCAAAAGAAATTTTTAAACGGCATTTAAGTTTAATTGTGGATTGCTGTTCAAATTCCATTTTGCTTTCGTTGGGTTTCAGATCAACTTGATTTAAATATGCCAATCAATTGGCAGCACTGCTGCTTGTTCCATGAAATTGTTGTTGCATTTGCTTATTTGTTTACATTTTGTGCTGAACAGCTGATTGTTTTTTGGTGGGATTTGGTGGGAATGTTAATCAATCTTGGTTGTTTGGTACAAACCCAGGGTTGCATATGTCATATTTAAATAGCCAATATAGGCCATTTAACCCTTCGTCTGATACATGAGCCCAGCCAGGCCTTTTCCATTTTCAAATTACAAAAAAAGGTACTTTAAATATAGCTAGAGGCTTGAAATTTCAGGTAGCTTACTAAAGTTTAGTGAACTACCAATCTGTAAAAAATCATGTCGGTATCATATATATAAAGCTAGATATATAGACATGTTGATTAATACATCACATAGGTCTGGCTGGACCCACATATATTCCTATGTAATTTTTACCTAAAATGAAGGAATGCAACCGTTTCTCGAATTTTCTATCACATTTTTGAAAATGAAGGAATGCAACGGAATGCAATGGAATATTACCCCATTACAATTTTACTCGCCTCCAAAGCTCTTCCATGTTACTGGAGCTCGCTTGTGCTATGCTTATCCTCCCTTGACCACAGCGCTCAATTTTTCGTTGGCGTTGAGGTCTGGGATTTGTGCTGTCCACTGCATTACATGAAAATTTTGCTCAAGCAGCCGGCGGTATCGAATATTTTTAGAATCCTTTGGATCTCAGTCCTGCTGGCAAACAACTTCTTCCGCAGGGTTTACGCTTTTGTCTACAAAGTACGGCAAATTTGTTTGGAGGATATGTTCATTATACCTTTTATATTAACCCATGGCACCAAATGCCAGCAAGTAAAACATCCCAAGCCATTAAGCTGCCACTGAAATTTTGTAAAAGTCACGAGACTTGGAGCTTTTGGACTGAGTAGGGGTAACATGGAAGAGCTTTGGAGGCGAATAAAATTATAATGGGGTAATATTCCAAGCGAAATCACAGAAAACTCAGTAGAGAGCATTCCCAGACGTATGAAAATCGCTATTAAAAGCAAAGGAGTCTCCACAAACCTTTTGATATATACCTCCTAAAATCTCAAAACAGAAAAGTTCAAAACTGAGTGAAGAGAGTTGCCTTGCGTTTTTGCTGTGAATCACTTGTTAATTTTTCTGTATACTAGGCTATATACCTAAGATAATAAGGACAAATTGCTGAAAATTTCAAAGCAATCCGCTTATTATTAAAAAAGTTATGTTACTGTTAGTAATAAAATGTCGAACATGCACTCAGTTTTAATCGCTAGTGTATTTAAATAATAAAATAAAAAAATAAAGCTCATAAATTAAGTAAATATTTGAATAACATACAATAAATAAGTTTAACTAAACAAATGCTGCACATAATTTCTATATAAATGTATACAATTTGCATGTGGGTCCAGCCAGACTCATGCGTACCGAATTTGCCAATGGAAACATGTGTCTGACGGAGAGTTAAGTTCAGATTAATTGTGTGGTCTGAAAATTAATACTGCAAGTTAATCAACAATCTCTAATTAAGTAGGCCATCTGAAATTGGGCCTAAGCCTTTTGACCCCTTCGGTATGTTAATTATAGACAATTATTTTCCGTTTACCTTTACCATCCCATAGCACACGATTATGCAGCATTATCCACATCGCCTTAACAGTGCTCAAAAGAAACACATCGTACACAGCGCTGCCAACTGGGCTCAAACCGTGCCATTTTTGGCCGTACTTTACTTCAAATGGCACTTAATTTTTCAATTTGGCACTTTTGAAAAATAATAATATTTCAATTCATTTTTGTGAAATCCTTTGCGTGTACTTCTTTTTGTCAACTAAAATTTTCTAATTTCTATAGTGCATACAACTGGTTTATCTTACTTAGGAATGTGTTTGTAATTTTAATGCTTAATGAGAAGAACTAAAAAGAATGACAGCTTTTTTGGCACATTTATTTTTCTATCTGGCACATTTTGGCACTGTTTTATCTCCAATATGGCACTTCATAGCTAAGTATAGTTGGCAACCCTGATCGTACTAACTGAAATTTTTTCGCCTGCGCGATAGTAGAAGTACCTATGTATGTACACTTTTAAGATGCATGCATATGAATTATGCGTGTCTTTTGTTGTATCTCTGTATTTCCATAACGCCCTGTGTGAGGAAACCAAATACTGTAATACTTAACAGAAGTGCTTAAAACTTAACAGTTTGGCAATTTAAAGACTGCTGAAGTTGATTTCCTTACTAGCGCCTGCAACTATACTTCTCATTTACAACCGCCGGCAGCTGCCAACAACTTTTGTTTTACGTTCTTTGGCAAATCAAGACCCCTGGACCATATAGGGAATTCATTTATATTTTAAATTGCATTGCCATCGCTGAAAATTTCAAGTCTCTACCTTGATGACCAAGTTAAATAAAAGATTGTAAAAAATGGCGCTTACGTTATTTTGGCGATTAGGGCTCGATAAAGTCTTTTTAAAAAAATCATGACGTCAGAGAAATGCCCATTTATACATATGCAGTTAATTATGTGTAATATGAAGTAGACTTTTATAAAAACATTTAAATTTTGGATAAACAAAAGGAATATAGACAAAACTGGTCGAATTAAGGCGCTTCTTTTATTTCTGCCACTAGAATTATGAACTTCTTTCAACCAGATAATAGATTTTTTGACCTATTTTTTTGCATCGAGCTTTTTTCGACATACCTTAAATTACTTTATCAGATATGTACACACTAAAGTATTATTAAATGCATTAAATTTAATTACTGTCTGTCGTTTTGTTACTTATGAAATAATTTTCACTTTAAATAAAAAAGTACGTTCCAAACCCATTTACTTATTATTTATTATATGATAGGAGAGCTTCTCAAAGCATATTGATGCAATTTAATCATGTTAAGTCATTGAAAAATAATAAATATCTAAATCTCGGGACTGATCCCAGGATCCCGGGATTGAACCAACGACATCCCGAAAATCCCAGGATCGTGAAAATCGAAAAAATTAACATCCCTAATACATACCGCGCGAACTTTTTGTTCTCAATATTAGTTAGATGTTGTTTCTTTACCTATTTCCCTGATTTAAGTTAATTTATGTCTACGTTCTAAATATTTCAAACTCAATTTCGTTTTCTTCTTTTATATTTCTATTATCAGCTAAGTTCTGTCTTTAATAGAACTTCATTTAGATGACTTAGACTCTACTTAGGGGATAGTTATTTGTGTATATAAAATTATAGTTTTTTTCTGTATAGAATGTTCTTAAATTTTTCTTTTTCTTTAATGACTATTTCTGTTTAAATTTTGGTTTTACTTCTATTCTACTTCGGTTCTTGGAAATAATTTTGTATCTTTCTTCTAATTCTAAATTCATTATATTTTTTATTTTTTGTGTTTTCTGTTTTGAACTTGCTGTTCAATAATTGTGTATGTAGGTATGTATGCACCCACTAGAACCTGAAGGGAGATCTCCCAAAGTGAGGAATAAAAGAGTACTCCCTTTGACATTATCTCGGAGTAGTAAACGAGATTTCTCAGATTTGGTGTCCTTTATTATTCGTTTATGAGCAAAAAGTGATGCCTCTCAAAGCTAACAATAAAACAACGCTCCTTGAGACATGATTTGGAACAATAAATAAGATTTTTCGATTTTGTACTCCATTATTGCTCACATTGGAGCAAACGAAGAGATCTTTCAAAGTTAATAATAAAAGACTAATCCTTTTGACCCCGTTTCGAAACAATAACAGAGATCTTTCGCTTTCTTACTCAATTATAACTATTTTGGTAGCAAAAACCGATGTCTCCCAATGTGATGAATCCAGGATTATTAGTTTTAATTGTAATGGGAGCAACATGCACTTCAGTTCAAGAAAATTTTGCGATTTTAAATATGAGTAATCTATATATATAAAATAATAGCCGTTTTCGTTGTTTAGAGTTAACTCAAAAACTACTTCATACATTTCAGTCAAATTGTCAGAGGTTGTACCTTGAATATATAATAGGTATAGGCTACCAGAAAATTCGCTAGGTGGGGCTGGGGTCGAGTTATTTATAAAAGTCGTATTTATGAACCGATTTCGTTCAAATTCAAAACGTGTGCTACCTCCATGATGAGAAATACATATGCGAGGTGGCGCTGGAGTCGAGTTATTTATAAAAATCGTATTTACGAACCGACTACTTTTAAATTCAAAACGTAAGCTACCAACATGATGGAAAATACGTTTACCAAAAATAGACCCGCTAGGTGGCGCGGAAGTTATCAACCGATTTCGTTTAAATTCAAAGTATAAGCTACCTGCATGATGAAAAAGCGTTTGCGAAAACGGACCAGATAAAAACCCTATTTATGAACCGATTTTGTTAATGTAAATTCGAAACGTTTATTACTTTCATGATGATTTTTTTTTTCATTCGAATCATATATGTATATACATTAGAGTGGCCTTAATGCACCGATTTTCGAAAACCAATGGTTTTCGCACGGAAATATATGAGGTTGGGCTTAGAAATAAATATGTAACTATTTTTAAAGCCTTCAGCCTAAAGCCTCCTCTTCTTTTATGTCAAACTCAAACAAATTCAAAAAAATCATATCGCCGTCGACAAGGCGTTTAGATTATCTAAATAAAACCTTAATGTCGTGTTGTGTGGTGATGTCGTTTTCGATGTGTTCAGAGCTTTAGTGAAAAGTCAAAAGTGCAACAAAGAGCGTGAACGGCATTTTTTTACAAAAATTAAACTGAACTTATACTACGTACAAAATGACGAGTTAAACATGTTAAATGGGCTTGAACCAGTTAAATGAACAAAACGTGTTTATAAGCAAATTAAATCACATGCAATTGTTGTTGGAAAATTGAACCAGTTAAATCGTTCAACTCCTTTGAAAACCAGCGCAGAGTTGTATCAGAAAGCTTTCTGCTTCTGCCGATCAGAAAGAGCCAAAAGCTTTCATTTGACACGCCAACGTTCAAAAAATTTATATTCTCAAAAATATTAAAAAGTAAAAACTATCAAAAAATATCAAAATTGTATACATGTCTGCCGCCAAAAAAAGAAATCAAGGCGGTAATTAGTTATTTCCTATCAGATCTCATAGTACGCAGGGATAAATAGTGCATACGAACTAAATATTTTGAAGTTTCTAAGTAATCCGTATGCTTAATATCATGAAGCAGACATTCGCACAAAACAAATTGAAACACAAAAACTTGATTTTGAATATTTTTTTAAATTTTTTATTTGAAATCAAACAACCGTCAAAGTTAACAACAAATGTTCAATGTGGACGATTGTGTTTTTCAAAAAGCTCTTTTTCATTTAACAAGAGAATTTCAAAACACAATTTTAACAATTTGAACGTAGTATAAGACAGACATTTACAAAACAAAGTCAGTTTTAATCGGTAAAATGAGTTCAACATCGTCAAGCTCATCCAGAAAACAATTCCGATCCGATGACTATAAAATTTTTTTTTGTTGGAAAATGTGAAAGTGAACTCAAAGGCGAAAGGAAGTTGCCGAGCATGAAACAAGGTCTGCAATTATTTGTTTACAAAACGCGAGTGGAAAAAAATTCGGTGAAAGTCGGTGTAAAAAATACAATTGACGCTACCATTGATTTTTATCAAAAAGCAAACATTCCTACGATGACCGCAATCAACTGTGTGAAAAAATTTTATAAACTTTATGGAGAGTGGCAGAATTTGTTCAAAAACAAATATGGCCATTATGAAAATATCGCAGAGATGAAGAAAAGTTCTGTGAAAAAAATAGAAAACTTCATTTTTGACATTGCGGCAGCGGATGCACTGGACTCAATGAAAATTCAGGAAGACAAAGGTTTCCTTATACCGCAAATGCAAATGCTCACTGAAACGAAAACAGAAACGCGAAACAAAGAGACTAGAGGAAGAAGAAAATCGCAAAAGTAAATATCTAGACGACTTGCAAGCTCAAGTTAAGTTGTTTAATAAAAGAATAATGCACATTATTGTAATTTCTGTTTAACATTTGTGTGTAGGTCCATCTACGTCAGTAACAGGGATTTGTAGAGATAGTGAATCCGAAGTTGAAGAAATGGACTATTCCCCTTCCGACGTTGATTTTCATATACGACAACGGAGTGCACGATTTCGCAGAAAAATTAATTTCGTAGATGATCGTATGCTAGCCAGCATGGATAAATGCCGTATCAGTGATCGCGCAGCTCTGCATTTGACGTCCGCAACACTTGCGGCTGTATTGGGAAAATAGCATGAAATTAAACCTGGCATTAAGGATATCAAAGTAGAATATGTCGTTCTCAACCGCACAACGCTTCAAACACCGCGAAAGGATTATTGTCGAAGACAAGCTCAGCAGATCATCGATAATTTCGGGTTAATATTAAATGCGAAATTTGCGAATGAATCATTTAATATACATATTAGCATACTATGTTTAATAATCTTAATTTAATATCCACATAGATTCCTGATATATTCGTCTTGCATTGGGACGGTAAGATGCTCCCTGAAATGAAGCGCAAAGATAAGGTTGATCGACTAGCTATTGTTATAACTGCAGAAATCGTGGAAAAACTGCTCGGCATTGCAAAACTTGAAGAATCTTGCAGTGAGAATATTGCTGAAGCTATTGAAAGCAAGTGGAAAATGGATAGTTTGGTTGAAATCGTTGCTTTTGACACGACATCGACAAATACTGGCGTTGAAAAAGGTGCTGCACATTTACTTGAAGTAAAATTGGGTCGTGATTTACTTTTTCTACCATGTGGAATAGTGGACGAAGAAGTAAGAACAACATTGTCAGCAGCCGAAATAGAGATACATAAGAATTTTTGTTTGGATGCGTTAAAATTGGAGTACGAGCGAGGGGATTATAAGGCGGTGTTACAGCTATCGCTGCTTTTTATTGGTGAAGACGTTCCAAATTTCACACGGATACGTTTACCTGGAGCAACGACGCACGCAAGATTCATGTGTAAAGATATTTATTGCTATACAATTTTTTTGTTTCGCGAGAAATTTGAAATGACTGCTTTGGAAATGAAAAGCGTTCGAAACATTTCCATTTTTTTGACGCTCACCTTTAGTTATTATTGGTTCGGATGTGTGAATGCTGTGAATGCACCGCGACTAGATTTACAATTAATTCCAGACGCGGTCGTATATTTCGACGAAGAAGTTTCGAACGCTTTATTATATAAAATTAGATTGGATTTTTCGATGAAAAAATTTCCTTTGCATTGAAACGAAAAATGGTTCAAGAAGAAATTGTAGTTCCAAAACGTTTAACTGTAACAGTCGAACAGATGAAGTGATTCGCGAATAGGGGTATAAGTGATTTTGTCACACCGCGCACAAAACAATTTTTTTCTCGCTTGCAAATCGATATTGATTTATTACAATTTGATCGGTCAACTTCGCCAGATAGAAAAGGTTATTGCGCAGGAAAACGCATTTGCCAAAATTTTACCGTTATAAATGATCCTGCGGAAAGAGCGGCGAAATTAATCACAGATTTTAGCCGTGCTTTGACGTACGACGAGGAGGACAAGCAATATTTACTACAAGTTGTAAAAAACTACACGCAAAAGTATCCATCACACAAAAAATCATATCTTATGACACAAAATATTTAAAATATAAAATGGAGACAAACATAAATACATGCGTACATTAGGGTGTTCCAAAAAAGGTAAGGTCGGAATTTTAATGCCGCCACCTCCTAGGATTGTTCTTTACCGAAAAAAATTAAACCCCTATTTTTTATATTAAAATCAAAAAATATTTAGAGAGTGCTCAAAGTGCTCAAGGTATTCCATGTATTTTATATGGGGAAAAAACAACTTTTCATAGAATTCTTGAAAATCAATATTTTTCGATCGAAGATTGAATGGTTAAATAAACAATTGGATTGATCGAAAAATATTTATTTTCAAGACCTCTTTACCGTTTCTACGAAAACTTGTGTTTTCCAGTATAAAATATATACACGGAAAAAGTTTAGCGCCTTGAGCACTATTTAAATATTTTTTGATTTCAAAATAAACAAGTAAGAAAGTCTAAGATCGGGCGGAGCCGAACATTAAATACCCGGCGCAAATATTAAATATATGATTTTCATCTTTCCGAAAGCTACCGCTACGTGGTAAGCCGGGGTGTATCAATTTTGAGTAAATTAGCGTCCTTAAATTTCGAAATATTGAAGTTTCAAGCATTTCTTAAATTTACCGTCATATGAAAAGCGGCCGCAATTTTAGTCCGATTTCAATAATTTTCAAAATTTTGCTTTTATGTGCCAAGCACAACAACCGTACCGAGTTAGGTACAAATTGGTATAACGGTTACTGAGATACACATATGTGATCATAAGTGGGCGGTGCCACGCCCATTTTCCAAAATTTTATCATAAACGTATTTCTGGGTAAAGAATTGTTGCGAGCATCAATTTTGAATAAATTAGCTTTAATATTTACTGATTTGTCGAAGATTTTGTATTTCTCTAAATTACCGTTATATGGGATGTGGGCGAGGTTATTGTCCGATTTTAAACATTTTCAGCCATTTGGTATGCTTTACCAAGGCCCAACAACTGTGCAAAATTTGGAAGAAATTGGTGCATCGGTTACCAAGATATACACATATAACCATAAGTGGGCGTGGCTGCGCCCATTTTCTAAAAATTTCTTATTTTTCGTCTGAAAATTATTGCAAATATCAATTTTGAGTGAATTATCTTCAGTAGTTACTAAAATATCGCTGTTTTCGTATTTCTGGAAGTTAACGTTACATGGGAAGTGGGCGTGGTTACAGTCCGATTTCGCCGA
>NW_023458557.1:8539743-8546284 GCF_013731165.1 Rhagoletis pomonella | reverse complement strand
ACGTCTCGTGTGAAATCGAAAACTGATTTTTAAATTTTTAAACTTTACATTTTTTTTAAGTTGAATAGTGTTATGCTTTTTTAACCGATTTAATACTTCAAAAGCTTGCTGGAAAGGTAATTTTACGTTCATTGTAAGCAAAGCATAATGTAGAAGATTTCTAATATACACTTAAAAAAAATAAATGCAAAATAAAAGAAATCGGTGTAATTTCGACATTTTTGGTCGAAAAAGTTCAACCCGGAGCCTCTAGTAATCACCTGAAGGCTTTTAAACTAATTACGTATTTATTTATATCCCCAACCTCACATTATTCTGTGCGAAAACTTTTGGATTCATGCATTTAAAATTTTTCATAAAAAAAAGTCGACTCTAATATATGTATGTACATACATAAAATGATAGCCGTTTTCGTTGTTCGGACTGAACTCAAAAACCAGTCAAATTGTCGGAGGTTAAATCTTGCATATATGGCCCTATTATAGCCTAATAGACAACACGCTGGTGGCCCTGGAATAGAGTTACTTATAAATGTCGTATTTATTAACCGATTTCGTTCAAATTCGCAAAGTGAGCTACATGTATAATGAAAAATTCGTTTCTTAAAAATGACCTGCTATATTTTATAAAATCTTCGTTCGTTTAAGTATGCATGTAAAGACCGCAACATTGTGTAAGCGCACCTTTGCCCAACGACCTCATGCACGCTAAATGCGATCTTGCACCTACCCCCGATTGACGAAACTGCTCGGGCGGCTGTTAGTATAGCAGTAAGACTCAAAGAAACCAGTTCATAAATATTAAGGTAAATTGCAAAAGTGGCAAACTGACAAGGAAAGATTCGACCACATCCGTAAAAAAAGGAACACGGTAGATATATCAATGGCTTCATTTGAACGATATTTAAGAGATTACACGACTAATTTAGTCAATGTACCGGAAAACTTTTCATCCTGTGGGGTGGAGCGAGGATTCTTGGCCCTCCTATAACTGAAAACGCTCATCTGTGCTCTTTTTACTTTCCTTACCAGGACTTTTATTAGCTTATATGCTACGTCAGACCAATGTTGAAGGTACAAGATCATTGAAGAATATTACGCACGTTTGGCAGAGATCTCACAGGTGAAAATAAGAGCATCGGTAAAACTCATGACATCTAAAGAGATTAGTATTCCATTTGGTATCACAGCGCTACTATTCTTGGCCTATGTATGAGGAGGATTCTGCTCTTTATTCGTTTCAATTTAAACAAAAAATGTTTACTTTACAGACCGCTTTTACTTTTAAACGCTATTTTTGTATTGGCCAACGCAAAAGATCATATTAGACGCCGCGAAGCAAGCAGGCATTGGCTAGTTTATCAAATAAAACGAGACAAAACAAATATTTTCTTAAAGAAAAAAGAAAACTTATTACATATTAAAATAAACAGACGACGTGGATTTAAACAAATATGTATCTATCGGTATGTATTGCAATATTTGTTCAAATTTATTGCATATTATTAATTAACTCAAAATATTTTTTAGATTAACCATATTCTATGTATGTATGTCAAAACGCCAACTTAAGCATCGACACATTAGGCCAATTAACTTAACGCATAAATGCCTTGAAACCACGTAAACCTCGTAAACTTGTATGGAAAAAGGTTTATTTACGAGGTTTACGGTGTCACGAGGAATTTACGCATTTAGATGACTACCCATATTAAACTGGTAAATTATAAATATATTTGTATGTGGGGAATACTGTCTGCTGTACCCCTGTTTAAATGACCGACACAGTTTATTTAATTAGACAATTCAATCATTTATTTATTAATAGTTATAGTTTAGAGCATTAAGATTAGGCTTAAACACTAGATTTAAGTTAAGTTAGATTTATGTTTAAAAGTTAGTCGTAAGTTTAACACTCGATTTATATTTTCCTGTACTTACTGTACAGTTTGTTAACTACCGGCGCGGTGGTGGAGCGTTTATGCGGAACTGAGGTCAGACTGTCGCGAGTATTCTGTAAAGACTGATTCAAGATGTATCCATTCATTTATTAGGCAAGCGTGTTGGGTTGCCTTGCTGTCCGATCAGTGATGCTATTTGTGTGTGTTTACTAGGCATTGCCATATAGTTATTTGTAGTTGACTTCTAACTCGACAGCTAAATGTCACCGTCAACCTTATGATCCTACAGATTTGGCTATCCTGACTTATCGTTCACCCTCGGACGATGGTTCCCATCTCTGCATCTGCTCCGCAACAGTTGAAGTATACTTCGGTCCCTCATGTTCACTCACCTTGCTCTCCTCATACCTGCCGTGACGTAAAATTTTCGTCACTTTGTAAGGACCTAAAAACTTTGGTCTAAATTTAAGCCCTGTTCCAAATTGTGTCCGCTTAATAGCCACTAAATCGTCGATACGATACTTTGTATCGGCTGTTCTCTTTGAATTAAATGTTTTGCGATTTTCAGCTTGAATCTTTTCAATATTCCCTTTGGCTTCCCTACGCATGCTCTCTCTTTCATCCTCAAATGGCTTAACTGCATCCTCCTTTAACATTTCCTGTAACTCCGGAATTCCTGGAATTCGCATTTCAACCCCCGTCAAAAGTTTAAATGGTGAAACTTTCGTACTCCTAGGTGCAGTGCTACTAATTGTTTGCTGAACTTTCTCAACATGTTTGTACCAACAGCTTGGACTATTAGCACAAAGCTTAGCTAACATTGGAACTATTATTTTATGCATTCGTTCCACTTGCCCATTCCCTCTTGGAACCCCTGTCGCTATGAGAAGATGTTGTATATTCTCCTCCTCACAATACTTTTTAAACGAGTTCGACGTGAATGCCGCTCCTCTGTCAGAGATAATCCGCTTCGGGTTACCAAATACAGCTGCCTGTTTTTTCATTCTATCAAGGACCTCGTCAGTTCCCGTTGTTCGCGTTGGATAAAGCCATACAAACTTAGAGAATCCGTCCTTAACTACAAAGATGTAACTGTATCGCTTGTTCGTTACTTCCATCGGTCCGACGTGGTCTATATGATAGGTCCCTAATGGTATATCTTCGTTTTGTATCGGTGTAAGAATCCCTTCATTCTTACCCTGCTTGCTCTCTAATATTATACACTCAAAGCAACTCTTAACGATCTTCACCACTTTTGAAGCTAGATAAGGAATATAGAAATTCCTTTCTACTGCCTCTTGGGTACGTTTCGCTGCGAAGTGACCTTGCTTATGCGCCAGCCTGATTACTTCGTCCTTCATTGAGCTCGGTACGACTATTAGCTCCTTCACTGGATCTTTAAAAAGTACCCCTTGCTTCACATAAAACCCTTCATACTCCTCTTTTTCTATAACCTTTAATACTGTTCTAACCCAGTCGTCACTTATCTGCGCTTGCTATGCGCATCTATGCTATGCTTATATGCGCTATCTGCCTATGCTGCAATGAATCCTCCAGTAAAAGACAAGAAACTCTGCTTAATGCATCCACGTGACGCATTTTACTACCTGTTCTATGCTCAATTTCGTAGTCGACGTCCTGTAAGAATAATGCCCACCGCGAAATTTTCGCTGGTACTTCCTTCTTACCCATCGTCATAGCAAACGCATTACAGTCTGTAATAATCTTGAATTCCATGCCTAAAAGGTATACGCGCCACTTCTTTAAGGCTTCCACAATAGCTAGCACCTCAAGCTCATAGGAATGATATCTCTCTTCCGCTGGCTTTGTTTTGCGGCTCATATACTGTATGGGATGAAAGTCCTGGTCGTCACTACACTTTTGTAAAAGCACCGCACCATACCCATACTTCGACGCATCTGCATGTACTTCAGTCTGAGCTTTTGGATTATACAAGCTTAAAACTGGCGCGTTGACTAACGCCATTTTAAGCTGCTGAAATGCCGCAGCCTCTATTTCCCCTAAACTAACTTTTTTGTCCTGTCTGAGAAGATCCGATAGTGGCTTAGCTATTGTTGCGTAATTAGCAATAAATCGTCTAAAATACGAAGTTAACCCTAAAAAACGCTGAACAGATTTACGATCGTAAGGCAATGGAAAGTTCTCTACCGCACGTGTTTTCTCTGTTGAAGGTTTGATAGTCCCGTTTTCTATCACGTAGCCCAAAAACTCTACTTTACGTTTTAAAAACTGACATTTCTTCCACTTTATCTGTAAGTTATACTCTTCTGCTCTAGTCAACACCCTTACCAGTTTTTCTATACCCTCTTCGACATTTTTTGAAGGAATGATAATATCGTCCATATACGTTATTACTGTACCGTCCTGAACCAAATCCCTCAAAACCACAAAGATGTATCTTGAAAATACTGCTGGTGAGTTCGAAATACCAAAAGGTACGTACCGAAACTCGTACTGACCACAATGAGTCACAAAGGATGTGTATTTTCGCGAACTAACCTCAATGGGCACATGAAAAAATCCATTGGCTAAATCAAGCGTTGTGAAAACAGACGAGCCCTGTAATTTATCGACTTCATCGTCTATGAGAGGCATAGGTAAATTATCTCTCATAATCTTTTTGTTAAGACGCCTATAATCACAGCAAAGTCGCTTACTGCCGTCCTTCTTCCCAACCAAAACTATCGGAGACGCATACTCTGATTTACTTTGTTGAATGACACCCTTCTCAAGCCATTCTTCTACCTGCCTATCTACCTCACATTTCTCACTATAAGCCATTCTTCTTGGCCCCTGAAAAACTGGTATATCGTCCACTAACGTAATTTTCATCTCCACTGGAGATTCGCGTTGCATTTCAGGAGAATAGTTATTTATCAAGCTTTCTACTTTAACTGATGTCTCCCTGTCCAGATGTTCTAGATCTGGTTTTACTATTTCCCTGTTTGTCCTGTTCTTTTCGACCTTCGTTTCTTTTTTAACCTCTTTGCTACCGGATGTACACGCCGCAGCGCGGTGTCCCGTCTGGCCACATTTAAAACAACTATTTGACAATTTCTGACAATCTTTAGCGAGATGCCCCACTTTGTTGCATTTAAAACACTTTTTATCCTTTTTTACTTCATCTGAAGTTGTTTGGTTACCACTTGTTCGCTGATTTTCACCTACTTTAAAAACCTGTTTACCAACCTGGATTTTTTCGTAAATGTATATTTGCTCTTTAAGTTCCTGCATGGTACGTGCCTGGTATAAGTTACTTTTACTTATTCTCGAATCAGAAATACCTTCAATGAAGTACCCGATTATACTTTTTTCATCTAATCTAATAGGAGCACCTATCTTCCTCAAGCTATACAAATATTCCCTAAAATCTTCGTTTGCTCGCTTACGGCGATTTCTTAAAGCCCGATGAACATCTATGGAAGAAACGTTAACCCCAAACTCCTGGCGCAATGCTTGCTTCAGCATGTCCAAACTCACAACACTACGTTGACTACGTATGAACATCTTTGCTGCTCCATTCAGCAATTGTTTCGCATAAATATACTTTTGTAACCTGTCCCAACCAACAGCTGTAGCATTACGTTCGAATTCGTCAAGCCATTCATTGATAGCTTGGTTGCCACTACCACTGAATGAGGTCAGAGAATCTGCAATGTCACGCAAAGTAAAATTGGAACGCCCCAATACTGCCTGAGGAACCACGCTAACGCATGAGTGAGCTGAGTCGCCATCGCCCGAGTCCGACCCGTCATCATCCCTAACCAATAATCCGTAATGTTCGCAGAGTCTGTTTTGTAGAGTCGCCTTTCGGTCCGATGTCGAGCACCCTAACTCTCCCAACCTTTTCCTTAAGCCCTCAACGGTCTGTCTAAATATTTCGTCTTGCTCCATTCCGACCCGTCGATTTACATTTTTTTTTTTTTAATTCAAAAAAAATTCTATTTCTGTTTTAAATATATTTACAAAAATACCAATCTACTACCAAACTACAATATTTAAGTAATTATTTATGTAGTTAATGCAACTATCTTTACTTTAAAATCAATTCATCAAACAATATTAATTATAGGTTTACATTAACCAGAGAGTACTGTAGTAAAATTGAACAGTAGAACTTCGCTAAATTATACAAAGACAAAATATTCCACTCTAGAATGCTTAATTTCAGGTTTTTCTTTCTTTCTCTTCTGTTTTCAACAATAATTATTTTATATTTAAAATTTTCTTCAAAATATTGTGCTTTAAAATTTCGTATTATTCCTTTTTAGAACTTTTAAAATTTTTTCTTAATGTCTTTTAAAGTTTTACTGTTTTTCGATTTAATTACATTTAACCTCATTACAAAATCTTTAATTTTTGTCCACAAATTACAATTTAAAGTCGTTGCAAAATTTAAATTTCTTTTAAATCATGTCTTATTTATGTACATGCATAAATTTTAAATTTCAAGTTAGGTCTTTTCCAATTTAACAAAACATGCATCAATTAAAACTCACGTAACTTTCTTAAATGTAGTTTTGCCTAAAACTGTACCGACGCTGCTGCTTCTAGAATGTTTTCATCGATGAATTGCTTGCCCGCTGCTGCTGCTTGTTGTTACGCCATCAACCAATGCAC
>NW_023458557.1:8537134-8539643 GCF_013731165.1 Rhagoletis pomonella | reverse complement strand
ACAGGGCTTAAATTAAGACCAAAGTTTTTAGGTCGATACAAAGTGACACAAATTTTACGTCACGGCAGGTATGAGGTCAGCAAGGTGGGGGCCCGAAGTCTACCTCAACTATTGCGGAGCAGATGAAGAGATGGGCACCGTCCTGCGTGGGCGAACGATAAGTCAGGATAGTCGTATCTGCAGGATCATAAGGTTGACGGTAACATCTAGCTGTCGAGTTAGAAGGCAACTACAAATAACTACATGCCAATGCCTAGGAAGAATCTCGACAGTATTTTTCTTAATCTGGCAGTCTCGGAAGTACCCTCAACGCTACTACAAAACTCCCTCAAGGAAGACCTCTTCGTTTCCCGCAAAGCCTTCTTGTAATAATAATAATAATAGATTGGCGCGTACACATATGTTAGTGTTTGGCCGAGCTTCTCCTCCGGAGGAGAAGCTAGCCCAAAGCCTTCTTGTACTCACGCAAAAACCGCTTATACCTTTGCCACCCAAATTCGTGACGCAGCCTTCTTGCCTTGTTGAACTGCGTCCTGCAGGCTTTCCGCAGAGCGCCCAATTCTCGGGACCACCAGTGGAGTTTTCGCTTTCCCCTGGTTATAGGGTTCGGACAAGCCTTAGCGAAAGCCTCTGAGCAAATCCGAGTAAAGGAGTTAACCATATCCTCCAACTCACCAGTGCACTATGGCTGAAATAAGCTCTTTCTACGGCCAAAAGTCCAGTTTTCAGTTTTTGCTTTCAAAATTTTTAACAGGCGGACTTTATTCTAGATTCTTTAATTAGAAAAGAAATTATAAGTGTATGACCGCAAGGTAACCCTGGTCCCCCATCTGTCAACGTAACTTTTGTGGTTTGGGTTTTATTTTATGCTAGAATTTTATTATATTGAGCTGCAGTGCAACGCGGATGTGTTTTACGTATATAAAAAGTTTGAAGTGTGATCATTTTAGCAATGGAAAATAATACTAATGGGTTGTACTATTGATTGTAACAATCGTGGTTTTAAATACCATTTGTGTTTTTGAAAAATTCACTGTTTCAAAGTGCATGATACGATTATACAAATTTAAAAATATTGTGCTTGTTTCTTGGAGTGTGACTTTTTCTGTCCGATCTCGTCCGATATGATATATCGTCCCGTTTCTGCCTTAACCACGTATCTACAATTTTTGGGAAAACTAATATTACCACTTGTAACAGCTGTTTAAGCGTCACACTATTTGAAAATAGAACAAAGACTTAATGAGGGTGCTAACTAATGTTAGTGGAACCAGAAATATTAAGTAAAAAATGCGTTTATTGTATCCTAGGGGAAGAAATCAAGCATTTTTTCTTACACTCTCTAAAATACCTCTATTGCAGATACGATGTTAAGGCAGAAACGGGACGATATGTATATACATATGTATCTGGGAAATGGGCATTATATCTACTTTCGTTTGGTGTATGGATTGTCTGCTGCATCTTGCTGCTGTTTGATAAAATTACCAATTTTCAGACGTCATCAAAGTCAAAAAATAAAAAATTTCCAAAGTGTAGATGGACCGGAAGTCCATTTTTTTAAAAGGGCATACATGCTTTTACCACAGATTCGGATTCTGCGGACAAAAATACGTAACTTTTGTCAGAAAAGTTTCTTTGGGATGGACTTCCGGTTAAAATAATGGACTTCCGGTCTGTTTGACCGACTTCCGGTTTCGACCTATGGGGCAAGGGGTCAGAGTCAGATCAAGCGCAAAATACGGGAGGGTGCCTCAACCGTTACATACAACCATCAACCTAACGGCTCGAGGCCTCACAGGTTTTTAACTGGACGGAGCCGGTCACGGCGTTAACTCGAAAGCCATTTCTGTAGTGTGTAACCCCTACATAATCAGGTAACAGAATACCGCAACCACCAGCTCCAAGCGAACAAATCAAAAATGTGTGGAATTGGGGTACTCCGTGGACGATTGCAGCGTCAAGCAAGGGGAAATGTTTCACCTTCCTTTATCTGTTCCCCAACAGGTTGAGGTAACAATGCCACCAACGTGAAGAAAAAGGAGGAGATTGATAGCGAGAGGTGGAAAGGCATCACATCCGAAAATCAGCCGTCGTGTTGCACTTCACGCGCCAATATATTATTATTATTATTACAAGAAGGCTTTGCGGGAAACGAAGAGGTCTTCCTTGAGGGAGTTTAGTAGTAGCGTTGAGGGTACTTCCGAGACTGCCAGATTAAGAAAAATACTGTCGAAATTCTTCCTAGGCATTGCCATGTAGTTATTTGTAGTTGCCTTCTAACTCGACAGCTAGATGTTACCGTCAACCTTATGATCCTACAGATACGACTATCCTGACTTATCGTTCGCCCTCGCAGGATGGTGCCCATCTCTTCATCTGCTCCGCAATAGTTGAAATAGACTTCGGGCCCTAGGTCCCCCAACTTGCTGACCTCATACCTGCCGTGACGTAAAATTTGCGTCACTTTGTATCGACCTAAAAACTTTGGTCTTAATTTAAGCCCTGT
>NW_023458557.1:8533086-8537034 GCF_013731165.1 Rhagoletis pomonella | reverse complement strand
GTCACTTTGTATCGACCTAAAAACTTTGGTCTTAATTTAAGCCCTGTTCCAAATTGTGTCCGCTTAATAGCCACTAAATCGTCGATACGGTACTTTGTATCGGCTGTTTTCTTTGAATTAAATGTTTGGCGATTTTCAGCCTGAATCTTTTAAATATTCCCTCTGGCTTCTCTACGCACACCCTCTCTTTCATCCTCAAATTGCTTAACGGCATCCTCCTTTAACATTTCCTGTAACTCTGGAATTCCTGCAATTCGCGTTTCAACCCCCGTCAAAAGCTTACATGGTGAAACTTTCGTACTCCTAGGTGCAGTGTTATTAATTGTTTGCTGAACTTTCTCAACATGTTTGTACCAACAGCTTGGACTATTAGCACAAAACTTAGCTAACATTGGAACTACTATTTTATGCATCCGTTCCACTTGCCCATTCCCTCTTGGAACCCTGTCGCTATGAGAAGATGTTGTATATTCTCCTCCTCACAATACTTTTTAAACGAATTCGACGTGAATGCCGCTCCTCTGTCAGAGATAATCCGCTTCGGGTTACCAAATACAGCTGCCTGTTTTCTCATTCTATCAACGACCTCGTCAGTTCCCGTTGTTCGCGTTGGATAAAGCCATACAAACTTCGATAACCCGTCCGTAACTACAAAGATGTAGCTTTATCGCATGTTCGTTACCTCCGTCGGTCTGACGTGGTCTTTATGATAGGTCCCTAATGGTATGTCTTCTTTTTGTGTTAGTGAAAGAAACCCTTCTTTATTACCCTTCTTGCTTTCTGATATTATACACACCACGCAACTCTTAACGATCTTCCCCGCGTTTGAAGCTAGATTAGGAATATAGAAATTCTTTTTTACTGCCTCTTGGGTACGTTTCGCTGCAAAGTGACCTTGCTTATGCGCTAGCCTGATTATTTTGTCCTCCATTGAGCTCGGTACGATTATTAGCTCCTTCGCTGGATCTTTAAAAAGCACTCCTTGCTTCACATAAAAACCTTCATACTCCTCTTTTTCTATAACCTTTAATACTGCTCTAACCCAGTTGTCACTTAACTGCGCTTGCTTAACCCTATGCTGCAATGAATCCTCCATTAAAAGACAAGAAACTCTGCTTAACGCATCCACGTGACGCATTTTACTACCTGCTCTATGCTCAATTTCATACTCAAAGTCCTGTAAGAATAATGCCCATCGCGAAATTTTCGCTGGTACTTTCTTCTTACCCATCGTCATAGCAAACGCATTACAGTCTGTAATAATCTTGAATTTTATACCTAGAAGGTATACACGTCATTTCTTTAAGGCTTCCACAATAGCTAGCACCTCAAACTCATAGGAATGATACCTATCTTATGCTGGCTTTGGTTTGCGGCTCATATACTGTATGGTACTTTTGTAAAAGCACCGCACCATACCCATACTTCGACGCATCTGCATGTACTTCAGTCTGAGCTTTTGGATTATACAAGCTTAAGATTGGTGCGTTGACTAACGCCATTTTAAGCTGCTGAAATGCCGCAACCTCTATTTCCCGTAAACTAACTTTTTTGTCCTGTCTGAGAATATCCGATAGTGGCTTAGCTATTGTTGCGTAATTAGCAATAAATCGTCTAAAATATGAAGTTAACCCTAAAAAACGCTGAACTGGTTTACGATCGTAGGGCAATGGAAAGTTCTCTACCGCACGTGTTTTCTCTTTTGAAGGTTTGATAGTCCCCTTTTCTATCACGTAGCCCAAAAACTCTACTTTACGTTTTAAAAACTGACACTTCTTCCACTTTATCTGTAAGTTATACTCTTCTGCTCTAGTCAATACCCTTACCAGTTTTTCTATACCCTCTTCGACATTTTTTGAATGAATGATAATATCGTCCATATACGTTATTACTGTACCGTCCTGAACCAAATCCCTCACAACCGCAAAGATGTATCTTGAAAAACTACTGGTGACCAAAAGGTATGTACCGAAACTCGTACCGACCACAATGAGTAACAAAGGATGTATATTTTCGCGAACTAGCCTCAATGGTCACATGAAAGAATACATTGGCTAAATCGAGCGTTGTAAAAACAGACGAGCCCTGTAATTTATCGACTACATCGCCTATGAGAGCCATCGGAAAATTATCCCTCATAATCTTTTTGTTAAGACGCCTATAATCACAGCAAAGTCGCTTACTGCCGTCCTTCTTCCCAACCAAAACAATTGGAGGCGCATACTCTGATATACTTTGTTGAATGACACCCTTCTCAAGCCATTCCTCTACCTGCCTATCTACCTCGCATATCTCACTATAAGCCCCTGAGAAACTGGTATATCGTCTACTAGCGTAATTTTCATCTCCACCGGAGATTCGCGTTGCATTTCAGGAGAATAGTTATTTATCAAGCTTTCTACTTTAACTGATGTCTCCTTGTCCAGATGTTCTAGATCGGGTTTTACTATTTCTCTGTCACTAATGTCTTCAGTTATGCACAGACTTTCAAACTCTTTTAAAACTTCAAGCTTCTGTTCTTCTTTTGCTGTACTGTGAAATTTCACCCCATCTTCTGTTACAAGAAGATTTACTAATCTCAGCACGTTATTCCCTATAACTGCTGCATAGATGATATCCTTTTCCTTGACGTCATGGAAGCTAACGTCCAGTCTCAAGCCATCGATTTCGACTTCCATCACGAAGCTACCAATCGTTGCGATTGTTCCTTCGCCAACAACCATTAACCGTCTTCTATCTTGGTCCAATGCGATGTATCCAAACCCTTTCTAAACGTCTTCCCTGACTAAGGATAAATCACTACCCGTGTCCAATAAGGCACCGAAAGTAACCCCCTTATAAGAAATGTCTTTGAAAATTGAACAATTTCCTTTTCCGAATACCCTACGACATCATTCACTACTTATTAAGTTTGTCCTATTCTTTTCGACCTTTGTTTCTTTTTGAACCTCTTTGCTACCGGATTTGCACGCCGCAGTACGGTGTCTCGTCTGGCCACATTTAAAACAACTATTTGACGATTTCTGGCAATCTTTAGCGAGATGCCCAACCTAGTTGCATTTAAAACACTTTTTCTCTTTTTTTACTTAATCTGAAGTCGTCTGGTTACCACTTGTTCGCTGGTTTTCACCTACTTTAAAAACCTGTTTACCAACCTGAATTTTTTCGTAAATGTCCCAACCAACAGCTGTAGCATTACTTTCGAATTCGTCAAGCCATTCGTCGATAGCTTGGTTGCCACTACCACTGAATGAGGTCAGTGAATCTGCGATGTCACGCAAAGTAAAATTGGAACGCCCCAATACTGCCTGAGGAACCGCACTAACGCATGAGTGAGCTGAGTCACCATCGCCCGAGTCCTACCCGTCATCATCCCTAACCAATGTCTTGTAGAGTCGCCTTTCGGCCCGTTGTCGAGCACCCTAACTCTCCTAACTTTGTCCTTAAGCCCTCAACGGTCAGTCTAAATATTTCGTCTTGCTCCATTCCGACCCGTCGATTTCCAAAATTTTTGTAAAATTAAAAAAAAAATCAATTTCTGCTTTAAATAAATTTGCAAAAATACAAATCTACTATAAAACTACAATATATTAGTAATTATTTATTTAGTTAATGCATTTATCTTTACTTTAAAATCTATTAATCAAACAATATTAGTTATAGGTTTACATACTGTTGTAAATATGAACAGTAGAACTTCGCTTAATGATACAAAGACAAAATATTCCACTCTAGAATGCTTAATTTCACGTTTTTCTTTCTTTCTTTTTTGTTTTCAACAATTATTAGTTTATATTAAAATTTGTTTCAAAATATTGCGCTTTAAAATTTCGTTTTATTCCTTTTTTAGACCTTTTAAAATTTTTCAGAATGTGTTTTAAAATTTTACTGGTTTTACCATTTAACTTCATTACAAAATCTTTCTTTTTTGTTAACAAATTACAATTT
>NW_023458557.1:8525856-8532986 GCF_013731165.1 Rhagoletis pomonella | reverse complement strand
ATTGTTTATAAGGAAAAATTGAAAAAGCAACAAAGTCTAAGCGGTAGAAGTTATAGCAGCTATTTCGGAGATCACCATATCTCTTCATCAGATTTCTTTTTTCTAGACTTGCCAGCGGTTTTATACCCTCGCACTACGAAAATGGTGTATCCAATTGGAAAAATAACGGACTCTGCGGCAAACGTAGCAATTCCGTTATTTTTCTAATTAGAATTTGCTGCAGTGCAAAGAAGATTGTCAAAAAGGAATGTTGGAGTCTGTCCGGGGTTGCCATTAACCAATTATAATGGTCCGAACCGGTTGGAGCCATTCAACAGTTTTGCTTCTTCACTGGCCGTCTTCACAGGATGAAATTATTGCTGTCCAACTATCAATTTGGTTACATCAGGGCAATAGTTTTGTGAGCTTTTTTATCTTGATATCAGCAATTTGGAAGTAATTTTACTGGACTTAACCCCAAAAAAAAATTTTTTTTTTGAAAATTGGCTAGTTTGCATCCAAGAATAAAATAACAAGTATTTTTAATAAGAAACAGCTCATGATACAATTATTCACAGGTATTGTTCTCCCAGACAGTTTTGCTTCACATCGAAATTCGTGCTACCTTATTTTTATTTTGACGCATTTCAATGTTGATTCTTTTAGTTGCCTTCGCTTTTTGTTTTTGCTACATCTGATTTTTATAAATACCAGTAATAATCGCCGAAAATCGGGTGCTCTGTGGTCTAAAAAAAACTGCATATATATGCAACAACAACGACTCGTGCCCCAAACGGTCGATACATTGTGCAACTTCCATTCAAGGGAGAATTCCCAAAAAAGCTGTCTCTATGCCACTCTCCGTCTGCTGCACTCCAGCAGTTTTTCAGTATGGAACGATCGCTTCAGAAAAAGTAGACTTAGGCACAATGTACCACAATTTGTTGCACGAATATCTCGACCTTGGTCATATGGAGCACACGCAGCCATGCGAGATAATATCTTATGGCAAATACTTCTCTTTCTACTTACCACATCATGCGGTCGTCAAACGAGATAAGGTGACCACCTAAGTTAGCGTGGTATTCAAAGCCGCCTCAAAAACATCTGGTTCAGGAAAATCCCTGAATGACGGTTGCACACTGGTCCCAGATCTCATGCTGCTCATTCTGCAGTGGCAGTGCGAAGATTCGTGTTCAATGGAGACATTGAAAAAATTTATCGTCAAATACTCATCCACGAGGACGATACAGATTTTCAGCGAATTTTATTTCGGACATCGGCTGACTCTCCTGTTACCGATTATAATCTCAAAACCGTAACGTTCGGCGTTAATTGCGCACCAGACCTGGCTATCCGTACCCTGCATCACTTAGCAAATGACACAATAGCGACATTTCCATTGGCTGCCACAATACTTAAAACCGAATCGTATGTGGATGACATCCTATCCGGTAGTCATGATATTGACAACGCCACTGAACCACTTGTTCAAGTCATCAAAGCGCTGAAGTCAGCTGGTTTCTTACTCAAGAAACTAACGGCCATTCATCCGGCCATTTTAGAAATATTTCCAAAGGATGATCTCCTCGAGCGCTTCCACAACCAAAAATTTTGGTATACAATGGAACCAGGGGCGCACCCAGGAATATATTTTTGGAGGGGTTTATACTTCTGAAGCTTCGCTTCAGGTAATATGCTCTTTCAATGCTGGAATCTGCTGCTTCGATGGAGATGGTGATTTTTCACGATTGCCTAATTTTTTTAATATATCGAATAACGGAAAAATTAGCTGAACTTGTATATTTATTATGTAGCTCATTTTGGTGGAACGAATTCGAAGTTGGAAAATTAAATCTTCGAAACCTTGTTAAGTACATATGTATCAGTGGTAAACAGTGGTATGCATTGCATATAATTAGGACAATGTTTTCATTCGCAGTTAAACTTTTAATCGCTCTCAAGAAAAACCAAAAATTCATATTAAATGACGCACAAAAAATGGAAAAGAAATTTTCCTTTAACAAAATTTCTTAAATCAGTTTCCGGCTTTCAAGAAAAAAATGCTCGTACATTTATTTCTTCAAGAAAATTTACAGCAAAAGCAAAGGGCTTTTTCAAGCAACAAAAATAATAAAAAATATTTCTTGTGATTTTTGATTAGCCCCAAAACCCACCCCTTGTGTGCGCTAATGAATGGAACGCACTCACAGACAAATTTCCTTACACAATTCGGCCTGCGTCGACATCAAATGCGACAAATTTGAACCTCTATCGCAAAAGTTATTGACCCCACACGATGGCTGTCGGCAGTTATGATTCAAGCAAAGATTCTGCTTCAAGAACTTTGGCTGGATGGCGCTGATTGAAATGAATGTGCCGAACCTTTATCCTTAGTAAAATGGCACCAGTTCGCAGAAAATCTGCCAGCCATCTGCGACATCGAAATCCCTCAATTGTCCAACTTCACTCCGGGGCATGATACCCAAATCCACGGCTTTTGTGATACCTCGGAAAAAGCTTATTGCGCGGCGATTTACATTCGCGTAGATGCTAGGAATCAAAGATATTCCACTCTCTTGGTTGCAAAAGCAAAGTGGCACCACTGAAGATGGTTAACTTGCCACGTGTAGAGCTTTGTGTGCAGTCTTGCTCACAAAACTGGTCGCAACTGTTCGAAAATAGCTCAAATTAGAATCGTGCAACACATTCTTATGGTCAGATTCAGAGATTGTGTTATCTTGGCTTGAATAGCCACCATGTACATGGAATTCCTATGTGTCCAATCATACCTCCCAAATCCGGAATATCTTACAACCGGAACATGGCGCCATGTTGGCAGCCAAAAAAAACAGCCGACCTCGGCGCCCGCGATTGCAACCCGCAGGATTTCGCAAGTTCCCCACTCTGGTGGCACGGACCAAAATGGCTCTCTCACCACATGGATGCATGGCCAAGGTTAAAGGCATGCAGTGCATCTCCACCAAAAAAAGCGCAATGTAAAGGTATATCACGCGCTCGAAGGAGCGGTCGATTTTCTTGATCGCTTTTCTTCTTTCCCTCGAGCACTCCGCGTGACTGCGTACATGTTTCGCTTTGTGAACAACGCCTGCAATAGTTCAAAGGGGTTGACTACATTCACTAATCCACATATGAAGCTTGACGAGTCCCAACATGCAAAAATGCGAGCGAAAAGGGCGCTTTGCAAGATAAAAAGCCCATTAACAAAAAAAAAGTTCGCTTCTTTTTCTCACACATTCTACGTTGAACTATAATGAAAGGCACCCGATGATTATCCCTATAGAATCGAGGTTCTGCCAGCTTTATTTGGAGTTTTTACACTAGCTGTTTCTTAACGCAGAAACACGATTAATGCTCCAAATGGTAAGGCAAGAGTACTACGTACCAAAGCTAAAACCTCTAATTAAAAAATTTATTATTCAATGCAAGGTGTGCACGCTTTACAAACAACAAACACGCACCCAAATAATTGCCGCTGTCCCCCTGCGCGCTGCAGTTTCTCACTCCCCTTTTCTACAACTGGAGTAGATTTTGCAGGGCCATTCCAAATTAAAGCATCGGTGCTAAGATCTACCACCCTTATAAAGGGATACGTTGCAGTTTTTGTCTGTTTTTCCACAAAGGCAGTGCATCTCGAGCTATGCTAGGATCTTACAACCGAGGCTTTTTGAGCAGTATTCGCCCGCTTCGCTGGCAGAAGAGATTTGGACGACAATGGAAAACGTTCATTAGCGCCCAGACTATTTTAAAAAATATGCCCCTCAAGACACCAACTGGCAATATTTGTATAACACCCAGTGCCCCCACATGGACGGTTTGTGGGAATCTGCAGTGAAAAGCTTTAAAATCCATCTAAAGAAAACCGCTGCACCCCACAAGTTTACTTTCGAAGAATTCACGATGCTTCTGGTGCGAATTGAAGCAGTCCTCAACTCGTGGTCTCTATCTGCACTTTCCCAAGTCCCATCTGATATGACAGGATTTACTCCGGGTCACTTCATTCGAGGTGTACCGCTGTTGGTCACTCCCGGGCCAAATCGGAAGACCCCCCCCCCCCCAAGGATCTCAAGGATCTTCAAAAAAGATACAAGTGGAAAACCACACAACGTGATCCTCAGCCAGGCGACCTCGTCGTGATCAAAGAAGTTTCGCTCCAGCCCACCGAGAGTGATTACCACAAATCGAAATCGTTCGCTACGGCCCTGATAACCACGTACGTTTCGTGAATGTGCGCACGGCCGCCTACCAATATCGCGCCAATTCAGCACGAAAGTCAGTTCAGCTACTAAGGTCGGGAAACGCGCACACGCACTTCTCAAATAAAGAAAAGTATTTCCTTTAAGCGGATAACAAGTTTGCATTAGAGTGGTCCACGAAATCTTTTTTTTTTAATATTATTCAGTGCTCACGCAAATTTTGTGTTCCTTTTGCTAAAAAAATTAAAGTACTTAACTTGATTTAAAAAATAATACAATTTAGAGGTCGCTCAAGTCCATTTTGGTTTTGCTTACAATTACTCGTCCTTCAATCCGTGCGCACGCGAAATTCCTCTGGAAATTCAAGTTTTGTAAGACCTTATAATATGCTTTTGAAGCCGCTGAATACACTAGGAGAGTTATTTTTTCGATCCGGCTCTTACCTTTTTAGATAATACGAATAAATAATAAAAAAACCAGAAAAAACCCGAAATTGAACTTTAAAATGTGATTATTTCTTAGAAAAAATTTATTTAATTTTACGTTAATGATGATATGTATAGCCATAACCTTAGCGAACAAAATGAGTGCACGCATAGAGAATGAGGATGTGCCAAATGAGTGTCCGGCATGCGGAGAGACCCCACATGACTCGAAATATCTCTTCGCGTGCCCGGAAAACCCGACAACCCTAACGGCGTTGTCCTTGTGGACCGACCCGATAGAGGCTGCACGCTTCCTAGGGCTGCCGTTAGTAGAACTTGACGACAACGACTGAGATACCAACCGATCTGGGCGGGGTTGTTGTAGCCGATACAACAACAACAACAGTGATCGCAGAGGATTTTACGTTCATTACTTCTCGAGACATCGTCAAATTATTGAACTTAAGTCTAGATGCGTGGCTGATGCCTGTATTTAAAAAACGTACCGCTTTAAATTTTCGGACTTTGGAAATTTTTTCGAGGTGTTATCTGATATTCTCAAGGTCGCTGAGTGTGCTGAACTAGTTTTTTTTCGCTACGTCCCAAATGTCGAGAGCCACTTAAAAAAACGTAAAAAATTTAAAAAAAAACGGAAAAAATGTGTGTCGATAACTGAAGAGGTATATGTTTACCTTAGTAACCTAAATGATTTTTATGTTATATGGATCCTTTTGTCAAGAGTTAAATTTTGTGAAAAAAATTGTTTAATCATTTTACATTTAGTTATCATAATGAGCGATTAATTCAGTATGAAGTAGTAATCGGGATTTTTGGGTGATTGGAAGTAAGTTCTTTGGAAAAATTAGTAGGCGACAGTTTACCAGTTAGACAGATGTGTTGCGGCATTTTTTGCATTATCATGTCAAAGATGGAGCATCTATTCTAGAAAGTGCACGAATAACAACTTCTGAGTTAATCGCTATATAGAGAAAATACCGAAATCCAAATAACTTAGACAAAAACATTATAATTTTATATTTTTCATATTTTACGTTTTTTTTTAGTTGTTTCTCGAAATTGATTTATCCTCTTCTTGAAACTAAAAAAAAAAAAATGTTGTATCCTATTCTGTAACCGAGAAAATTTAATATTTTTCATATTTTTACGTTCTTTTAAGTTGCTTCTCGACATTTGGGACGTAGCGAAAAAAAAACTAGTTCAGCACACTCAGCGCCCTTGAAAATATCAGATAACACCTCGAAAAAATTTCCAAAGTCCGAAAATTTAAAGCGGTACGTTTTTTAAATATAGGCATCAGCCACGCATCTAGACTCAGGTTCAATAATTTGCCGATATCTCGAGAAGTAATGAACGCAAAATCCTCTGCGATGACTCATTTTGTTCGCTAAGGTTATGGCTACACACATCATCATTAACGTAAAGTTAAATAACTTTTTGATAAGAAACAATCATAGTTTAAATTTCAATTTCGGTTTTTTTCTGGTTTTTTTATTACACTGGTCGACGGCCAAAATTTACCAGAGACGCCGTTATGAAATTCGTATGTAAAATCACCCCCTGATTCCGAAAATCAAGGTTATTTTTAATTTTATGGTACCGTTTTTGAGATATTTGCAATTTACCGTTTTTGCAAAAAAAAATAAAAATTGGGTCCACTTAATCATATACAGGGTGTCCCAGAAGTAACGTGCCAAACTTTAGGGCAAGGTAGGTGGGGGGGGTGAGCTCACTGATAAACAAAAAATTTTCAGGTAAAAGTGTCACCGTTTTTGAAATATTTACATTTTTTCGAATTTAAAAAAATCGTGCCTTTTCATGTGTTTTCTTTAACTGCAACTACAAACCGGGCAATACTTAGTAAATTTTTTATGTAAAATACTTCCAGATAGTTGCCTCTCCATACTCAAATGCAATGTAGTTAAAATAAATTAAGGAACCATCATAAAATTAGGACTATTTCTGGATTTTTAACTTTTTGATATTTTCTTCCCCAACTTTGACTATCTCGGGTGAAAAAAAAATGTACTGAGCTATAACTTTACATTACATAAAAAAATTGCTCATTTAATAAAGATTTCAGAAAGGTGCCACACTTACTGTTTTGAATAGAAAAAAAAAAGTTATAGCCGCTTTTGTGGGTAAAGGACTGAGACACGCTAGAATGTATTTAATAGATTTAAATTGAATTTGCTCTTGTTACCGTCAAATGACATGCTAAATAGTACAAAGGTACATTATTACCTGCTCTTGACATTATTTTGTGTTACTTACCGGAATTAGTGAAAGTGGATTTTGTGAAATTGGACCCTTCGAACATTGTGTTATTAATACTATGACAGAGAACACGCAGTATACGTCGCATGAATATGCGGATATTCACCTAATTTACGGTGAAGCTTGGTGTAATGCCAGAGCTGCTCAAAGACCCTATGCAGAGCGAAACCCCAATCGTCGACATCCGGGTCCTGAAGTATTCGCCCGGACCCAT
>NW_023458557.1:8523841-8525756 GCF_013731165.1 Rhagoletis pomonella | reverse complement strand
TTGTTGTTTTCAATTCTATACATCCATTTGCTTATTTGCTTTTTTGTATAGTTTCAGGCAGGCTCTTTCTAAACTATGTATTTGCCAATGTTATTGTGGCTTATTAACATTTTATTTTTAATATTTTTGTTGAGCTTTGTACCACGATTGTTTGTTAGGATAAATTGAAAAAGCAACAAAAATCTAAGCGGTAGAAGTTATAGCAGCTATTTCGGAGATCACCACATCTCTTCATCAGACTTCTTTTTTCTAGACTTCAGCAGGGATCGAACCTGCGTAATCGATGTTCAAGGTAAGAAGCGTTAACCACTGAGCTATGTACAAAAAAAATTTAAAAAAAAAATTAAAAAATTAAAAAATTAAAAAAAATATTAAAAATATTAAAAATAAAATGTTAGTAAGCCACAATAACATTGACAAATACATAGTTTAGGAAGAGCCTGCCTGAAACTATACAAAAAAGCAAATGGATGTATAGAATTGAAAACAACAACCACGCTGTCGAGTTTATAAAGCGGCAAATCAGCTGCACTTGATAGTAGTTGGTTGAATAAGGAAAATGAATTAGCAACAAGAGTTTACGGGATGTTTGATCCCTGCTGAATTCTAGAAAAGAGAAGTCTGATGAAGAGATATGGTGATCTCCGAAATAGCTGCTATAACTTCTACCGCTTAGATTTTGTTGCTTTTTCAATTTTTCCTAACAAAGAATCGTGGTACAAAGCTCAACAAAAAAAATTAAAAAATATTAAAAATAATTTTGAAGCCTTCTTAACGAAGAACATAAGAGTACCCAAACAAACATCCCTAAGGAGCAACAAAATAGGGCACACAGACAATATCCCAAATTCCTCCCCAACGAGTATTAACGGAATACAACTATTAAAGTCATTCCAGAAACCTCCTAAAAGAGTAATGAAAAAGTAAGTAGAGTAATAACACTACACTGATATTAAAAGTGCATTTTAGGTTAATTCATTTATATAATTTACGTTCGTCAATCATATACAATAATACCTATGTTCACATTTTATTACAACATCTGAAAGATAAGAATTTACAAAAGGGCGAAACACTTACATATATACATGTAGGATCATAAGGTTGACGGTGACATCTAGCTGTCGAGTTAGAAGTCAACTACAAATAACTATCTGGCAATGCCTAGTAAACACGCACAAATAGCATCACTGATCGGACAGCAAGGCAACCCAACACGCTTACCTAATAAACGAATGGATACATTTTGAATAAGTCTTTACAGAATACTCGCGACAGTCAGACCTCAGTTCCGCATAAACGCTCCACCACCGCGCCGTTAATTAACAAACTGTACAGTAAGTACAGGAAAATATAAATCGGGTGTTAAACTTACGACTAACTATTAAACATAAATCTAACTTAACTTAAATCTAGTGTTAAAACCTAATCTTAATACTCTAAACTATAATTATTAATAAATAAATGATTGAATTGTCTAATTAAATAAACTGTGTCGGTCATTTAAACAGGGGTACAGCAGACAGTATTCCCCACAGTGGTGTCAGAAGTGAACGTTAATTAAAAATATTAAAATAAAATTTTTCAAAAGAATTTAAAGGAAATTGAAAATTACAATTTTACAAAAAGAAGCTAAGAAGACAAGGAATTGTTTAAATTAAAAATTGAAAATTTTAAAGAGGAAAAAGTACCTAATGTACATATAATTCGAAAATTTTTAAAGGAAAAGTGATTTCCTAAATTTGAAAGTGAGAAAATTTCTAAAGAAAAAGAAAACACTAGTTGTGAAAGTCGGAAAAATTTAAAAGAAAAAGCAATTAATAGAATTGAAAGTTTGAAGAAGATATTTAAATTGGAATTTAAAAGAAAATTCTTAAAGAAAAGCAAAGAATAGAAAATAAAAGTTTGTGCGGTC
>NW_023458557.1:8520127-8523741 GCF_013731165.1 Rhagoletis pomonella | reverse complement strand
TGCTTGCCCGCTGCTGCTGCTTGTTGTTACGCCATCAACCAATGCACGCAATGATGCTTATAGAAATTGACGCCGACACTACTGTACACTTTTTATAGCGAATTTGCTTTAGTTATGTTGATATGCACAAGCTCAACAAAGTTTCAGAAAATAGTTGCTACGTACGGCTTATTTTATCGACGCCGTCAACTATCTCTTTCGAACTCACTTTGATACTTCAATCAATGAAGCCACGCCACCACTAGACGCTTTTTTGTTGCTATACACTGTCTATTTTCAGAGAATCGTTGCTACGGCCCTTTTTGACTGACGCCGTCAACTATCTCACTCACTCTCACACGTCACCGCAATCAATGACGCCACGCCACAGTTTGGCTTGGTATACCGTTTCTCACTCAAAGCCTACTATGCGTCTTCGTGAGCTGTAGCCACTTTTGTTTAATCTGTACTTAGCTGTACAGTATACCTCTTTTTTGCACTATATGACCCTTTGGTCTTTTTTCGCCTATTTCGGCTACGACACCAAATGTCCGCTCGCGTACCTGCAAACCACAGGATAACGAGCACTTTTTTCAGCAACTGGAACCGACAAAAATTGTCCTCTGCACTGTACGCCCAAGTTCGCAAAATAATTTGCCACGTACCGTATACTCGTAGTATGCCGGCACCCACTATTGTAAAAGTGTTCTTACACACTTATTTACCACGTACAATTCTATTTCTTTGTACGCCACTGTTTTTAGTACACCGCAATTTGCTCATCAAATCTGCAGCTATACTCTTTCACACGCTAAAGCAATGCCCCGCCTACTAGAGTAGGTATGCCCCGCACGGTGGTTCGTTCCACCAAAATTTTCCACTTCTGCGAAAACAGCACACGCTTCTTATTTGTTGGTGCAAATTTTCCGCCCCTCCACTCACCAACGACCCCACAAACTTTTATTTTCTATTCTTTGCTTTTCTTTAAGAATTTTCTTTTAAATTCCAATTTAAATATTTTCTTCAAACTTTCAACTCTATTAATTGCTTTTTCTTTTTAATTTTTCCGACTTTCACAACTAGTGCTTTCTTTTTCTTTAGAAATGTTCTCACTTTCAAATTTAGGAAATCACTTTTCTTTTAAAAATTTTCGAATTTTATGTACATTAGGTACTTTTTCCTCTTTAAACTTTTCAATTTTTAAATTAGACAATTCCTTGTCTTCTTAACTTCTTTTTGTAAAATTGTAATTTTCAATTTCCTTTAAATTCTTTTGAAAAATTTTATCTTAAAATTTTTAATTAACTTTCATTTCTGACACCACTGTGGGGAATACTGTCTGCTGTTTAAATGACCGACACAGTTTATTTAATTAGACAATTCAATCATTTATTTATTAATAGTTATAGTTCAGAGTATTAAGATTAGGTTTAAACACTAGATTTAAGTTAAGTTAGATTTATGTTTAATAGTTAGTCGTAAGTTTAACACTCGATTTATATTTTCCTGTACTTACTGTACAATTTGTTAACTACCGGCGCGGTGGTGGAGCGTTTATGCGGAACTGAGGTCTGACTGTCGCGAATATTCTGTAAAGACTGATTCAAAATATATCCATTCGTTTATTAGGCAAGCGTGTTGGGTTGCCTTGCTGTCCGATCCGTGATGCTATTTGTGCGTGTTTACTAGGCATTGCCATATAGTTATTTGTAGTTGACTTCTAACTCGACAGCTAGATGTCACCGTCAACCTTATGATCCTACATATATGCCCAAAAACTTGGGAAATATTAGATGATTGTTTTTTAAAAATGCTATTTATAAAATTTCCTTTTAATTTCGACTTTAGAAATATTCATGTTATAAAAGTTTTTCACATATGTTTTAAGATTTTAAAGTTTTTAAAAGGTACGGTAGAATGTAACAATGTGCTTGAATTTGTTTACATCTTCGTCAGCTTATTCGTTTGCAGACTCGAGAAATGGCGAACGGCTATCCAAATACTGATTCAAAATATACATCTTTCACTGGACACACAGCTTGTTTTTATTAATCTAATTGTGTTTTAGTTTTACTAGTTTATGTTAACTATGTTTTTAGAACATTTTACATTGAAAACAAATATTAAAACTCAAAAAAATGTTTGGTAGGTTTTGGTTGGTTATGGTAGGAAATTTTGGTAGGAAAAAAAATTTGTCTGTGGCAACGCTGACTTAAATATAGGATAGGCAGGGTTATAAACGTAGTAACACTTTTCTATTTCAACGCGTTTTGAATCACAGCGAACTGGGTCAAAGCGCCTTATGTGTCGGTATAAACAAGGTAATAGAGCCTTTTGATTCTTAACAACATACATTAGATATTTTATTTAACTGTTGAAATGGTAGCAATTACTCTGCGCAAAAAGTTACTCCACATTAAATTTTTGTTTTATAAAAATAAATTTTTTTTTTAATTTCACTTTGATTTAGACAGTGTAAATATTTTCATTTTAAAAATGTATCACATATTTTTGAAGATTTTCAAAGCTTTCAAAAAATACTGCAGAACACAACAATGAGCCTTAGGAATAATAAATAAGCAATTGCCTTTTCTTAAAATTTCAGACGTTTTGTTCGATAATAAATAAGCAATTGCTTTTTCTTAAAATTTCAGACCTTTTATTCGATTTGTTCAATCAAATCTAAATAAAAGGTCTGAAATTTTAAGAAAAAGCAATCGCTTATTTTTGAATTATTTTATATACTTATTTTCTGTCTCAAAATGGCTTCTCGGCCATTCGGTGGAGTAAATTGAAAAACGAAAAAGGAAAATATTTGAATAGAAATTGGTTTAAGAAACCGATTTAGTTAATAAAAAAGGAGGTTGAACATTAATCATGACGATAATGCTTCATTAGACGCCAGGCCAATAACTTAATTCATCAAACAAACATTCGTTTGCGGATGCGGAAAACATGGTCCCAATTGTACGTTTGTGTCCAATTTCTTTTATTAATAATTGAATAAATTTGATTTAGTTTATTTCTACTTTCCCAAAATTTCCAATGGTGCCGATTGCTGCAAGAATTATTTAGCGATTTGGAGCATAATCAACACAATATATGCACATAAATATGTATTATTTCACAAATCTCAGGGTCAGCTTAGAAATACGTCACCAAAATTATATAAAATTTAAGTAGGAATTATTTTTATTTATAACGTAAAAGCGCTATCTGACCCAATCTGATAAGTATATTTCCCCTAAAGTTAACCCATTTTATTTACTTTGTCTCTCGTGAAAATATGTATTTTATTTAAAATTTTCAGATATGTACATATATTTTAAATTTTTGCTTTAATTTTTGTCTCCATTTAATATTTAATTAGATACGTTAAGATTAAAATAAGCTTAAAACGAAAAAGCACAGTCGCAGGGCGTGGGGGCCTGCGTTAGTTGTGGGCAGCGGAACGGTGGATCTCTAGGATTTGAGGCTAGGTGGGGTGGTCAACCGGAGGCGATGGGTTGGCCATTGCTGGGCAGCGCTGAAGGTTATCCGTTGGGGTTGAACGGCGTCGGCTAGTTGCTGGCGGTGGCGCAAAAACCCGGCGGCTGCTGGAACAAAATGATGCTACTCTGTCACTGCAAATCGCG
>NW_023458557.1:8503337-8520027 GCF_013731165.1 Rhagoletis pomonella | reverse complement strand
GTGCATTGGTTGATGGCGTAACAACAAGCAGCAGCAGCGGGCAAGCAGGAAGATTTTGTAATGAGGTTAAATGTAATTAAATCGAAAAAGAGTAAAACTTTAAAAGACATTAAGAAAAAATTTTAAAAGTTCTAAAAAGGAATAAAACGAAATTTTAAAGGACAATATTTTGAAGAAAATTTTAAATATAATATAATAATTGTTGAAAACAAGAGAAAGAAAGAAAAACCTGAGATTAAGCATTCTAGGGTGGAATATTTTGTCTTTGTATAATTTAGCGAAGTTCTACTGTTCAATTTTACTACAGTACTCTCTGGTCAATGTAAACCTATAATTAATATTGTTTGATGAATTGATTTTAAAGTAAAGATAGTTGCATTAACTACATAAATAGTTACTAAAATATTGTAGTTTGGTAGTAGATTGGTATTTTTGTAAATATATTTAAAACAGAAATAGAATTTTTTTTGAAATTTAAAAAAAAAAATTTGTAAATCGACGGGTCGGAATGGAGCAAGACGAAATATTTAGACTGACCGTTGACGGCTTAAGGAAAAAGTTGGGAGAGTTAGGGTGCTCGACATCGGGCCGAAAGGCGACTCTACAAGACAGACTCTGCGAACATTACGGATTATTGGTTAGGGATGATGACGGGTCGGACTCAGACGATGGCGACTCAGCTCACTCATGCGTTAGCGCGGTTCCTCAGGGAGTATTGGGGCGTTCCAATTTTACTTTGCGTGACATCGCAGATTCTCTGACCTCATTCAGTGGTAGTGGCAACCAAGCTATCAATGAATGGCTTGACGAATTTGAACGTAATGCTACAGCTGTTGGTTGGGACGGGTTACAAAAGTATATTTATGCGAAACAATTGCTGGATGGACAGCAAAGATGTTCATACGTAGTCAGCGTAGTGTTGTGAGTTGGGACATGCTGAAGCAAGCATTGCGCCAGGAGTTTGGGGTTAACGTTTCTTCCATAGATGTTCATCGGGCCTTAAGAAACCGCCGTAAGCGAGCAAACGAAGATTTTAGCGAATATTTGTATAGCTTGATGGAGATAGGTGCTCCTATTAAATTAGATGAAAAAAGTTTAATCGGGTACTTCATTGAAGGTATTCCTGATTCGAGAGGGTAAAAGTAACTTATACCAGGCACGTACCCTGCAGGAACTTAAAGAGCAAATACACATTTACTAAAAAAGCCAGGTTGGTAAACAGGTTTTTAAAGTAGGTGAAAATCAGCGAACAAGTGGTAACCAAACAACTTCAGATGAAGTAAAAAGGGTGAAAAAGTGTTTTAAATGCAACAAAGTGGGGCATCTCGCTAAAGATTGTCCGAAATCGTCAAATAGTTGTTTTAAATGTGGCCAGACGGGACACCGTGCTGCGGCGTGTACATCCGGTAGCAAAGAGGTTAAAAAAGAAACGAAGGTCGAAAAGAACAGGACAAACATAATGAGTAGTGAATGGTGTCGTAGGGTATTCGGAAAAGGAAATTGTTCAATTTTCAAAGACATTTCTTATAGGGGGTTACGTTTGGTGCCCTATTGGACACGGGTAGTGATTTATCCTTAGTCAGGGCAGACGTTTGGAAACAGTTTGGGTACATCGCATTGGACCAAGATAGAAGACGGTTAATGGGTGTTGGCGAAGGAACAATCGCAACGATTGGTAGCTTCGTGATGGAAGTCGAAAGCAGTAAGCGACTTTGCTGTGATTATAGGCGTCTTAACAAAAAGATTATGAGAGATAATTTTCCTATGCCTCTCATAGACGATGTAGTCAATAAATTACAGGGCTCGTCTGTTTTCACAACGCTTGATTTAGCCAATGGGTTTTTTCATGTGCCTATTGAGGTTAGTTCGCGAAAATACAATCCTTTGTGACTCATTGTGGTCAGTACGAGTTTCCGTACGTACCTTTTGGTATTTCGAACTCACCATCATTATTTTCAAGATACATCTTTGCGGTTTTGAGGGATTTGGTTCAGGACGGTACAGTAATAACGTATATGGACGATATTATCATTCCTTCAAAAAATGTCGAAGAGGGTATAGAAAAACTGGTAAGGGTGTTGATTAGAGCAGAAGAGTATAACTTACAGATAAAGTAGAAGAAACGGCAGTTTTTAAAACGTAAAGTAGAGTTTTTGGGCTACGTGATAGAAAACGGGACTATCAAACCTTCAACAGAGAAAACACGTGCGGTAGAGAACTTTCCATTGCCTTACGGTCGTAGATCAGTTCAGCGTTTTTTAGGGTTAACTTCGTATTTTAGACGATTTATTGCTAATTACGCAACAATAGCTAAGCCACTATCGGATCTTCTCAGACAGGTCAAAAAAGTTAGTTTAGGGGAAATAGAGGCTACGGCATTTCAGCAGCTTAAAATGGCGTTAGTCAACGCGCCAGTCTTAAGCTTGTATAATCCAAAAGCTTAGACTTAAGTACATGCAGATGCGTCGAAGTATGGTTATGGTGCGGTGCTTTTACAAAAGTGTAGTGACGACCAGGACTTTCATCCCATACAGTATATGAGCCGCAAAACAAAGCCAGCGGAAGAGAGGTATCATTCCTATGAGCTTGAGGTGCTAGCTATTGTGGAAGCCTTAAAAAAGTGGCGCGTATACCTTTTAGGTGTGAAATTCAAGATTATTACAGACTGTGATGTGTTTGCTATGACGATGGGTAAGAAGGAAGTACCAGCGAAAATTTCGGACCGATGGAAGTAACGAACAAGCGATACAGTTACCTCCTTGCAGTTACGGACGGATTCTCTAAGTTTGTATGGCTTTATCCAACGCGAACAACGGGAACTGACGAGGTCCTTGATAGAATGAAAAAACAGGCAGCTGTATTTGGTAACCCGAAGCGGATTATCTCTGACAGAGGAGCGGCATTCACGTCGAACTCGTTTAAAAAGTATTGTGAGGAGGAGAATATACAACATCTTCTCATAGCGACAGGGGTTCCAAGAGGGAATGGGCAAGTGGAACGGATGCATAAAATAATAGTTCCAATGTTAGCTAATAGTCACAGATTCAGGCTGAAAATCGCAAAACAATTAGTTCCAAGAGAACAGCCGATACAAAGTATCGTATCGAAGATTTAGTGGCTATTAAGCGGACACAATTTGGAACAGGGCTTAAATTAAGACCAAAGTTTTTAGGTCCTTACAAAGTGACGAAAATTTTACGTCACCTCAGATATGAAGTGAGCAAGGTGGGTGAACATGAGGGACCGAAGTCTACTTTAACTGTTGCGGAGCAGATGAAGAGATGGGAACCATCGTCCGAGGGCGAACGATAAGTCAGGATAGCCGAATCTGTAGTATCACAAGGTTGACGGTGACATCTAGCTGTCGAGTTAGAAGTCAACTACAAATAACTATGTGGCAATGCCTAGTAAACACGCACACATAGCATCACTGATCGGACAGCAAGGCAACCCAACACGCTTGCCTAATAAACGAATGGATATATTTTGAATCAGAATATTCGCGACAGTCAGACCTCAGTTCCGCACAAACGCTCCACCACCGCGCCGGTAGTTAACAAACTGTACAGTAAGTACAGGAAAATATAAATCGAGTGTTAAACTTACGACTAACTATTAAACATAAATCTAACTTAACTTAAATCTAGTGTTTAAACCTAATCTTAATACTCTGAACTATAACTATTAATAAATAAATGATTGAATTGTCTAATTAAATAAACTGTGTCGGTCATTTAAACAGGGGTACAGCAGACAATATTCCCCACATATATGTTACCATTTGAACAACAAATAGTACTAAGTTGTATGAGACTATTTAATGCAACTCAGGTCAAAAGGCACAGTTTTGACCAAAAAAAGCAACTTTAAAAAACAGATGATCGCAGCTGTGGCCCAGGATGACGTCTATTGCTAAGATATCTCACTTGTATTTGTACACAATGTAGTAAAGTCCGGACTGGTTTGAATCGTCATAGAATTGTAGCGCAGTGTTATCTGCATTCGTTGGATTTTCGAGCATACACAAGGCGTAACAAATCCTGCTTATCAGAAAAAAAAGGCGTGAGTACTAGGTACTCATGAAATTTTATGTGTAAACATATGCGTACGGAAAAGCATACAAGTACGTTTATATATAAATATAATCTCAATGAAAGCTCGTTAGTTATCAAATTGGTTATGCTTGTTATTCTCACAACTCGAGTAAAAGTTAAGCTTTTTCTTTGTGCCACCGTGGTCACTTTTTTCTGCTACACATATTATGATATTTAAATATATTTTAACTTAATATTTTACCAAAAATACCTTTACAAACCTCTTTTCCTTGCTAGCGTCAACTTTTTTTTTTTTAATTTGACATTCCTCCTCTTCTGCGCAAGTATAATCGATAAAACTAGGTGGGACACCAAAAAGTAATCGGCTTAATCTGAGATAATTTTATAATTATAATTTTCTATGACTAATCCCTTTTCTAATTACAGCAAAGGGAGTTAAGAGCGAAAATGAGGATAATCCTTTTATATGTAAACCTGTTATTAGGGAATTCAGTTACATACATACACATGTAGGTAAGGTTAGAAAATATATATTTACTACACTTAATTTTATTCATTATATACTTGCGACTCAAGGGCGTTAAAATATCTTGAAAACACCGAAAAAATTATTGCTTTTGATATTGTGGTTTGAGCTTTTCTATTTGTATATATTCCTAAATTTAGTTTTTCTTTTAGGAATTTAATCTGTGGTTCTGCTCTATCTGTCGCTAGGTCTACGTTAAAGTTAGGAATACATACCATCTTTTGTTTGCAAAATGGGAACCTAAATTCATTTGTTCGTCATTTCCTCTTACTCTCGTCTTCTCTATGTGCCATCTTGTATTACCTCTGATCCAGTACTCAATGAACTTACAGGGTTTTACACGAACTTGCAGGAAGTTACGGGAAAAATGATCGCGTACTCCAAAATCCTGTAATGAGGGCGATTTTTGTAGAGTTGTGTAGAGAATGAAGGGATTTTACTCGATGCTCTTTTTGTTCCCGTACTTTTTGCTGTTACTCACCTTTTACCAGGGATCGGAAATATTCACTCACCTTCGTACGCAAACGCGAAGGTGAACGTATCAAATATTCTCGTTGCCTTGAATGTAAATGCTGCGGCAAATATTTGCGGAAAGTTGGTGTGGCTAGAGCAGAGGCGGGCATTTTTTAATTTTCCAAACGCATGCAATTGGCCTTCAAAATGCTGCTTGCAGCGACGTCGACACATGTATACTATCATCGTCTTCGTGCGTTTTACGATAATTGACGATTGACTGATGCTTCGCTGGTATTTCGGCAAAGCAAATCAAATAAGTTGCTGTTGAGATTGTTCGGACGCAAAAAGTTTTCTTAGTGGTAAATAAGCACGAAAAATTCTGGTACATTCCAAAATAATGTGGTAGATTCAAATAAATAAATTTATAAATATGTTATATGCACTTATGGTCAGCTGATTAAGTTAAGTGACATTTTGGCTAGTTTTGACTATTTATATTGTTGTTTATTTAATGTTTATCTTTTTTATTCTAACGTTGCTAGGCATTTTCTTCCATATATAAGAAATTTCCAATCATTAAAATTTTCACTTTGATCTACTAAACTGCATACCTAAAACTTTTCTAGAAATTCCAAATAAAAAGCCAGCGACAGAATAAGATGCTTTTTTTTATAAATTATCTATCATTTTCTGATACAGAATCATTTTCTGATAGACATTGGTAATCTTCGTGTTGATGTATATTACTTTCACCAACCATAAATTTAATAAAGAACGCTGCTTTTAATTCTAAAAGCTTCAGTGCTCGATCACCCTCTTTCACCTTTTCAAAATAACTATGACACAGTTTGTAATGTCTTTTTAAACAAGGCATAACATTGCGACTCAAAACGTGATAGCAGATCACGCATTGCGCACATCCATCCATGTTTTCTATGCGAAGAAAAAAAGGTATTTCCATTCCTCCCGAAAGATTTTATGTGTGTATTATTCGAATAGTTGCGCAGTGAAGTCTCAGCAGCAACTGATTTGATTTGCTTTGCCGAAGTGCTAGCAAAACATCAGTCAATCGTCAATTATCGTAAGACGCACGAAGACGATCATATCATACATGTGTCGACGTCGCAGCAAGCAATGTTATTTTTTGTTGTACAAAATGCCCATTCATTAAAGCGCAAATGAAAAAATAAAAAAAAACAAGTTTCAAGATCTGAAAGTTTTATAGCTTACGAGGGTAGAAGTAGTAGGAATGTAATTCAGCAAAAGAAAAGTATTATCTATTCCACAAATGTGGTAAAGTCCGAGCACTTGTTGGTGAGCAAAACTTCGCTGCTTCGCACAAGCGCATGTGTGTGATAGTGTGAGTGCCCACCTCTGTGCTAGAGACACGATTCTATGCGAAAGCAATTTTGTTAATTGCATAAGATTTGCACCGATTATTCGACTTCAAAAATGAGGTGTCAAATGAAAGGGCTTGACCCCTGGATGTGCAGTAAGGTTATATTTTCTTAATAGGGTTGACACCTCCGTTTAAAATTATGATATTTACACCGTTCTCCTGATTTTCAAAAATGAGGGGTCAAATGAAAGGGCTTGGCCTCTAGATGTGCAGTAAGGATACATTTTTTTTTATAGGGTTGCCACCTGCTTTTAAAATTATGATATTTACACGGTTCTCCCGATTTTCAAAAATGAGGTGTCAAATGAAAGGGCTTGGCCTGTGTGGTAAGACCTTATTTTTTTGAATAGGAAAATTATAAAATCTGCACGGTTCGTTGGATAAAAAAAAAATAAGGTGTCGAATGAAAGGGCTGGGCCTGAAGACGTACATTGCCGCCTGTGGGGTCAAATGAAGAGGCTTTGCCTACAGGTGTGCAAGAGGGTTTATATTTTTTGTAAATACGGTTTTCGCCAACTAGTGAGGGCATTGCTATGCAGATGGTTGTTCTTAGCAAAGCATGTTAAAATTGCGTTTGCTTATACATGCATAAGTATGTATGTATATACTTTGGTGCGTTTATTCATATCTACCTACATATGTACAATATTTATACATATGTACATTCTACAACATGTATGCATGTGAAAAAAATTTTGTCGATAGTGTTATTATTTTCTTCTATACATGTTAGGTAGAAAGCATTTTCGCTGTTGTTCATACGCTAAATGTTTCTACCCATATGCGAAAGCTGTTTGTTTAGAAATATTTCTACATACTTGCAATAATTGTTGGGGTTATGCTCGTCTGCAAATATTGCTGTTGAATGATGTTTTTCTATAAAGATTTCTGAAAAATACTTACGACCATAAATTCATGAGAATGCATTCCATTATTGTTAGTGGTAAGCACATTATAACGAATCTTTATGGAATTTATATAGACCAGGGCTCGAATCGTAACAGTCGTGAACGAGGAACTCGTCACATAAAAGTGCTTATTTCAAATTATTACAATTGTATCCGAACTACAAGACGGGCAGTACGATCACGACTGTTAAAATCCGTAATATGAACTTTTACGGGTCGAGTTGCTCGTTCAGTACTGTTACCATACGAGCCCAGGTAGAAGCGTAATTATTACTCGCGTATATTAGGTTTAAAAAATTATCGCTGCCTAAGATTATGGTGCATTTACATGGTATGAAGCCATATGAACTGTTGACACGCTAAATAGAGGGACTACATGTTCCAATGAAGAATTCAATGATATCGAGTGGGATGCATATAATACATTTTTTCATATGAAAAATTATGGGGAGATACTGTAAACATACTGTTGTAATACTGTTAAGCATATGAAGTTATAGCAATTTGGATTTTCATACATCTTCCCATAAAAAGTTTAACAGATGCAGAGATACCAAGGAGGTTTTATCGGCAACTCCGCCATTCGAATACATGTCCAAAGTATGAATATTAAAAATTAAAAACAATAAAAAAACAAATCCAAAACAAAGAAATTCTTTGTACAAAAACTTTTTAAATAGAAGCAACGTATAGTGGACAATAAAAATACAAGGCACTATGACATTTAAGTAGAAATAAGCCCATATTTTCCAAACTGACAAAGAAATGAAACTGTGTATTTTTTTGTTGTTTACACAAAGACTTGCCAAATATATATATAAGTCAAAATTATAGAAGGCATGCATGATTCAATAATGAAAGGTTTTGTAAGTAACTTTTTTCTAAAATTTGACACTCCGACCCACGGGGATGGTTTTTGGAAGCAGGAGAAAAAGGGCAAGAATTCAATCACAATTCCAGAAATGGTAGCTAAATTTCAAAAAAGGTGGGGCAATAGTGCATAGTGGTATTTGAAAACAAGTCCGAATTTGATTAATAATAATAATAATAATAATAATAATAGATTGGCGCTTACACATATGTTAGTGTTTGGCCAAGCTTCTCCTCCGATTTGTGGCGTGCGCCTTGATGTTGTCACACAAGCGGAGGGACCTACAGTTTTACGCCGACTCCGAACGGCGATTGTATTTTTATGAGAAGCTGTTTTTCATGGCAGAAATACACTCGGAGGTTTGCCATTGCCTGCCGAGGGACGACCGCTGTTAAGAAAAAACCTTTCTATATTTTTGCGATGTTGCTTTGACCAGGGTTTGAACCCAGGCATTGTGGAGTGGAAGCGCGCACTGCTTACCACTACACCACAGCGGCCGACGATTTTGATTACATTATTTAATTTAAACCATCTTATTTACATCGAGTATTACTATTTCTATGTTTGTATGTACATATATACCAAAGTTGCGTACGTCAGATGGCGCGTAACTCGAGAATGTATCTTCCACTTTGAGCTATTTTTTTGTGTGTTTGTTTGCCTTATAAATTCTTTGCGGTATCATTTACAGTTGATGGATATGAAGAAGCTATTTGTTTTTGGAAAAAAACGATAAACAAATATTTGGAGATTACGCTTCTTTCGCGGTTTTAGCTCGGTTGCTTCGAATATGGTATTTCGAATTCTTTATGTTGCACTTTTAGTGTTCTGGGGAGATTATGCTGTCGTCAGAATATTAAACATTGACTTACAGCTCAACCTAATATTACCGACGAGAGTTTTTCTACACGCACGCAAGTTTTTCACATTTGTTTAAACGAAATCAATTTGCGTGCGCGATTTCTTAGAGTTGCACTTCTGTCAAATTTACAGTAGTTTTTTGAGCCAAATTTTAATTCATTGTCGCGCCAACATATCAAATGAGCACAAACGTCAAATCGAAATGTCACGCAACACAAATCATAGAATTTGAGTTAACTTTTTACGCACGCCGTTCAATTTCGGTTGGTCCCATACAAGTTGTATGTGCATGAGAATTTTTTGACAGTAAACTGCCGGCGTACGTGAATATTAGGTTAGCCTGTTACACAGTCGCAATTGGCGGTTCGTGCTGATCGATCTCAGGAAGAATAAAAAGGGTACGCAGCTACTGAACGACTGAGACAAGGAACGTGATCTACATCGTCAAATGAGTAGTGAAGTAAGTGCGTGGATGCTGTGTGCCAATTATATTGCGTCAAAGTCTCATCGGGAACACCAGGATTGTGTTGTGTAGGTCAATACCTAAATACCTTCGTTGACTCATTTACCAGAACCATTGCGCGCTTTACTTTACAGCGACTTAACAGAATCAATATATATCCACAACTATTCGGCATTTAAGGGGATTTCGTCTAGTTATCCTACACTCAGAAAAAGGTTTAGTTATAATTACCAAGACTTCGTTATAGTGACCAAGTGGCATAGTTGGATATGGCAAAATAAATATCTAGTTCACGAAAGTCTGCAATTTACTTTAGTTGGGACAAATGTATATTTGTTAATAATTACAATACGACTACCTTGAGTGGACAATATTGTTAGTTGAATAAAATCATTGTTGAGCAAATATAAACAATGCTTTGGTTGATACAAATTTTCAATTAATTTTGTGAACTTGCTGTAGACTTGGAAAAAAAGTTCAGTTTGACACAAATAAAAATTTACTCGATGGTTGTTGTGTTTCATTTCTTCTTTTATTTGCATATATTAAGCATAAAAATGAAGTGCAATGGGGTATAGTCATTGCGCTGGGTATGCAGTTACAGTTGCATGGCTATACTCAATCCCGACTCTTGCGTCCGCGTTCGCGCACTCTGGGCAACGTGAGCAACCCATGTGCGAGATGCGGTAACCAATCCGAGTGGGGCCTTGGGTCACGGCAGAAAGAGAGGGAGCTTCGGTGGGGCCACTCTGACTTATTCGGTTTAAGGGCTCACTGAAGTCTGCAGCGTCTGTTCACCAGTAGTTGTGGCTGCAAGCGGGTGTCTGCTTGGTGCAAGCGGCTCGCTATATAAACGTGTATTTGGCTGCGAAACCACCCCCCTCCCAGCAATGGGCTGTGCGCTGGGCTTGGGACCCGACACGTAAAAACCACTTCCAGCAAGGCAAAGCCTCGGATGAGACCCCCCTTATGATGACGACCACGGCAAACGTTTAAAGGACTACGATTTGAGGGCATGCACCTGGAATGTCCGGACCCTTAATGGGGAAGGTGCCTCTGCCCGGCTGGTTGATGTCCTCGTAAGGACAAAAGCTGACATCACCGCCATCCAAGAAATGCGTTGGACGGGGCAAGGCAAACAATGTATAGGGCCTTGCGACGTCTACTAAAGCTGTCATGTAAAGGAGCGCAGATTCGGATTTGGATTTGTGGTGGGAGAGAGACTCCGTCGCCGAGTAGTGTCGTTCACCCCGGTGGACGAGCGTCTAGCCACAATCCGCATCAAAGCGAGATTCTTCAACATCTCGCTCATCTGCGCCCATGCCCCGACGGAAGAGAAGGATGAGGCATCCAAGGATCTCTTCTATGAGCGCTTGGAGCGCACGTACGAGCGCTGCTTCCGTCATGATATCAAAATCGTGCTTGGCGACTCAATGCCAGGGTGGGCAAAGAAGGGATCTTTGGAACCACCGTCGGAAAATTCAGCCTCCACGACGAAAGGTCCGACAACGGATTGAGGCTGATCGACTTCACCGGGGCCCGAAACATGGTAGTATGCAGTACTAGATTCAAGCATAAAAAGATCCATCAAGCTACGTGGCTACGTGGATCGAAAAACGAGAAACCAAATCGAACATGTTGTGATAGACGGAAGGCACGCTTCCAGTGTTTTAGACGTACGCACACTCCGAGGCCCAAACATCGACTCGGACCACTATCTTGTTGCAGCCAATATACGCACCCGCCTCTGTGCAGCAAAAAATGTGCGCCCAAATATGCAAGGAAATCTTAACGTCGAAAAGCTGCAATCACAACAGACAGCCAGCGCTTTCGCTGCTCGACTCTCACACCTGCTCTCAGAGGGCACTCTTCAACAAACCGACATATGCGAGCAGTGTAACCACATTTCCCGCTCATTAAGTACCGCCGCCGAAGAAGTAGTCGGATTTCAGCGAGCCCGAAAGAACAACTGGTACGATGAGGAGTGTCAGGAAGCTGCAGAGAAAAAAGATGTCGCCTACAGGGCCACACTGCGATCGGGCGCAACGCGCGCTATGTGGGACCGCTATAGGGATCTGAAGAGGGAAGCGAGACGTATTTGCCGCAACAAGAAGAGAGAGGCCGAAATACGTGAGTGCGAAGAGCTTGAAATGCTGGCCGACAGGAGGAATGCCCGAAAATTTTACCAGAGAGTTAGGCGGCTTACGGAAGGTTTAAAGACCGGGCGCACTCCTGTAAGAACAATAATGGCGACCTAGTAACTGATGTCCAGAGAGTACTTAAATTATGGAGGGAACACTTTTCCGCCCTACTAAATGGTAGCAGCACGGAAAGTTGTGGAGAAGAAGAACCCGAGCCCGCAGTCGATGATGACGGAGTCGACATTCCACCGCCTGACTATGACGAGGTACGTATAGCAATAACGCGGCTGAAAAACAACAAAGCCGCTGGAGCTGACAGCCTGCCAGCTGAGCTATTCAAGTACGGCGGCGAGGAGTTGATAAGGTGCATGCATCAACTCTTGTGCAGAATATGGTCAGATGAACGCATGCCCGACGACTGGAATTTAAGTGTGCTCTGCCCAATCCACAAGAAAGGTGACCCCGCCATTCGCGCCAACTACCGCGGGATCAGCCTTCTAAGCATAGGTTACAAGGTCTTAACGAGCGTATTGTGTGAAAGACTAAAGCCCACCGTCAATGAACTGATTGGGCCTTATCAGTGTGGCTTTAGACCTGGCAAATCCACCATAGACCAGGTATTCACAATACGCCATTCTTGGAAAAGACCCGCGAGAAAAGGATCGACACTTACCACCTATTTGTCGACTTTAAAGCCACTTTTGACAGCATTAAAAGGAGTTGCCTATACGCCGCTATGTCTGAATTTGGCATCCCCTCAAAACTCATACGGCTGTGTAAAATGACGTTGAGCAATACCACCAGCTCCATCAGAATTGGAAAAGACCTCTCCGAGCCGTTCGCCACAAATCGGGGTTGCAGACAGGGCGACTCCCTGTCATGTGACTTCTTTAATCTGATGTTGGAGAGGATAATAAGAGTTGCAGAACTGAACCGCTCAGGAACAATTTACTATAAGAGCGTGCAATTGCTGGCTTATGCCGATGACATCGACATCATCGGTAACAAAAACCGCGAAGTCTGTTCTGCCTTTTGCAAGTTGGATAGGGAAGCAAAGCGCATGGGTCTGGTGGTAAACGAGGACAAGACGAAGTATCTCCTGTCATCAAACAAACAGTCAGCACATTCGCGCCTTGGCACCCACGTCACTGTTGACAGTTACAATTTCGAGAAAGTAGAGAATTTCGTTTACTTGGGAACCAGCATTAACACCGATAATAATGTCAGCATTGAAATCCAACGTAGAATCACTCTTGCCAACAAGTGCTACTTTGGACTGAGTAGGCAACTCAGGAGTAAAGTCCTCTCTCGACGTACGAAAACCGGGCTCTATAAGTCACTCATCATGCCCGTGCTGGTATATGGCAGAAGCATGGACAATGACAACATCCGATGAGGCGGCTCTTGGAGTGTTTGAGAGAAAGATTTTGCGGAAGATTTACGGGCCTTTACGCGTTGGCGACGGCGAGTACCGCAGACGATGGAACGATAGCTGTATGAGCTTTACAACGATATGGACATAGTGCAGCGAATTAAAATACAGCGGCTCCGCTGGCTTGGTCATGTCGTTCGAATGGACATCGACGCTCCAGCTCTGAAAGTATTCAACTCGGAACCCGCTGGCGGAAGCAGAGGAAGAGGGAGGCCCCCACTGCGATGGAAAGATCAGGTGGAGAAGGACTTGGCTTCACTTGGCGTTTCCAATTGGCGTCAGTTGGCACAGAGGAGAAACGACTGGCGTGCTTTGCTGAACTCGGCCAAAATCGCTTAGGCGGTTACAGCGCCAAAAAAGAAGAAGAAGAAGAAGCTTAAAAATACATACATATTTACATAAATAGTTACTAGTGTAAATAATACATATGTATATGGTGGTAAGAATTTCCTAAAAGGAAACGATGAAACAGGAACAGTCGTGCGAAAACCCAGGTCAATATCTGCTTTGCTTTTTCCTTGGCTTAATATTTCAAATTATAATTCACATGAATTATATATCCACTGAGAAACCCCGGTTGGCATCAAACTTTATATTTTTATCGGGGCGTATACTTATTTTCGTACGAATCGAAAATCATGATATCTTCCTATCATATTGTATTCAAAAATTTCAAATCTTCGATTTGTATGAAAACCAGAATACGCCTCATTAGATAAAAGACTTTGCTATGTACGCAATCCATTTATTTGATTTCTTAATCACATGCATGTATACAATATTAAAGGATCTTAACATATGCATATAAGTACGAAATCAAACATGAATAATACTTATTACATCATTGATTAATATTGGAATTTTAGTGGGGACAAATGCAAAGTAAAACAAAATAATAATAAAGATAAAATATAATAATAATAAAACGAAAAGATAACTACATGATTTTCTACGTGTCAGGGATGCTTTGGTGTTCAGGAGTTCACGCGAATAGGGAGAGTGTATAAAACTTTCTTGTCTTAACCACGATCAATGTCAAGGTTACTTTGCCGATCTGATGTCTATGTCACCTAGTAAAAGCTCTGGACCGGCATTACATAAACGTTAAAACTAGGGGTTCATACGTAAGTGCTGATACTAATTCGCCCAATCTGGAAAGTATTTAGCATTATATAATACAATATTTAATAAATTTAAACAACAGTTGCAATACATGCCGACGGAACTTCACTTAAATGAGTGCTATCGACCTTTAATTATTGCACCCTCCTTATATTTTTTCTATACGAAATATTTTCTGTAGTTTTCCTTATGATATATTTTTTCAATAATACACAATTTCTTTTGAACGAGGTGTTTATAGCTCCCCTGTCAATCAAAAGGAATATTCCTGGATTACTCTCTTAGGATATATCGCTTTTTGCTCCTAAGCGAGCAATAACGGAGTACAGAACCGACAAATTTCAGTTATCGCTCAGTAATCATGCCTCAGGGGGTATTCTTTTATTGTTCACTTGGGAGATCTCCCGTTTGGCTCCTAAACGAGGAATAAAGGAGTATAAAATCGACAAAAATCATTTATTGCTCCAAAATCATGGCTCTGGCAGTATTCTTTTGTTGCTCAATTAGGAGATCTTCGATTTGACTCTTAAACGAGTTATAAAAGAGGTCAGAACCAACAAATCTCCCCTATTGCTCCGAAATCAAGCCAAAAGGAGTACTCTTTTATTCCTCACGTTGGGAGATCTCCCTTCAAGTTCTAGTGGACAGTTAAAATGATTTCAGTATTTTTTGATGTGTATACATCTTTGGTTTCGATAGGGGTAAAATTTGCGAAGCTGTAACTCATATCCCAGCACAAAATTTCAAAATAGACTACTAAACCTATGCCTAAAACCATCTAGGAATATCAAAACCAGGTCATGAATCACGTATGACGACAATCGTCTGAACGATATCGTGTCGAGATTGTCTCGCTTCATAAAAATCAAAAATTGTTTGATTGTTTGTGCGATATCGTCAACTCGATTCCAGTTTCGCTTCACGTAATAGTAACAGTAATACGTAACAGCAACAGAAATGCATAAATCATTTCCTCTTACTATGCATATGCCTAAATGTATGCAAGCATTTACAATAGCAAGCAAATACAGGGTGCTTCTAATGAAAGTAAAAATTTTATGCTGAAATACACATGCACATCCAAAACAAAGAAATTCTTTGTACAAAAACTTTTTAAATAGAAGCAACGTATAGTGGACAATAAAAATACAAGGCACTATGACATTTAAGTAGAAATAAGCCCATATTTTCCAAGCTGACAAAGAAATGAAACTGTGTATTTTTTTGTTGTTTACACAAAGACTTGCCAAATATATATATAAGTCAAAATTATAGAAGACATGCATGATTCAATAATGAAAGGTTTTGTAAGTAACTTTTTTCTAAAATTTGACACTCCAACCCACGGGGATGGTTTTTGGAAGCAGGAGAAAAAGGGCAAGAATTCAATCACACTTCCTGAAATGGTAGCTAAATTACAAAAAAGGTGGGGCAATAGTGCATAGTGGTATTTGAAAACAAGTCCGAATTTGATTACATTATTTAATTTAAACCATCTTATTCACATCGAATATTACTACTTCTATGTTTGTATGTACATATATACCAAATTTGCGTACGTCAGATGGCGCGTAACTCGAGAATGGATGGTCCACTTTGAGCTATTTTTGTGTGTGTTTGTTTGCCTTATAAATTCTTTGCGGTATCATTTACAGTTGATGGATATGAAGAAGCTATTTGTTTTTGGAAAAAAACGACAATAAAATATTCGGAGCTTACGCTTCCTTCGCGGTTTTAGCTCGATTGCTTCGAATATGGTATTTCGAATTCTTTGATGTTGCCCTTTTAGTGTTCTGGGGAGATTATGCCGTCGTCAGAATATTAAACATTGAGTTTTTCACATTTGTTTAACCGAAATCAATTTGGGTGCGCAATTTCTCAGAGTTGCACTTCTGTCAAATTTACAGTAGCTTTTTAAACCAAATTTTAATTCATTGTCGCGCCAACATATCAAATGAGCACAAACGTCAAATCGAAATGTCACGCAACACAACTCTTAGAATTTGATTTAACTTTTTACGCAAGCCGTTCAATTTCGGTTGGTCCCATACAAGTTGTATGTGCATGAGAATTTTTTGACAGTAAACTGCCGGCGTACGTGAATATTAGGTTAGCCTGCTACACAGTCGCAATTGGCGGTTCGTGCTGATCGATCTCAGGAATACGCAGCTACGGAACGACTGATACAGGGAACGTGATCTACATCGTCAAATGAGTAGTGAAGTAAGTGCGTGGATGCTGTGTGCCAATTATATTGCGTCAAAGACTCATCGGGAACACCAGGATTGTGTTGTGTAGGTCAATACCTAAATACCTTCGTTGACTCATTTACCAGAACCATTGCGCGCTTTACTTTACAGCGACTTAACAGAATCAATATATATCCACAACTATTCGGCATTTAAGGGAATTTCGTCTAGTTATCCTACACTCAGAAAAAGGTTTAGTTATAATTA
>NW_023458557.1:8502139-8503237 GCF_013731165.1 Rhagoletis pomonella | reverse complement strand
TCATTGTTGAGCAAATATAAACAATGCTTTGGTTGATACAAATTTTCTATTAATTTTGTGAACTTGCTGTAGACTTGGAAAAAAAGTTTCAGTTTGATACAAATAAAAATTTTCTCGATGGTTGTTGTGTTTCCTTTCTTCTTTTATTTGCATGTATTAAGCATAAAAATACATACATATTTACATAAATAGTTACTAGTGTAAATAATACATATGTATATGGTGGTAAGAATTTCCTAAAAGGAAACGATGAAACAGGAACAGTCGTGCGAAACCCCAGGTCAATATCTGCTTCCTTGGCTTAATATTTCAAATTATAATTCACATGAATTATATATCCACTGAGAAACCCCGGTTGGCATCAAACTTTATATTTTTAAATAACTATGCGCACACCGAAACAACTCGCGGCGATGGCAAAACTGAGACAAACAAGTCTGGGCATGTCATAGCACACACTTTTCTTTCTCTATCTAGCGCAGTGATCGACAGGCCATCGCTTACTGAGCGCTCTGTGACCACATGCGTGTTTCACCCACATACGAACAGCGGTAGCGGAGCAATGATTTCCATGTACACAGTCTCATTCACTGAACCGTTTTTATGCAATGTCGGCATACTAGCGCATTCAAACGATTCAATAAGTGGGACTGTGTGCGTTCCTCAGCTGGCGCTCTTCGTATGTGTAACACACATGTGCTCAGAGAGCGCTCAGCATTATTTACGGGTGGCTCACAAGCATGAATATGTTCCTCAAACCAAATCGTGGTTGCCTCAACTAAGATTTGGTAGCTTTAATATATTTAGTTATAATTACTAACCTATGCTAATAGTTCCCAATCATTGGTAACAGTTCCCAAATATTGTCAAAATTCGGGAACTAAATATCTTTAGTTGTCGAAACTAATCCTTTTTTCAGTGTACATTGCCTTTCTGTAAGCCAACGATTCTCACCCATTTTGTCAAATTTATAAAGTAAAAATTTCACTACTAAAAATTTAAAAAATGTTCCTAAAACTTGCAAAGAAATATCACTGGTTTTGTTTTTAGGAGTAGGGTGGGAGTGTCATTGATAAAATTAGAGTGAGAGAAAGTTTT
>NW_023458557.1:8488573-8502039 GCF_013731165.1 Rhagoletis pomonella | reverse complement strand
TGTGATAGCGGGGATGATGCGCGGTCATGAGCTCCTGGCGCTTTGTCCTTTAGTCGTCTGATGAACTTGAAGACGTAGGCCATCACTCTCAAGGCTCGAGAGAAAGAGGAAAACCTGTCCAGAACGTCGGGATCTCCTTCGGTGGTGAGTAGTGCCTCTACTCTTCGCACTTCCGGCGGGTTGACATTTCGAACTGGGGGTTTTGGCCATTCTTCGGGGGCTTGGATAGCCAATCAGGACCGTTCCACCATAACGAAGACGCTGCTAGGTCCAGTGGCTTGCAACCCCTTGTGCCCATATCTGCGGGGTTGTCGCTGCTGCGTACATGCCGCCAGGTGGCGTTTCCAACGAGTTCCAAGATCTCCGCGGTTCGATTCGAGACGAACGTTTTCCAAGAGTGGGGTGGTTTTTCCAGCCATGCCAATACTATTTCAGAGTCCGACCATAGTACCAGTTTTCTTTGAGAGAGGTCGAGATGGGACTGGACAGCTGCGAAAAGTTTGGCTAAGAGAAGAGCACCGCAGAGCTCGAGCCGGGGTAAACTAGTTGTCCGAAGGGGTGCTACCTTGCCTTTGGAAACCAGAAGATGGGAAGAGGTACTGGAACCATGAGTAGTTCGAACATATACGTTGGCACAATATGCCTTTTCTGAGGCGTCACAGACTCCATGGAGTTCAACCTGCTGGTCAGGAATAAAATTTACCCATCGTGGAATTTGAATGGTCGAGATTGTATGGAGATTGGTTGCGAACTGAGACCATTTAACAATACGGACTTCCTCGTCCCAGTCAGTTCCGTCGATCCAGAGCTCTTGTAAGAGAATCTTTGCCTGGATCATTATCGGCGTAAGCCACCCTGCGGGGTCAAAAAGTTTCGCGACAGAGGAGAGAATCTATCGTTTAATGCTTGCAGATGAGGCTGGGATGGAGTCGATCGTATAGGAAAACGTGTCTGTGAGCGCATTCCATTGGATCCCTAGAGTCTTTGTGGTACTTGCTTTTTTGAACTCGAGAAAATTAGTATCGAGCAAGTCCTCTTTCCTCATATTTTTGAGAATGTCTGGGTGGTTCGCTGTTATTTTCTTCAAGGGAAAGCCTGCTGAGTTTAGAGCCTGGATGACTTGGGTGAGAGATTGAGTGGCGATTGCCAGATCGTGGCTACCAGAGAGTATGTCATCCACATATGTTTCTTTCTTCAGAATGGGGGCTGCCATTGGGTAGTTGGTTTTTTCATCTTGTGCTACTTGGTGAAGTGTGCGAATGGCGAGGTAGGGCGCACAGTTTACACCGAATGTGACCGTTTTTAATTTATAATCTTGAATGGGACTGGTTGTGGGTGAACGAAAGATTATTCTTTGAAAGTCCTGGTCTTCGGGATGTAGCAGTATTTGTCGGGACATCTTTTCGACATCACCATTAAATACAAATTTATACATTCGCCACTTGAGGATGAGAAGCATCAAATCAGGCTGGAGAGTTGGTCCGGTATATAATACATCGTTAAGAGAGTAACCGGACCCCGAAATCTTTGAAGCGTTAAAGACAACTCGTACTTTTGTCGTTCGTTTTTCGGGCTTTATGACCGCATGATGAGGGAGCTAGAACGACATGTACTTGCCTGAGAGGAGTTTTTCTTGGGACATAGTTTTTTCCATGTGGTTTAGGGTGAGATATTCTTCCAGGACATTATCATATGAGGCCTTTAAATCGCCCTTTTTGAGGAAGTTTCTCTCCATTCCGAGATATTGCTGAAGCGCTGAGGAGCGAGAATAACCTAAAGAGATTTCTTTGGGGAAACTTAGCTTGAACGGAAGCCTGACCACATAACGACCATCAGAGTTGCGAGAAGTGGTGGATTTATAGAAATCTTCGCAAAAGTCGTCTTCAGGGGTGGTATGCTTGAGGTTTGGAACTTCTTCTAGTTTCCAAAACCGACGCAATTGTGAGTTGAGGTGCTCATTAGAAATTTCCTCTATTTGTGTAGAGTATGAAGGTATGTTTTCGCAAATCTGACCACTAAGTATCCAACCAAATATTGTCTTTTGAGCTAGCAGAGTTGGTGAGATTTTTTCAATGCCCTCCTCGATTATTTGAGGGATGATATCACTGCCTAACACGAGGTCAATCTGGGCTGGGGAGTGGCAGTTTGGATCTGCCAGTTTCAGATGAGACCATTTTTCTTTGTGGTCATGATTAAGTGGGAACTTGGGGAGCATTTTTGTCAGCTGTGGTAACACGATAGCTTGAGCATTTATTTGAGTTTGGAGATCGGCGGAGACCAAGACTAAAGAGCATAATTTGTTCGAAGTTTGAACAACTCTTCCACCCATGCCCGAGATTTCAAATTTTGAGGATTTGCAGGGCAGCCCTAGCTTATTATGAGCTTTGGTGGAGATAAAGCTTCGTTCTGACCCCTGGTCTATGAGAGCTCTGAGTTTAAATATTTCTCCTCGCTGTGATACTGGTACCATAGCTGTAGGGAGGAGTATTCTGCTCTCATTCTCTGAGTAGAATGATTGCACCTGCGTACCTGAGGCTTCTTGTTCGTCAGCGTCTGTTTGAGTTGAAGTTTGGGCACTTGAGTTTGTGGAGGTTGTGGTTGCCACTTGTGAGTTGGTTTTTTGCACCCTTGGGGGTTGCCTTTTCGGCATGGAGTTTGTGGCTTCATGGAGCACTGAGTTGTGCCGTTCATTACAATGGCTACAAGTTTGGGTGCTAGGGCAATCTTTTAACGAGTGTGACTGAGATAGACAATTGAAGCACATATTATTTTCTCTTACGAACTTCTTGCGATCAGGGATTGACAACTTTCGGAATTTGAAGCAGTTCCACAGATAACACTGGTCTACAAATTTCAACTTTTTTTCTGCGAATAAGACGGGACCTGGTGTTTCTGAACGAATTTTTCGTGCTGAACACGAATCCGGGGTCAAAAATGTCCCATCACGTCACGTTTTCGAGAAAAAAGGGGTTGAAACCCCTAAAAACAGCGTTTTTGGCCATTTTCGAAAAATTATAGAGCTGAACCCTGACGTGGTACAAATTTCGCATATATCAGAAATTAAAGGCTAAACCGTGCCCTTTCGAATGAGCCCTATGCCGAATTGATCGCGTGCACCCTTAAAGCAGGGGGTGTATTTGTGTTTAGGGGTGCAGGAAAAATTGATCACAGAAAGAATTTAATCTTAAACGATCATAGAAAATTAATAATGCCAAGGTTTTAACTATATTAAAAGTCGCTGATTACGAATCTGCAGTTAGATTTTAAAAATTTAAGATGACGGGTCGAATATGGTGGATATAAAAATTGGACTCCTAGACACAAATACACCCCCTGATCTAAGGGTGCATGCGATTAATTCGGCATAGGGCTCATTCGAAAGGGCACGATTTAGCCTTTGATTTCTGACATATACAAAGTTTGTAGCACGTCAGGGTTCAGCTCTACAATTTTTCAAAAATGGCCAAAAACGCTGTTTTTAGGGGTTTCAACCCCTTTTTTCTCGAAAACGTGACGTGATGGGAAGTTTTGGACCCCAGATTCGTGTTCAGCACGAAAAATCCGTTCGGAAACACCAGGTCCCGTCTTATTCGCAAAACCCTTGTAGACCAGTGTAATTAGAGGAGTTCTTACACATCGAACATTTGTGCATTATTCGCTGCTCTGCCACGTGAGATTGTATTTTTGACATTGCTCTGTTTTGAAAGCTTTGAGAGTGAGGGGGTTTAAAAGGTGGTTTGTTATGCGAGAAAGGGGGCTTTGAGGAGCTATTGGGCTGACCAGGAAGTCTCGTCTTCGGCAGGCGCCATTGATCAACTCTTTCTACCACCTCATAGCGAGTAGTCAGAAACTGGTTCATCTGGGACAAGTTGGGGAGGTCTTTTCTGGAGATAAGAGATTGTTCCCACAGAGTTACTGTGTTCTCCGGAAGTTTGGAGGTGACCAGATAGATGAGGATGGGGTCCCAACTCTCTGTCGAAACTTGCTGGGTAGCGAGGATTTGAAGGCAGTTATTTACAGAAGATTGTAATCTCTGTATATCCTCGCTATTTTCAACTTGAATTGGTTTCAAATTCATTAGGGTTTTTATTTGGTTATCTACCAAGACTCTGCGATTTTCATATCGTGCTCTTAGGGCTTCCCATGCCAGTTCGAAGTTGTCATCACTTAACGGGAATTGTTTGACTATTTGGCCGGCTTTGCCTTGCGTTTTGTACCGGAGGTGGTACAACTTCTGAGCTTTTGTGAGTTTTGGGTGGTTAGTGTAGACCGCGGTGAACATGTCACGGAAGGACGGCCATTGTTCATAACCCCCGTAAAATATCTCAGTGTCGCAAGGAGGGACTTTTAAGCCGAAGCCAGTTTCATCTTTAGGTTGTGATGTACCGGCAAGGGGAATGGGATCACTCGTTTGTTTGAGTAACAGAAGTTGGTCACCTATCTGGGCTTTTGTGTCTTCATACATTATAAGACAAGACCTGTATTTATTGTACGCGGCTGACTTGAAATCCTCGGGGAGATCCTGATCTTCAGTTTCTAAGACCGTATCGTAAGAGATTTGGACCCGATTCCAAAAGTTATCGCAATTATTGTCTTTTATTTTCAGACTTGACTCGGTGTTGTCTTGGATTGGGGTGGACTTGAAACGAGTACAGTAGTCCATGAAATTATCAGTTTCTGATATAAATTTGTTAGAAGCGAACGATTGCTTGGATTTCTTCGAGGTTGACTTTCCACTTGTGCGCGTTGAGCGTTGGGACTCCGTGGAAGTACCTTGGGCTTTTTCATCGTCACTCATCTTTGGGCTTTTTGATTTATCTATTTGAGGGGCACCAAGCATTTATTAATTCAAGGGAAAAGGGGAGTGAGTTGATCAGTTATGCGAAATAAAATGACCGCAATATAGTGTTCGCAACACGAGAAGTAATAGAAAAATTTGTCGCTTCGAAATGTGTGTTCGTACCACTGTACCCGCTTGAGCAAAAAATTCAATCACCGTACCGCACTTTTTGTTATATTTGCATATATGTACTGTATATATGTATAGGTATATAAGTATATATTAATATTTTATGAGGGGTTAGAGATAAGCTGATATTTGTGGAGTTTATTAACTTCTAACTATTTAATATTTAAGTGAACGTTTATGTGTGTGCATATATGTATGCGCGCTCATATATCAAAATTTATGTGTGGAAAAAAATGAGAGAGCAAGTAAATACTCGCAGTTATTTTCACTTTGTTCGAAAATACATATAGAAATATGCACCGTTTGCTGATTGCGCGGGAAAATATGAATATTTATATAGGAGATCTCCACAATTATTGCTTCTTTTATATATATATGTTTTTTTTTCCTTTTTTGGGCGTAAGTGGGGTTAAAAGAAATTCGTTTCTTACTTACGGCTTTATTTGGGCTTTGGGTACTTATATGGGTGATGATGATGATCCGGCTGGACTGTTGCGGGCTGGTGTCAAAAGGAGGCGACGAAGGACCAAATCGCAGGGCGTGGGGGCCTGCGTTAGTTGTGGGCAGCGGGACGGTGGATCTCTAGGATTTGAGGCTAGGTGGGGTGGTCAACCGGAGGCGATGGGTTGGCCTTTGCTGGGCAGCGCTGAAGGTTATCCATTGGGATTGAACGGCGTCGGCTAGTTGCTGGCGGTGGCGCAAAAACCCGGCGGCTGCTGGAACAAAATGATGCTACTCTGTCACTGCAAATCGCGCGACCGGGAGAATTGTTAAAATAAAAACACTTCAGCTTTCAATTTAAATGACGAACGCACACGTTTATATGCTTTTAATTCAATTCGCGGTACAAAAATTTCACTTTAAGTACAATACCAAAACAAGTGCCACAGTTCAAAATCGTGTGGTTTTTCGACAAGAGAAGATATATATATATGTATACATATGTTGCTTTGACAGCTGGTGATCGTTCAAGTGAGCGAGTAGCGCACGCGTTGCCAACTACCCGGTTGGCTGATAGGGGTGTTCCCGTTGCGAGCTAATTATTAGTTCAACAAAGTTACATTTCATAGAAATAATTCAAGTCTAGATACTTCAATAAATACGAATGGTTAATGCGGGGTGCGTGCGCTAGTCACTCACTTGAACACACAGCAACCCTTTTCTGTTCATCTTGAGCACACAAAGCCCTCTTTTGTCGGCGCTGCACAAAATCCTGGCTTTTATATTTTCCAACAAAATATCACTTCGCAACCCTGGATTTTCACGAAGCGTTTCATTCGGGTCGTAGTTTTGCAACTTCGGGCCATTCGGTGTTGTATGCCATATTGGCTGCCATATTGTTCACACTGTCATCGCCATATTGAACACCCTGTCAACTATCTGTCAACCCTAAGATATCTCACTTGTATTCTTCCACAATGCTTTACTATTCTGAAAGCATACATTTCCAGTAATAAAACACTGGATGGATTTGCAAAAGTTAGCTCGTATTTTTATTTTATGGCCTACTAAAGCTCTCATGTCCCGGCCTAAGTAGTTACCAAAAAGTAAAAAAAAATGGTTAAAATAATGTCTGAGCGAAATTTAAGGTTAAGGCATATATGTATATTAAAATTTCATCGGACAAGTTTTTGTTTAACATTTTAGCCAAAACCCCGCTAAAAGCAAATTTGGAAAATCGTTAGAGGATTGATATATTACAGAAAATTATTCTTCGGAAAATTTTACTTTTGGTGCTTTCAGGCAAAAACTTCATGCCACCAACGTAAAAGTCTCTAAAATTTAAAATAAAAAATCTATGTAAAGAAAGATTAACAGCCAAACTCAATAAAAAAAGGTGGTAGAAAAAAGCCAAGCTTTTTTGCTGCTTTGAAATACTTACTAAGCAGTAACACTGGGATATATACCAGGTTATTAGCTATATTTATATATTTTATGTGTATAAGTATCTATTTATGTAAAATTCGTATTATTAAAAGAATTAAGTTAAACGTACATATACAAACTTTTCTCCTTTTACACCAGTTGTGAAGTTTTTGCCTGAGAAGACCCCTAGTAAAATTTTCCGAAGAATAAGTTTCAAGAACATATCAATACTCAAACGAATTTCCAAATTTACTTTTTGCTAAGTTTTTTGAAGTAAGGGCATGATGAGTGACTTATAGAGTGTGATCTTTGTATGACGAGAGAGGACTTTACTTCTCAATTGCCTACTCAGTCCAAAGTAGCACTTGTTGCCAAGAGTGATTCTCCGTTGGATTTCAAGGCTGACATTATTATTGGTGTTAATGCTGGTTCCCAAATAAACAAAGCCGTCTATTTTTTCAAACTTGTAACTGTCAACAGTGACGTGGCTGCCAAGACGCGTATGCTCTGACTGTTTGTGTGATGACAGGAGATACTTCGTTTTGTCCTCGTTCACCACCAGACCCATTCGCTTTGCTTCTCTATCCAATCCCGAGAAGGCAGAACAGACGTAGCCCTTGTTTTTACAGATAATGTCGATGTCGTCGGCATACGCTAGCAATTGTACACTCTTGTAAAGTATTTTGCCTGAGCGGTTCAGTTCTGCGGCTCTTATTATCTTCTCCAACATCAGATTAAAGAAATCACAAGAAAGGGAGTCCCCTTGTCTGAAACCTCTTTTGGTACCAAACAGCTCGGAGAGGTCCTTCCCTATTCTGACGGAGCTGGTGGTATTGCTCAACGTCATTTTACGCAGCCGTATTAGTTTCGCGGGGATACCATATTCAGACATCGCGGCATAAAGGCAACTTCTCTTCATGCTGTCGTAAGCGGCTTTGAAATCGACAAATAGATGGTGTGTGTCGATCCTATTCTGGCGGGTCTTTTCCAAGATTTGGCGTATTGTGAATACCTGACCTATGGTGGACTTTTCAGGCCTAAAGCCACACTGATAAGGTCCAATCAGTTCGTTGACGGTGGGATTCAGTCTTTCAAACAATACACTCGATAAGACTTTATAACCTATGCTTAGAATGCAGATTCCGCGGTAGTTGGCGCGAATGACGGGGTCGCCTTTCTTGTGGATTGGGCAGAGCACACTTAAATTTCAGTCGTCGGGTATGCGTTCATCTGACCATATTCTGCATAAGAGCTGATGCATGCACCTCATCAGCTCCTCGCCGACGTACTTGAATATATCGGCTGGCAGGCCGTCAGCTCCAGCAGCTTTGTTGTTTTTCAGCCACGTAATCGCTATTCGTACCTCGTCATAGTCAAGCGGTGGGACAGCTACTACATCATCATCAACTGGGGACTCGGGTTCGACTTCTCTACTACTTTGAGCGCTGCTACCATTCAGTAGGTTGTGAAGGTGTTCCCTGCACAATTTGAGTACATTCTTGACATCGGTCACTAGGTCGCTATTGTTGTTCTTACAGGAGTTCGTCCCGGTCTTGAAACCTTCCGGAAGTCGCCTAACCCTCTGGTAGAATTTTTGGGCGTTCTTCCTGTCGACCAGCTTCTCAAGCTCTGCACACTCACCTATTTCGGCCTCTCCCTTCTAGTTACGGCAAATACGTCTCGCTTCCTTCTTCAGTTCCCTATAACGGCCCCACATGGCTCGCGTTGCGCCCGATCCCTGCGTGGCCCTATAGACGGCGTCTTTTTTCTCTGCGGCTTCTTGACATTCCTCATCGTACCAGTTGTTCTTTTGGGCTCGCTAAAATCCAACTACTTCTTCGCCGGCGGTACTTAATGATCGAGAGATGTATTTCCACTGCTCGCGTATGTCGGAATGTTGAAAAGTGCTCTCAGAGAGCAAGTGTGTGAGTCGAGTTGCGAATAAATTGGCTACCTGTTCCGACTGCAGCTTTTCGATGTTAAGCTCTCCTTGCATTGTTGGGCGCACATATTTTGCTGCGCAGAGGCGGGTGCGTATCTGGGCTACAAAAAGATAGTGGTGGGAGACGATGTTTGGCCCTCGGAGTGTACGTACGTCTAACACGCTTGAAGCATGCCTTCCGTTTATCACAATATGATCGATTTGTTTTCTCGTTTTTCGATCTATGTTCTACGAAAATATTTTCCATGAAATTTTCCATACGTCTTAACCTTTAATTTTTCTCAGATATTTATTTAAACAACTTTTTCCACTTGTTTGAAAACTACTTAAGCCGGGACATGAAAACCTTAGTACGCCATAAAATAAAAATTTGTAGATATTAATCGCAGAAAATTTTTCCATAGTATTATAATAATAAAAATAAATAAATAAAAGAAAAATAAAATAATAAAAATAAAAATATTAAAAATAAAAATAAAAATAAATAAAAAGTACGTTGAAAACATATTGAGAACCATTTTGCCTCTGCCTTGAAAGGGTTAAAAAGCGTGTCATATATGAAAGACTGCATTAAAGAGTGAAATGCTGCACTTTCGTAAAGATATCGACCAGGATAACCATTTTTGTTACATACATTTTTTTGCGAAAGCTGATAGTTTACGAGTTATTAGAGTTTAAAGGAAGATTTTCTTTTTCAATCTGGCCACTCGGGTACAGCATCCAACGTCCCAAAAGTCTTAAGATAAAATAAAGAGAAATCTTTCAGAAACAATGCTAATGGTGTATTAAGTATAGCGCTTTCTAGTGGAATAGGAGCCAAAATCCAAAATTTAAAAAAAAAGTGACATTTTTAACGGTAATTTGGGGGTTAAGTTATTGTTGTCGTAACTTCTCTATAGTTTTCCTATATTATATGATCATTTATCTTCACGATAGAAAATTTTTCATTCCATTATCTCTTTTCTAAGCGAAGATCTACGATTTTGAAAAAAAACTCGTGTTTTGCCTATAGTGCGCCGGACGTGACATGTATTGGCCGGGAGGTACAATTTTTAAAAATTATTCTTTGTTTCCTATCCACCAAGTAAGAAGAAAGCCAGCTGAGAAGAATAGGAGGGAAACCAATTCGATCATGTTTATATATAAGGGTTGAATGAGATACTTTATCAAATGCCTTGCTGAAATCAGTGTAAATCGCGTCCGTTCGAAGATTGTTTTTAAACGCATTAGACACATAAGTAGTGAATTCAAGAAGATTGGATACAGTTGATTTACCTTTGCAAAAACCGTGTTGCGATAGATCAATAGCAGAAGTAATAGAGTGAGATAGTTCTTCCGTAACGATTGCCTGAAAAACTTTAGGAATTGCACAAAGCTTCGCAATTCCTCTATAGTTTACGATGTTAGTCCTACTTCCATTTTTGTAAAGTGGCAAGATAAACGAATCCTTCCAGGAAGATGGAAAGACACCCTGTTTTAGGGAAGCATTAAAAATATTTGTCAGAGGCTTATACAAATACTCTGCACAACTTTTAAGAACACTTGTGGGTATACCGTCTGGGCCAGCTGTATATGAAATTATTTTACATTATTTAAGTTTCAGAGCTAAACGTTGTTATTGGAGACAATATTTATTTTTAGTTTTACCTAAATACTTACTTAACTAACGGCAGATATATTCAACATTGAAGATGAATACCTTCAATGTACAACTTTTTTGTTTGGTTCACAGTACATTATTAGCTACATACCAGTGGCCTGCAAGATTATGTTAGTATCGTATGAGTACGTTATTAACCAACAGCTCTGACGATTACCAGGATGCCAAAGTAGCGAAGTTACGATTAACAGCATAGCAGAGTAATAATTCTGCTAAAAATTGGCAGCGTTTGGGTTAAGGCCACGAGTTATCTGGGTGTTTATGGCGTCAAGTGCTGTTGTTTTTCTGTGCACTTTACGGAACCCATGTTTATGCTTCGCTGGGGCTCAGTAATTTGTGTAGTACGGGAGCAGCAAGGCCTCAAGTGCCCTTGTAACCGGGGAAAGGAGAGCTATCGGGCGAGAAGGCTCTCCTTTGTTGGACGGTTCCCCCGGTTTAAGCAGTGGAACCACTCTCCCCGTTTTCCAGATGTCTGGTATGATGAGACAGGTTGAGGATCTTGGTTAAATAGTGCACTCCCGCAGGACTAAAATTTTTGAGCATCAGCATGCGAATTCCGTCGGGTTAAATTTCTTTGGAGACTTTCGCCTTCCCTATGGCTATCCTTTCCTCGTCGCTGCTGAAAAAAAGAGGCGCACTTGGTATTGGCAGTTTGTGCAGCCTTCTGGTCACTCTACGTTTGGCTTTGTCCGCCGGAGGATGCAGTATGAACTGTCGGCTAAAGTAGCTCGGGCATCGCTCCGGGTCGGTTGAAGCGTGGTCGCCGAAAGATATTTCAACTCTGTCGTTATGATTCGTCGGATTGGACAATGACCTCACGGTTTACCAAAGCTTGCTCACACCTGAGGCGAAGTTACAGGTCTTCAGATGGTCTTCCCACTTCACTAGTTGCCGAATCTCCGAGTTGAGCAGCCCTTATATGGGGATTTACAGATCGGCCTGTCGAAGGGTGTTCACTCCAGCCAGATACCACTGTACTTCGTTACATTATTAAACGTGCGATATCTGCATATTGAATTTTTTATTTACTTCAACATAAATAATTTATAAAGTCATAGAAATTAAACATATTTCAATTTAGCAGAAACGATAGCATAAAGTAGGAGTGAGAAATAGAAAAATTAATTTAATTAATTAATTTTAAATACCCATTCGTCCTCGTCCTCAAAAATTGTATTTGTTTCAATTCACCGAATTTCCTCTTTCATTTGTTATTCTACATTGCACTGAATTTTTTAGATAGTTTTTAGAAGCAATCATATCTTTCCTTTAAAAAACCTGGCATAAGAGGGAAAATGTACAAACGAAGTTTTACTATAGTTTCGTAAGTACATATATTGATTGCTACCATTTATACCAATTTTTTTTGTACTGTTTGATATTCATCAAAATGATGAAACTCTATGTAAAGTGGGGAATTTATAAAAAAGCTTGTATCTAAAATAGCTAACTCGATTTAAAAAAGCTAAGGAAATAGCTAACAGCTAAACGAAAATTTTTATAGCTAAACATCGAAAATAATACCTACAAAATGGTTCTACTGGTAACACTGATGCTGGGCACACGAAGGCAGTGCCATTTTGTCGTGACATTAGTGCGTCACGCTCATGGTTGCCACAGTTTATAGATGTGGTAATAGTGAATATTTTTCGTGCATGGATTTGTAACCTCTTTTGCTTATACGTATAGTGAAGCAACGGATGTTAGAACTTTTTAGTAACAAATAACTATTAGTTTACGGGAAATTTTACATATAAAAATTTTTACGCTTATAAAAATGTTAAAAATTTGACGTATAATTCATTTGTTTAATACTAGGGTACCTTTTCTTTTGGTATAAAATCTTTCAATGTGTAGGTTCTATTATTTTCATAAAAAATGTGCTTGCACATAAATAGATATATAGCTCTGAAAAAGAGATTATCTCATAAATATTATCCATTATTTTTGGGTATAAGCCAGCATCAAAATTTCTTATATATTTATATAGGTAGAATCAAATTATTCTGAAATAAAGCGTGTCATTTGTGTTCTTTTTATAAACACCAAAAGGGATATTGCGCGAAGTTTTCAAAGAGGAAGGCCAGACGGTTTTTTTTCATTATCTATAAATAAAATTGTGAAATGCACTGAAATTTATTTATTCATTTTATGTAAAATTAATAGATGTATGTACATATGTACATACATACATACATACATAAAATGTGAAGTTACATACAAAAAGATGCTTTTATTATTGCACTCGTTTTTACTAACTTTTTAAAAAGAGGTGCGTATGTTGTCTCGAATTCGATTTGCCATGGAAGGATAAGCTTCGTTCTTCCCCTCCTCCTGACGGCTTTCATTTGCGTTCAAATCTTCCACTCTGTAGTAAATGCAAATGTTGTGGAGTTCCCAAACAACGTTTATAGTTTCTGGCTTTTAGCGATGAGTAATACAGTTCAAGATGAATTTCTCTTACTATTCACTCATCTGAAAAAGATCAAACATGACCCTAAATCTCCGCCTTTGAACTTCCGCATCAGCAATCTGGGACTCGTTCTCCTCTTTAAGCAATAACGCCGAGGCTATGGATTTCTCTCTTTTAATTATGTTTCCACTTAAATTAAGAGCAAACGAAATTGTATTTTTAAATAGTGCTGATTACCATCATTTATTAACTCAAAGTGTAGTTCGCATTCAGAGTCATACATTTTGTGTTTGGTTTGTAGCAAACGAATGCAAATAAAAATCTAAAATCAAAGTGTATTAAACACACGCTACTTTTGGCTTTGGGTATTTTTTGTAAAGTTCATACAAAAAATGTGGCAGGCGTGTGCCTAGATTATGAATAAAAAACAAAACATGTCGTTTTGCCACTCTATCCCAGTCGACCAAATATCCGCAAACGATATCGTAAGCAGATGTTTTGCGGACGCTGTGCGGATGAAACTAATCAAAACAATAATCGCTAACCGAACTTTATCAGAACTTGTTTCCACAACGCGTTGCTCTGTCTGTTTTACTTTTTTATGAAATTAATGTAC
>NW_023458557.1:8480626-8488473 GCF_013731165.1 Rhagoletis pomonella | reverse complement strand
TTTTTAATCCACTTTAATTACTTGGTTGTAATTCCGTTTTTGCGAGGGCTGATGAGTGTGGTTCGCTCAGGTCCAATTCCAAAAAGAAAAAGATATTTTTCTAGCCTCGTGGTATGTGACCACCGATTCTTTTATCGTATGTCAGTGTGGGCGTTTTCATAGTGGCCATGTCAATTCGTGTCTATACCGATATGATGGTTCGCGTCTTGAATAACTATTGGTTACGTACATTCATCTGGCAATCCCCTCCATTTTGAAGTTTAGCTTTGACAGTTTTGTTATGTTTACATTTCTTATAATCGTTCTTATGTCTATTATTTGGGCAATAAAAAATAATAGATCATTATCCCCCTCTCATCTTCAGTGACACGTTAACAAAAAAAATGTTGAGCGTTTAGTAGGGATAGGAGAATGGTGGTTCGAATGCGATTCACGGGCTGTGGTTTGATCGACGTTAGACCTTTCATCGAAATCGTTCTACATGATCTTCATCAACCCCATCCTGACTCGTTCAGTTCGCCTTTAAGCGCATATGTATGTACAAATGTTCCTTTTTTCTTATTTAGTTTCAGTACGCATAACATAAGCTACGGTAGGTGAAAGGCATTGGTCAATGATTTGGTTATGAATCTTTTCTTGTTTGCTTTGATCGATTTACAAGCAATGTACTGAGGATATAATATAACAAAACTATGGATATAACAAAACTAAACTTAATTAATTTATTCCAGCCGGGTACCCTTTAATAAGGCAGAATCAATGGAGTATGGAGGCCCGCCATATATTCATCGAAATTCTTGAGAAGGCGAATGTACTGAATGAGTTAACGTGTTGTAATTAAATCGGCGGAATGATTGCCAAGCACTCGGTGTTTAGCATCGATCAATCGGATCGATATGAATTCGAAACAAGTTTCCGTGAAACATAGGCTCTAATTTTTGGTGGGGCTAGTTTTTGTGCATAGCCCTCTCCGGCCACGGACTGTTTAGGATTGGGAATGTACACTTCCGCGCCTATCTCGAATTGGCGTTCTCTTTTGCGGGTAAATGCACGTTGTGCGGTTTGTTGATATTGTTCGAACTGTTTGTCTTGAATTTCATCAGCCAGAACTTTACGCTATTCCTCATCCTGTATATGGTATGGATTTACATCCAATAATAATTTATATTCGTTTTCATCTTTCACATATTCACGACCAGTGTGCAGGAAATATGGCGTGTAGCCCGTGGCTGAATGCACTGAAGTGTTAATATCATGAGTAACACTAGAAAGATGGTTTTCCCAGGAGGAATGTTCAAGAAGGTCGGCCATGTGAGCACGTAATCCAAGCTTAATGCTTTTGTTTGTCGCCTCGACCTGATTGGCTTGTGGATGGTATAAAGGCGTTTTCATGTGTTTGATGTTATAATCGGCGCAAAGCTTTGCGAAAGTTTGACTGATGAATTGAGTACCATTATCTGATATAATGAGTTCGGGGCAGCCATTCACCGTGAATATATGACGAAGATAATTGACTACGGATATGGCGTTTGCATTTTTCATGGGCTGCGCCCAGACATATCGCGAGTAACAGTCGATGGCTACGAAGATCCCTTGGTTACGATTTTTAGACATGGGCAGCTTACCGACGAAGTCAATCGATAATTGCCTACCCGGTCGTTTTGGTTCTCTATATTCGCCGTGAGGTGTTTTGGTGCTCTCATTACTTGGTTTAATGCGGTGGCATAGTTCACATTGTCGAACGTACTGGTAAACGGACTCATACATGTTTGGCCAGTAATAGCGTTGTCAGATACGTCTATAAGTTTTCCAAACACCCTGATGCGAATGTTGGTTATGATTTTCATCGAGGACTTTTGCTCTGTCAGAAGATGGTACACAAAGTGTCCACAGTATTTCCGCAATTTGATTGGAAAATTTCAATCGATGATATAGAAGGTTGTTCTCGATTTTATATCTATCTAATGGTTGTTTTGAGGCCATGGCATGCATTTTGTTGTACCATTTATCGCACGTGTTTGGGTCAAAGTTGATCACGGATGTGATTGCGATACGATTAACGTGAAAATTACTCGGAAGGTCAATTGGATTTCTACGAACGATGTTGAGAAGAGCAATAGAACGAGATAAGGCGTCAGGAAGTTCCAAATGTTTTCCTGGTTTATGAATAATTTTGAGATCGTATGGTGATAATCGGATAGCCCAACGACATAAACGGCCAGCTGGGTCTTTGAGAGTTTGTAGCCAGCGCAAAGCTGCATGGTCCGTTACCACAACCAATTCACGACCCTCAAAATATGGAGGGAACTTTTCGACCGCTAAGAGAACGGCTAGGTCCCTGCGATAAGCGAGGCATCGGTATAAACCTTGAATGGTTTTGAATAATCGGCCATAGTCAGCACGGGAGTGGTAGTTAAACACTCTGAGTTTGAGAAAGGCTTGTTCAGCAGCGGTATTCCACTCAATGGGTCCTTTTCGGTTTCCTTTATACAATTCACAAAGGAGAGCTTTGATCTCGGAAAAATTTGGAATAAATTTACGGTACCGGCCTGCTGCACCAACGAACCGTCTGACTTCTTTTGCCGTTTTGGGCCATGCTAATTCAACAATCGCTCGAATACGAGATGGATTCGCAGACAAACCCTCTTGAGACAAAACGTAGCCCAGGAATTCCAATCGTTTACAACAAAAATTCGATTTGGATCTTGAGATGGTTAAGCCGGCCCCGCCAGACGTTTTCCAACAATAGCAATATCTTAACGTGTTCTTCAAACGTCGAAGTGCAAATTATGAAATTATCGACATACGCGAATGCATGTGGAACCAAATCACGGAAAATGTTATCAATGAGGATGGCTAATGTGGCGGGTGAATTTCTCAACCCCATCGTCATGCGACGAAAAGCATAAAGTGTGTTACCGAATGCAAAAGCAGTTTTCAGTTGACTCGATTTTTCCAAAGGAATTTGAAAGAAAGCTTGAGACAGATCAATACCGGTCAGGTATTTAGCTGACTTTAGTCGTGCTAAAATTTGGTTAGTATCCGTAATTGGATAAGCATTTGGAATGGTAATTTTATTCAGCTCTCTCGCGTCCAAGCACACGTGACACGTTCCGTCTTTCTTCTTTACAGCCAGAATTGATGACCGCCAAGGGCTTTCTTCGATGGTCATAATGATGTCACGACTACGCATTTTATCCAATTCGCCTTGAACTTGTTCAGCCACGTATGGCGATACTGGATACTGGCGTTTCATGACGGGTTTTGCATCACCCGTATCAATTACGTGTTCGATCTGATTAGTGACGTTTAAAGGATCAGACTCAGGAGTTGGATTAAAAAGTCTGAGAACTGCGTCCAACATTTGTCTTTGATCTGGGGTGAGATTATGTGGAAGGCTGACACTCGTTATTTTTGGGGTATCAAGTTCACCCTCTAAACCGAGTGTGGAAGCGTCAATTGGCTCCAGATCATTACTCATAGAAGATACCTGAGCTTGTTCTTTCCCACTCCCTGGTGGCTGATTACAAAAATTAATAAATTTATCCGCCATAACCATTTCGACTTTAGCGGATGCAACTTCTTCAGTTTCACCTTTGGCTGTATGTTTTAAAAATCGTTGAACTTCCTCTTGGTTCTGCACCAGTTGGAAAAGAAGGCCTCAAGGAATGTCCGTCCCATAATTGGGTGTTTCAGTGAGATAGGCAGTACAAGAGTTGGCACAAGTCGGGTAAGACTACCAACCGTATATAATACATTGACTTTACCAATGGCCTTAAATGAAATTGAATTATCGGCAAGACCAATGGAGGTTTTGGTAGGTTGCAACTGCCCCCATCTGTACTTCTCATAAAATGTTTGTGAAATGACTGTGACTTCAGCTCCACCATCGAGTAAAACCGTATGAGAATGGTTGTTAACCATAACCGTGAGATAATCGCGACGATCGTTCGGCATATTATATGTCAAGCATTATTCTGAGATAACGAAAACATCGCGGAGTCGTGGTGGGTTAACTTTGTTGTCCCCGTCTTGATTGTGATTGGGGACTGCAGCTGAAGTAGGTTTGGTAATTGAAATTGAATTGGAAGATCTGTCGATTTGTAGAGGGACTTCGGTAGAGTGCGGATTGTTAGAGACAGTGGATTTAGCTAAAGTTGTGGATTCTGAGCACGATGGACCAATATTCCCAATCGACTCCCTTACGCGTTTTTTTGAACACGGGCATTGATCAGACGTAAACCCTGATCGTGTACATTTGTAGCAGATCACCCTATTCGGTTTCGTTCGACACTTTTTGAAGTTATGGCCCCACACGAGACATTTTGCACATCGTACATTTTCGTCGCCCTCAACAACGAAAAATGGGTCGACGATAGTTCCTACCTTCGTATCATTCTCCTTTGGATTTTTGTCATTTTTATAATCGTAGACTGGTTTCGAATACCTATGTTTCTGAGATGCTTTAATTGGTTTCTTTTGCTTGTTCAAGTATGCACATTCCCTGTCATTGGAATCGGACCCAGGAAACGAAGCGGTATATTCCGAATGTGAAGAATCATCCGGTGGATCATTTATTGCCGAAATTTCCCGTGGCACTAATCGCTGTCTCTCCGAACGGGTTCTTTCCGGACGGGGTGTGGCAACAATGAACGAATGTGGTGCAATTCGCTGAGCGAACTCACGCAATTGCTCCAACGTGTGGACTTGTCGAGTGTGGACGAGTTCACGCAGATGATCGGATAAGGTACCAATGATGATATCGAGGTGGTCCCGTTCATCCAGACCACAGGAATTACCCTGCAATTGGAATGTCAAGTCATCGATATGTTTCAGCAGTATTTGCGAACGTGGGTCGAATTTAATCTGTGCATATGACATTATTTCTTGGGCCCGAGTATGTTTGTTGAGGAAACGAGCTCGAAGTTTCGTGCAAAAATCTTGATAATCTCTGAAGTTCCTCAGTTCGGTGAAGTACCATTGTCGAGCGGCCCCCGTGAGTGTGGGCACCAAACGCGTAACCAATTCGTGGTCGGGTACCCCAATCTTATATCGAAATGAGCCAATAATAGCCAAATAATCTTCAACCGACAGAAATTTTTCGTTCACATGAACGCCGTCGAATTGAGCACGTCCCATCCATGATGGTAAGCCTCTGAATTTCCTATCCATTGCATCCGCTTGGGCAGATTCGTCGAATATAGTGGCTTGAGTTGGTCGTGATTGTGGTGGACCGGATAGCGAATAATTCGGATATAAATGAGATGGTTGATTAATTGGTTCTTGGATATGTGACGTTCTAAGACCACGGTAGGCATTGATCGTTTGAGTTTGTAAGGTTGAAGAACCACCCAAAGAACCATGCGGAGGATCCACCGAGAGTGGTATCCAGGTATGATTCCAGGTCGTTGGCATGGTTTGGTTCATATCACGAACATCAATTTGTGTCTGCAACTGAATCCGATCACGGATCATTTGCTGTTGCATCTGTGTTTGGGCTCTCAGCAACTCAGACACCATTACAGACAGTTGGTGTAATGAGGGTGTTGGTTCCGTTCCGCCTGACACTGAATTGAGAACGGCTGGTTGAGCATTTGAATTAACCGTACTGGTGGTCAGGGTATACAGTAGTTCAGTTGCCTGAACCGAAGTCGGTATATTCTGGTTTGGAATCGAATCTGGTATGGTTAAGGGTAAATATTGTGATGGAACAGTATTTTGAGTTGAACTCATCGTTCCCCGTTCGTTCTCAAAACCATGGAAGGTCGAGTTCAAACTTAATTGGGGATCGCACGTCGGGATTCCCGTATTCGGTGAAGACATCCGAAGCTCACAAATCTTCGACTGAAATTTTCCGATCAGATCTGCCTGGCGTGACGCCGACTCGGGTTTTAACTTCAACCGAGCGGTTCGATAACAATAATGTATCATTTGATGAAGACGACGCTGAGGTGTTAACACCTCATTCGCCTTCAGTTCCCGATATGCTCTCTCACATATTTCCAACTCATTCATTTGGTGTATGGCATGGGATTTTATCAACCATGGTTGGCCAACGTAAGCAGATATTTTACCATTCAGGGCGGCTATTTCGGTGTCGGTCCATTGAACCGGCGCTGTATATAGGTTATATATCTCCCCTTCGATCTGTCGCTGTTCGTCTGTCAAATAAGTTGCATCGAGAATGGAAAACAATTCCATGTCCAAATACTCAAATACCAAGTTGTAAATTCCGATAGTAAAAAAATTCGGCCAACGGTAGACGTAAAGTCCGTACTATTAAAGTCTATGTTATAAGATGATGGTACTCGATTTAAAATCAGTACAGTATTTACTTCAGTTTATAATTTATTATTATTATTATTTTATTCTATGAGTATGTCGTTTTGAATATCCACTTTCAAAAATAATGCCGCATAAATCGATCACTATTTGAATATTGCTTTAAATCTAATTAGTTTAACAAAAAAGGCACGCTCAATTGGTTGTATATCTCATGTGATTTTCGGTACCAAATTTTGTTTAATATTATACCGAACGTGGGCTGAGAATGGCGTTTAACGCACTAGCTCGAATCTTCTTATGGACCAAGTTGTTTGCTCCCGGGATGCAGCGAAGGCCTTGAATACTTGGGAGTATTACCTGTATCTCCTTCGGTCCCTTCTGTCGCCAACAAGGTACGCAACAAAGATCAAGACTATCCACCCCCGAATTTACCGGAAGACCAAATCAGACTGAGAATATTCATCGGGTTTGAGAATGTTAAACGAGATTACTTTGATACGAGTTTGAAATTTTATTGGGAATTAATACCCAATTACAAAAATAAAGAAAAATCAATAGTTTGGTTCAATTAATATTGACCGTGTTATCGGTTACGTGGCTAGAACTTATACCGAAAGACGAAAAGAAAAATGATCGGTTCAAAAATCTTGACCGTTGATGTGTGGTGTTACTTGATTAAAAAATTCAATTAACTTGCTTTTCAGAATTGGCGAACTGAACTGAACGAGAATGGTTATGACTGCTGATCAATGGTGTTCGATCACCATTCACCCCCGCGGAATTATATAATCAAAATATCCACAAAAATTTTGATTGAAAACGAGCTTCAATAAAAATCAATTAAATCATGCCGTGTGAAGACTGAGGACGATATTGATTTACAGTGATTATGAATTCAAAAGATAATTATTTGATTCAATCTCAGTGATGATTTATAATAGCGGAATTTCTAAAGGAAAATTTATCAAAAATCTATTAAACTCGAATATGTATGGTTCACTGACGTACAATTTTGTGACCAACAAAATGAGAAAAACGACTACAAGATTTTAATTTTTCCTTAAATCTAATTTTATGATGTATTAAATTGATTCGATGATGAAATTGCTATTTTCCCTCAGCTGAGCACGCGGTTATTTTATGCCGGGCTTAAGTGTGGTTATGTTCAACGAAAACTTATTCTTTTTCGCCCCACGTTGGGCGCCAATGATTTGTTTGACCTTGGTTTGTCGGTCCAAACAGGAATCTTTATTTACGGTTGATGGATAGCTCATTTCCAATGGATGGTGGCAAGAAAGTGGATGACTTACGTATAATGATTTTGTATTACCGGCTTATGGTGACTCAATTGCTGTGAAATGAATAGTCCGGATTTGATGCTCACAACTTCTTTATTATACGCAACAACATGGCTGGGGATTTGCCGGATGGAATGTGACGACACCTTTTGTCTCTATTAATTTGCACTGAGGGGTGAGTATCGACTCCCCGAATGTCGCCAGCTTTTAATACCATTTTTTAATCCACTTTAATTACTTGGTTGTAATTCCGTTTTTGCGAGG
>NW_023458557.1:8477899-8480526 GCF_013731165.1 Rhagoletis pomonella | reverse complement strand
TTTTTTTTAGGTTTAGATACTGCAAAAGGTGAACTTTATTTTTGAAAGAAAATTGAAGTAGACTCAGCAATCCGGTTTTACTCCGATCATAGTTGATAAATACGTCTTATAAACGGGCTCGCTTATATGCATAAACAGCCTTTATTTGCATTAACTCATGCTTTTTCCTCTTTCAAATGCGCATAAGCAGCCGGACAAATGCACGAACTTTTTGGGAATTAACTCGGATCAGGGGAATTTTCGATGGCAACACTGGTAGAAACAGTCAGCGGTAGCCGAGTGGTGAGAGTTGCGTCTGTAGGTACCAGGCTCGATCCTCAGTTGGAGCAATTGCCAAAAAATTATTATTGTTCATTTTATTTTATTTATTTTTTTAATTTTATTTGATTTATATATTTAATTTTGCTCTTTAATTTTAATTTTGCTCTTCTTCTAACTACATACTGGCGTATGTAGTACGTAACAAATTATTCTTAAAATGATTCCTATTTCATGCAACTCAGCTAAGGTTTCAAGAGAGAGTTCACGACACTTCTTTCTGTTAAAGGGATTATTAGTGAAATTTTCTAATTACTTGCACTTGGAAAATTGGGAAATTTTTTGATTCGCATGAATGCGATAATAAAAAAACATATCTACTACGGGCATTTAGTTTTTCCCGATTTTAAGAGTGATTTACTCCTAAATCGTATTTTAGTAGTCCGAACAGTGACCAGCACAGCTTCCGCACGCTCTCGCTTTGTATATGTACGAACATGCAATATTTGCACTCTTTCTGCTTACTCTCTCAACGATTTCATAAAAAACGGAACGTTACTAACATGTTAGTAACAAGTTATTATCTCGACGATGCCAACGATGCGACGATTCTGCGATGCTAAATTTAAAGTTAAGTAGCGTGTACTCGCCGCATCGGCATCGCCGATTATTAACATGTTACCTTTTTATGTAATCGTGCAGCTCTCTACTAGATACTTACTAGAAAAAGACAGAAGCGCCAGTAATTAAAAAATTTACGATAAATTAACGATTACGATTTATGGTTTTATGTAAAAAAGTTGCTGAATAATATTTTTTATTATTCTTTAGGCCTCAATGCTAAGCCAAACACTTAAAAGGGAGAACCACCTTAACGTAGAATTGTGTAAATGTGCAACGGATGTACACATACATAAATCGTCTGATTAATGCTAAGCCGTTAGCATGTACATATATTAGTTAACCGCTTGAATAAAAAACTTCGTTAAGTTTCCCCTCCAAACAGTTTGTTGCTTGGAGGTCAAAATTAACTTCTCAAGAATTAGCTCGGTCACTTTTAGTGAGAACTCGAGGATCAATGGACGTCTGCCAGCTACCACTCCTGCGTATTTTACCAAAGGTAATATTGTAAGCCCCTAATTATATTTCATCGAATTGAATAATAAACCAACTCTCTTATATACAATTAATCCATTTGTTCTGATTATTCTCTTTTTAAAATAAAGCCCTTGGTGCAACTACGAGCTACGTTGCCTCAAGTGTTTGCATTGTCCTTAGAGGCGAATTTTCGTTGGTATCAACTTCTGATGGAGCTAATGGTGTCCACCAACCAAGAAGTGGCCTGGAGTAAGTGGCTCCAAGTCTGATGGCTGGTTCGATGTGGGGCTTAATTGTCGAGAATTCAAACAGGATTCAATTCGCCATAGAAGATTCGTAGACTCTTCAAACGTATATTTATGGTTTGATGCGGTTTTCGTAAAGCGGTTCTTAAAACTTTTAACTCCTGCCTCCATAGTTCGCCCATGTGAGGAGCTGAAGCGGGAATGAAGTGCCACGAAAACATTTGGTGGGTGTATTTCGTTAAGGTATTATCGAATCCGTCAAAAAGGCTTTAATTCTGCTCTCTGAGCTCTAGAGGCTCTGGCAAAGTTGGTACCATTGTCGGAGGAGATGTTTCTTGGACATCCCCTTCTTGAAACGAACCGGGCAAATGATGATAATAAAGATCGCGTACTCAGGTAGCTTCCAAATGGATCGCCTTAGTTGCGAAACACACAAACAGGCAGACATATCCTTTGGACATACGACAGCCTCGTCCACTGTAACTCTTTATGTCAAAAGGTCCTGCAAAGTCGACTCCTGAATTTGTAAATGGTCGTGAAAATATTGTTCTTTCTTAAGGAAGAATTCCCATTACCTGTGTCTGCGCTCGTTTTCGATGGTTCGTGCAGACCTTGCAGTTTTTCACCCTATGTATCCAATGGACTATCGCAGGAGACAGGTGGCAGTTATATGGCAGGATAACTGGGTGACGCTCGTTAGAGGTGAGATCACTAGATGATTCCTGGCGACCACTTTTTGAACCTATTAATTTTTGAGATTCTAGTGCCGAATACTCCTCCCAATAATGCTTCTTCTGGCAGATGGTTATCAAGTGGTTTGTCGTTGCATTAATTTTATCAGCTGAAATTAAATAAGATTTGGCCTGAAATTAAGCCCTGGTTTTGGGTGAGTCCTTTTAGAGAATCTCATTACATAAGATAAAACTCTCAAAGCTCTGGAGAAATCAGAAAATCTTTCAATAATATCATATCATATAACATGAAGATGAAGATGAAGATGAAGATGAAGATGAAGATGAAGATGAA
>NW_023458557.1:8460475-8477799 GCF_013731165.1 Rhagoletis pomonella | reverse complement strand
TTTTAAGAAAAGACGCTTTTAGAGATCTTAAATTCCATTGGGCTATCTCAGCAGCAGCTCCATTTATTTGTTCCCGCAAATGCTCTTCGTTTTGAATTGTTTTTGAATAAATTTTGTCCTTAAGATAGCCCCAGTAAAAAAAAAACGAATGGATTCAGGTCTGGCGATCGAGCGGGCCACGTGATTGGCCCGTATCGCCCAATCCATCGGCGAGGATAAGTTTCGTCTAAATGAGCTCTTACTTCACGCCCGTAGTGAGCAGGGCACCCGTCATTTTGCAGCCATAGTCTTCGCCGCAGGTTTAAGGGTACATCTTCCAAAAGAGTTGGAACCCGTTCCTGAAGGAACTCTAAATAACTGTGAGAGTTGAGCGTTGGCGGCAGTTCACAGGTCCCAATATCTGACAATTAAAAATACCGCACCATAAATTTATTTTGTACCGGTACTGCGAACGATCTTCTCTCATTTCGTGAGGATTGTCTATCTGCCAACTGTGAAGGTTATGTAAATTAAAATAACCATCACGTTTGCATGATGATTCATCGCTCCAAATTATTTTATTAAAAAAGTTGGGGTCTGATTCATGCATTCGCAACATTTCACGGCAAAATCTAACTCTCGACAGGTAATCTCTTTCTTGTAGAGCCTGAACACGTTGAATGTGGTATGGATGAAATCGATGGTCTTGTAAAGCTTTGTGAACTGTAGTTTTTGGTATTCACGTCCGTCTTTCCATCATTCTCACTGAAGTCGATGGACCTAGTTCCACTTCCTCTAACACAGCTTCAACATCTACCGTTGCAGGACGTCCTGTTTCGCCGCCACGCCTTCCAGGTATGCGACCTTAAAAAAGTGAAAAATGATAGTTAACAAGCAAGCAAACAAGAAAGGTGTAAAAATCACTTACCTTCATATATTTCTCTATGGGTCCGGGCGAATACTTCACGATCCGGATGTCGACGATTGGGGTTTCGCTCTGCATAGGGTCTTTGAGCAGCTCTGGCATTACAGCAAGCTTCACCGTAAATTAGGTGAATATCCGCATATTCATGCTATACGTCGCATGCGTGTGCGTGTTCTCTGTCATAGTATTAATAACACAATGTTCGAAGGGTCCAATTTCACAAAATCCACTTTCACTAATTCCGGTAAGTAACACAAAATAATGTCAAGAGCAGGTAATAATGTACCTTTGTACTATTTAGCATGTCATTTGACGGTAACAAGAGCAAATTCAATTTAAATCTATTAAATACATTCTAGCGTGTCTCAGTCCTTTACCCACAAAAGCGGCTATAACTTTTTTTTTTTCTATTCAAAACAGTAAGTGTGGCACCTTTCTGAAATCTTTATTAAATGAGCAATTTTTTTATGTAATGTAAAGTTATAGCTCAGTACATTTTTTTTTCACCCGAGATAGTCAAAGTTGGGGAAGAAAATATCAAAAAGTTAAAAATCCAGAAATAGTCCTAATTTTATGATGGTTCCTTAATTTATTTTAACTACATTGCATTTGAGTATGGAGAGGCAACTATCTGGAAGTATTTTACATAAAAAATTTACTAAGTATTGCCCGGTTTGTAGTTGCAGTTAAAGAAAACACATGAAAAGGCACGATTTTTTTAAATTCGAAAAAATGTAAATATTTCAAAAACGGTGACACTTTTACCTGAAAATTTTTTGTTTATCAGTGAGCTCACCCCCCCACCTACCTTGCCATAAAGTTTGGCACGTTACTTCTGGGACACCCTGTATATCTCAAGAACGAATTAAGCAATTCCAAAACGGTTTGAAGCTTTTAAAAGGTAATAAAATTTTCTATAAGCTGTGCATACTACACTTTTTGCTAGGCCCTGTAGATTCAAAGATAACGAACAATCATTACCGATTTTTTCAATTTTTTTTGTAAAAATATAAAAAAAAATTGTACTTTGCGGGGAAGGATCTCGAAAATCTTTTATTTTTTTGCAGATTTTTTTTTTCTCCCTAAGCTCTGTTGTATTACAAAAAAAAATAAGCTATCATCGAAGAAAATCGATGCAAAACTACGTAAGTTATAAGCGATCAAATAAAAATACCCAGGTTGCGCAATTTCAACGTATACCTCAAAACGTATGTATGGTATAAAGAAGAGTGAAATATCTAGCTATGCTCTGTTTCTATTGAGTTAAAAGTTCAATTTATGAATGAAATTACCCATATTTTTAACTTTTTTTTTAAATTTATTTATGTTTATACTATATTCTAACAATCTTTATCTTAATTTGATTTTACTATGTTGTCGAAATAATTATGTGTTCTACTTTGACGCTTATTCAGTTTAGGATCGGTTTCTCTTATGAGAAACCAGCAGTAATCACCCATCATTGCGACGTCCCAGAATCCTTGATATCATTTGCTGATGAAACCTTTCGCCATGTTCATCACTTTCGTCGCCAAATTTGCCGGAAAAAAGCTCAAATGTGAGTGGAGAAAATGAATTTTTAAAGACATATTTACGCCCATTTTCGCATAATTATTGATTAGGTCGTTCACTATCTGCTCGTAGTTAGGGCTTTTGTGTCTACCGAGAAAAGAAGCAACGACCTTGTCAAAGGATTCCCACGCTGCTGCCTCAACTGATGAGAGTAGTCCTTTGAATTGATTATTGTTGATCAACTTTCTTATTTGTGGTCCAACAAAAATACCTTCCTTTATCTTGGCTTGAGAAATATCTGGAAAAACTGTTTTCAAATAGTCGAATGCTTCGCCTTCTTTGTCCAAAGCCTTAACAAAGTTTTTAATGAGACCGAGCTTGATGTGTAAGGGTGGAAGTATGATTTTCTCTTTCTTGACAAGAGGGGTGTATTTGATGTTATCCACACCAACGGTAAACTCGACTCTTTCCGGCCAATCCTTTCTGACGTAGTGGTCCTTACGAGCTCGGCTATCCCACTTGCAGAGGAAGCAGCAGTGCTTGGTGTAGCCACTTTGTAGACCGCATAGCATTGCAACGACTTTGAGATCAGAACATATTTTCCAATCATGCTCTTCATATTTGATAAATTTGAGTATTTTTTGCATTTTCTCGTAGGTTTCCTTTGTATTTACTGGATGTGCAATCGGGATAGAAGGCTTTTTGTTACCAATATGCAATAATACAGCCTTCAAACTCAGTTTATTGCCGTCTATGAACAATCGCCACTCTTTTGAATCATATGTTTGACCAAACTCTTTGAATAAACCAGGGATGTCGTTGCAGTAGCATATACTGTCTTTCTTGGTATAGTGTTTGGAAAATGGGTCGTGACGAGTTCTACTATATGTTACCTTAACATCGGATGATACAAATTTAAATTGTTGCATACGAGAAGTGTGGATCTCGGCCTTTGCCTTGGATAGTTCCAAATCTCTTATCCAATCATTAAGTTGTGCTTGTGACAGAACTTTTCTTTCGTTTTCCATGCGAAATTCAGTACAACTTGATACCCCGCACTCAGATGTTACTGTTGACAATGGAACTGGATCCGCAACTGCCGTTGAATGTAGTACTGGTAATGTCACTGTAGGTACGCTAGCATAGGTTACTCCTCTTGATCTTCCAACGCCAAGTACTTTTGTTTGACAAATATAACACTCTATTGAATGGCAAGTAGGTTCTCTCCATATCATTGGTGTATCAAATTTTGTTTGTTGTCCTGATTCCCACTGAATCAATTCTACTCGACACGATGTACACAAAGTGTTCGGTGTCCATGGTTTTTCAGCATTTTTAGGCTCAATTCCAAAATACTTGGAGTATAAAGTTTTGATATGATCTGAGAACACTCGTCGTCGCCTTATGATAGTATATTGGCCACACATGAAACAGAACATATCTGGATCCTTATTACACTCAAATTCTCGAGTCCTTTTACTCATTTTATTTTTTTTTAATAAATCACGGTTTTGAAATTAGACTTATAAACTGAACTATCTCCGGCGAGCCTTGAAGATGTTATGAAGTTTCAAAGCGCATTAACTCATATTTATACTCGGAACAAGAATAAAATTGAAAAAATCAAATCTTACCTAGACAGAAAGGTTCCTTTTTATAACAAGCCGGGAAAAGAAAATACTACCTGTTTTAGATGTAGGCTTTAGAAATTTTCTGTGTCTTATAATTTTGAAAATCTACCTGCATACTTACCCATAACTGACGGAAATACATGTTTATAACTACATGCCTACAGCAGGTTTCGAACCCAACCACTCTTCCTTTCGATGCAACCACTCTACCTACTATAATACAATTCGAGTATTAAAAGTACTATTTGATTTATTTAAGGAAAAAGTGTTATCATTGTTATGGTGTTATTCGTTTATCCGGATAATATCTCACTTGCACTTTATACCTTTAATATATGTATGTATGTATAGGTACATACATTGAAGTTGCGCAACCTGGGTATTTTTATTTGATCGCTTATAACTTACGTAGTTTTGCATCGATTTTCTTCGATGATAGCTTATTTTTTTTGTAATACAACAGAGCTTAGGGAGAAAAAAAAAATCTGCAAAAAAATAAAAGATTTTCGAGATCCTTCCCCGCAAAGTACAATTTTTTTTTATATTTTTACAAAAAAAATTGAAAAAATCGGTAATGATTGTTCGTTATCTTTGAATCTACAGGGCCTAGCAAAAAGTGTAGTATGCACAGCTTATAGAAAATTTTATTACCTTTTAAAAGCTTCAAACCGTTTTGGAATTGCTTAATTCGTTCTTGAGATATATATGATAAAGTGGACCCAATTTTTTATTTTTTTTGCAAAAACGGTAAATTGCAAATATCTCAAAAACGGTACCATAGAATTAAAAATAACCTTGATTTTCGGAATCAGGGGGTGATTTTACATAAGAATTTCATAACGGCGTGGACTTGAGCGACCTCTAAATCCTATTATTATTTTTTTTAATCTAGTCATGTACTTTCATTTTTTAGCAAAAGGATCACAAATTTGCGTGAGCACTGAACTCAATTGTGCATACAAAAAAAAGATGAGTACGAAAGGCGACCATTGGAAATTATTCAGCCACTGTTTTAAAACTAGGGACACGAAGCTCGATGTGATACGATACCATATCGATAATTTTGCAATCGATATCGATACTTTTTACTCGATAGTTTTAAAACGATATTTTTGGAATCGAGTCCAAGACCCTTTGTATCGTATCGAATTTAAATGCACATTAAAATGTTAATGTGATTAATAATATTTTGTACATTATATTTAAAACAATTGTATTTTATTAAATTTGTTTTTATGTGCTTAAGCTAAAGCACATATGTAATTATAGGCATTTCCAATTTGGCGTGTCGTGGCATTTGTATGACAAAATGTTAAAAAAAATAAAGTGAAAAAGTAAAAATTTTTTTTCTACACTTGCATTATAATTAAGTAGCCCTTTATTCAAAAAATTACAACAATTGATAGTATAGATTTTAAGATATAAGCAACCATATGACGTAAGAAAAAACAAAAATCTATGTTTTCTGTGTTTCAACTAAATTGGCCAAAAAATAAATTAGATATGTACATATGTCTTCCGCTTAAAACGCCTATACGTCTTTGTTTTGGAATTTATTAGAAAAGCAATGCGGAGATACTTTGGACTGTAAAGGTAAGAAATGTATACTATCTTAGGTGGGCATGTGGCGGGATTTCAACCCGCGCCTTCGGTAATGTCAAATAACACACTAACGTAATAATAAAATAAGCAAACACAAATTAAAGCGCAAAGTGTTCACTCTTTATTAGAAACCGAAACCAATATTCAGATTTCATTTTTTGAAGTTAGTATCGATATTTGGAGTATCGAGTCTTTTTATAACGATATTAATGGGTACCCGATATTTTTACTGCGATACTTTAAATGAGTAGCATATCGATACTTTCGGTTCGATATCGTGTCGCTATTTAAAACCAGTGGCCCGTAGTCATAGTCAAAATAAAGTCGACTTTAAAGTTAGTTGCAGCTTTTTGACATAATTTTCAATAGGAAATCTGTCAAAAAAGCTGCAACTAACTTTAAAGTCGACTTTATTTTGACTATGACTACGGGCCAGTATGTACATACGGAATACAATTATGGGGCTCTGCAGCAACCTTCAATATATAAATCTCCAAAGATTCCAATCGAAAACTTTTAGTGATTGTGAACGCTCGGCTTTATGTCACAAACAACCAAATACACCGTGACCTTGGCGCACCAACAAAAAATTCATGATCGCCCAAATCCTCTAATTCCTACACTCACTTCTCACTCAGTGTCATTCCAGCGACTTAAAATGAAATCAGTTAGGGTATTCACAGTTTACTTCTAAAGTTAAAAGGTGGCAACTTTAACAAGATAACACACTCGAACTGTGAGCAACCCTAATGTTTAAATAAAATATTTGGGGTGTTCACAGTTCGTTCCAAATTGTGTCTGAAAATGTAGACGTCTACATTTTGAGACATCTTTAGCATCAAACTGTGAGCAGTCGTCGCAAAATCGTCTCAAAACTTTGCTGGTGTTGCCAGACATTTCTTCTTTGCGTGCTTTTTTATATGTCGCCTTTCGATTTTGTTTCTGAAAAATTGTAATTATTTAACTTAATTACCAATTCCTAATATTTGTTATTTCTTTTCCTTGATTTATTTCTTTTCATCAGAAATTGCGCTCAAATTAAATGCAAATATAGAAAACGTGCCCAATAAATAAAAAAAATGCGATTAGTATTGCCATAATGCAACCCTGCTGCGAGGTTGCAAAATGTAGACGCGTAAAAAACATACCTTTGAGTGTGACAAAATGTAGACGGCGTCGTTTTCCAATTTTGTATGGGAAACAACAACACCACAGATTTTACGGTTAGAAAACGTCTTAAAATGTAGACGTCTACATTTTGAGACACTATTTGGAACGAACTGTGAACACCCCAATTAAGTTGATCAACAATACCACGCATTGCTAGACCGTTTGCCTTCACGCGTTTGTGTTTAGAGAGCATCAACAAACCACATACATATTTCTGTCTATTCTCTCTTCTCTTTTTTATACTCAGCTAGCACAGCGCAAAAATAAATAAAACTATAGTTTAAAAAACTAAAACCTCCTTATTATAATTGCCACTCATGCTGTCATCAGGTATGTAACTTGAGAATAGAAATCCCTGCATCTTTTAGGCGCATCAATATTACATAGTTACATCCCGAGTTAATAAAAGGAAGGTAAGAAGGTAAAAAAAGAACCTTTGCCAGCTCCAGGCAGGCGCAAAGCGAAACTTATGTACAAGCAGCGCTGCGCCCAAAGCGAAATTTTTTTTTTTTTTTTTTTCTTTATTGATAACAAGATTCAGATTAATACAGATTTTCTCAAAAAAAAACTTGTTTTTGTACGAGAAGATAGCTTAATTGTTTTTAAAAAATGTTTGCCATCAATTGTGGTGGGAGTAAATTACTACAATAAAATGAAAAAAAAAATTAATAAAGGAATAAATTGGAAGAAAAAAATTAAAAGGGATAAGTTAGACAATATAAAGTAATATTAAATTATAATTACCTAAGTATAAGCCAAATAACGTTTTAAATACATCCGAACCTAAATGGGAGCGCTGAGCGCTTCTTGATCACGCTGAATCCCTCTAACCTAACAAAATAGTATATGTTAAAAGGAGACAGCGCGATCAAAAAGCGCTCAACGCTCCAATCCAGGTTTCGGTGATACTCATAACAAAGAAGTTGACATATTAAATTTATATATTGAAATTAGAATTATTAAGAAGTAGCTGTTTGACTTTCGTTTTAAAGCATTGGAGATTTCTAGCATTTTTTATTTCGTCGGGAAGCTTATTAAATAATTTTACACCATAGTGCCTCAAGGATTTCGCACTTCTTTCCGTTCGAAAGAATCGCGGTCTGATGTTCGACCTAGTTCGTAGCGCGTAGTTTGGCTCCTCTGGAATAGATAAATTATGTTTTATTAAATTATTTTTAACTTTGTAAAATGCTTCTAATGTTTGCAATATAGCATATTTACGAATATCCAACCTATTTTGATATAAGAGCTCGCTTGCCGTTCCTCTAGGCAAATGCAAAATATTTTTTATAACTTTATTTTGTATTCTCTGAATTTCATTTGTAAGTTGCTCAGAGCAGTTATTCCATATAGGGTTTAAATAGTGTATTTTGGACATGAACAGAGAGTTGTATAGAAGCCATAATTGTTTTTGTGGAATCACTTTACGATTTCTATAAATAGCGAAATTTAGCGGTAATAGTTTCATTTTAATTCTGTTTATGTGTTCTCGCCAGTTTAAATTGGCGTCGAACCAAATGCCAAGGTATTTTAATGTATCTACCCTCGATATAAAACTACCATCTAGATGAACTCCTTTTAGATCATGAATACTAGGGATGTCCCTGTAATTGTTAAAAATTATGAAATTGGTTTTGGCTAAATTCATTTTCAATAAATTTCTTTCGAACCATTGGGATATAATATTTAGATCCTCTTGTATATAAGTTAAAAGCTCATCAAGACTATTAGTAGCATACAGGAAAGTTCCGTCGTCAGCATATAATTGCGGCATACCCTTTAAATTAAGCTTTAAAATGTTATTAATATATATTAAAAATAAGGTGGCTGCCAATTTGGATCCTTGTGGAACACCTGTTCTAATGGTTTTGATTGAGCTTTTACAGTTTTTGATTTCTACATATTGTTTTCTGTCAATGAGAAAGCTTTCAAAGAGTTTAATTGCAATGCCATCAACTCCCAACTCCCTTAGTTTTTCTATCATGATGGGAAGATTCACTGAGTCAAAGGCTTTACTGAGATCAATTGCCAACATACCAACATACTTTTTTTTATCTAAATTTTCATAAATAAACTCTGTGCAATTGATACAAGCAGATAGCGTGCTAGATTTTTCCGTGAATCCAAACTGATTATCGCTGATTATTTCATTAGTTATAATAAATTGTTTTAATCTATTTAATAAAATAGTTTCAAATACCTTATCAATCGTACTCAATTTCGTTATTGGCCTATAGTTTGAGCAGACCTCCTTATTTCCACTCTTGTAAATTGGAACTACGGATCCGATTTTCAACTCTTCTGGATACTGACCACTTTTAAAACAGTCGTTAATGAACTTTGATAACAGCTCAGATAATTCTTCTTTATATTTTTGTACCAATCTGACAGAAATACCGTCCGGACCATTGGCCGACTTTGGGTTAAGGGTACTGATTGCATCTCTTACCTCTTCGAAATCACACTGACTTAAGACAAAAGGATGTGTTATGCCATCTACAGGCTCAGGGGAGTACTCAAAATTTTCTGGCGTTTTTATAATATGTATAAAATAATGATTAAAAGCGTCTGCTATTTCCATTGGTGTTGTAAGAACTTTATCATTATAATCTATTTGCGTGATAGCTAGGGGCGATACATTAGTTTGTCCATATATAAGCTGATTTAAAACTCTCCACGTCTTGGCACTGGATTGGATATTATCTTCAATTTGTCTACCATAAAATTGCCTTCGCGCATTATTAATTTTATTACGTGCTTGAATTTTAAAATACCTAAACTTATTTTCAAAATATAAGTTATTAATATATCTCTTTTTTAATTTATAATATTTGTTTTTTTTCTTTGATTACGGCTAAAATTTCGTTATTTAACCATGGCTTCTTAACATTTTTATTGGTTTTTTTAATACGCCTAGTGCATTTTTCAATACTACTACATAGCTGTGTATGAAATCCCGAAAAGTGAGGTTGTTCTAATAAATTATATATATGATTATTTTCTTCGAATAATGCGTAATCAAAAACTTGTATTTCACTCTTGAGAGGTTCTTTATTTAGTACATTGTTATTAAAAGTTAAAGCTAGGAGTCTATGATTCATGTATGTATGTACAAGAAGCGATAGATGCCAGTTTAACACAAAACATAAACATGAGAAAAAGTCGAGTAATTTTGCCAAAAAGTGTTATCTCTAATTAGTATGGGAACCAACAACAAACAAAGTTACCACATGGTAAAATGTTTTAAAGTTACCAGGTGGCAAATTTAACACAGTAGATAATATAGAACTGTGAGCACCCTAAGTATATCTAATATTAAATACCTGCTAGTAAAATATGGTTGCACAAATGGGTGTACTCCATGCATGATTATTTTTGTTTAGTATTAGGTTTCAAATATTGCTTAATGTTAAAAAACAAATCACAATAAAGTATATGAGTAAAAAAAATATACAAGAAATGGAGTTTCAGCACTAAATTTCGATTCAAATTCGTGAATTACCTACGCATACACGGAGTACATGAATTTCTAACACAATGCTGTATGTTTAATTTCCGCTATATAAGTTTTATTTATTTATTTCGAGAGAAAACTCGGGGCTCTAACTGAAAAATCACTGACCCCTATACATAAGTTGTATTAGTTTAAAAGCATGTGATCAGTTGAAAGTTTACCATGAAGGGTTTCTTAATGTTTACATATACATAGAGTCAGAAACAATCAGCACGAATCTGAATATATTTATGATAAAAGCCTATACCGAAGGAGCAGTTTCTAGTGGAAATACGGAAAAATATTTGTTTCTATAATGAATTTAATGTGTTTTTTTATTAAAATGCTAAATACTTGATAAAATGATAAATTTATCATTTTGATAAATGAACTGTCAAACTTTGTATGGTAATCTATTTAACCAAAGTTTATCACTTTATCAAACGCTTTTTGTGGATAAACGGATAAATTTCTACAAAACTCAACCCTGACAGATTGCCAGGTGGTCGATTTTGCTCCGAACACACAAAAAGCAAATTAGCACAATGGACGAGGTAAGAATGAAACGTAACTAGCCAGATAAGTTAAATAATAAATTATTTTTTGCATTTATTTACCAAGGTGCGTTCAAGAAAGATATCCGCATTAAGCATTTTATCCCTTTATCACTTTAGATGAAGACCCCTAATGTATAATATAATTCAAAATAAGTTCGTTAACTCAACAAAATCATAAGTCTGCCATTTTTTTCTGATCAATCAGCACCTTATATATATGAGCTTTTCTCACTTTCTAAGCAGCAAAGCGTTTTAAGACCAAACCGAAATCCAACTGCTTTGTTAGAAAGGTGCTTCGATAGAAAGCGTAGCTAGCCGCTAGATACGATCTTGTTTAGAACACAAGCGATGAAAGTTCTTTACTCTGGCAAGCACACTGGAGGAACGTTCAGAACTACAGGTGTGCAAAATTAAATAAAAAAAAATTAATTAATTAAAAATAATAGTAACAAGTTATAGTTTTGTTATGTCAGGCGCCTAAAAATCCCGGACCCGTGGACTTACCCCTTCATCCCTTCCTCCACGGCTTGACCGTCTAAAAAGCCAGGTGTATTTTCGCACGTCTGTATTTTTAGGCGATATGAGAACACACGTTTCGGAAGGATATAATGGCTAGACTACCCTTATGAGAGGTTCATAGGATAGAAGGTTACGACATGGTGCTTTCAAAAATTTGTTTTCCTCCAGTGACGTTCCAAATTTGTTATCTTCGTACCAAAACTGGCACTTTGGAAATGATTTGGTACCAGTGATGGGCACACCGAAATACTTTTGTACTTAAAGTACCACTTTGGGTACTAAATACACAAATACTTAGTATTTTGAGATGACTAAGTATTCAAGTAAAAGGAACTTAGGTATTTAGGAGCTGCTAAATACCCAAGTACTATTTACTTAGGTATTTAGGAGCTGCTAAATACCCAAGTAAACAATACTTAGGTATTTAGGTGGTGCTAAATACTCAAGTAAAAAGTATTTAGGAGCTTTTAGATATTAAAGTAAGAAAAACTTGAGTATTTAGGAGCTGCTAGATACCAAAGCATAAAAGACGAAAGTATTTAGTAGGCGCTAAATACTCTGGTCCAAAGTACTCATGTACCTTGGGGATGCAAAATACTTTCACTAAAGTACCAAGCTATTTAGTCGATGGCTAAATACTTTCAAACTAAATACTGTATAATTTAGGAGTAATTTAGACTTCGGGTCTATTTCGTAATTCTTTAGGGATTCCCGGAAACTTTGTTTAAGATTTTCGGGATTCTCGGCACTAATATCGGAATTTTCGAAACGGCTTTCAAAATATTTAGGAATTTTTGGAACTAGTTTCGGGATTTTTGGGACTTTCGAGGTTCTCGGAGTTAATAGCGGGACTTTCGGCAATATTTCGGAATTCTCCGGATTTTCGGGACTCCTGGACTATTTTTGGATATTTTGTACTAATTTCTAGTTTTTGGGACTTTCGGGACTATTTCCAGATTTTTGGGACATATTTCGGATTTATGGGGTGTTCAGGATTTTCGGGAATAATTTCGGGACTGTTGGGCTTTCGTGACTAGATAGGGATTTTTGGGACTCCCGGGAATATTTCGGGATTATCGGGATTAATTTAGGTATTTTTGGGACTTTCGGGACTTTTTACAGATTTTTGGGACTTGTTTAAGATTTTTGGAACTTTCGGGTCTATTTCGAGTTTGTCGGGAGTAATTTCAGGACTTTCGGGGCAGTTTCCTGATTTTTGGGACTTTTGCACTACTTCGGGATTCTCAGGAATAATTTCGGATTAATTCTCGGAACTGTTTTCGGTATTTTTGGGGCCTTCGGGAGTATATCGATTTTATTGGGTGTTTTTTTGGATTTTTGAGACTTTCGGAACCATTTCAGGGTTTTCAGGAGTATTTCGGAATTTTTGGACTATTTCTCCATTCCTGGGATTAATTAAGCAATTTTGGGATTTTGAGAACTAATTCGGGATTTTTGGGACCTATTTTCAGTTTTTTGGTACTTTCGGGACTATTTCGGCATTCTCATAAATAATTTCGGGACTGTTGGGACTTTCGGGGCTAATTAGGGATTTTTGGGGCTCTCGGGCTATTTCGGGATTAAAGGGAGGAATTTGGGTATTTTTGGGACTTTCGAGACTATTTCCAGATTTTTGGGACTTATTTAAGATTTTTGGAACTTTCGGGTCTATTTCGAGTTTGTCGGGAGTAATTTCGGGATTTCTGGGACTTTTGGGTGTATTTCGGAATTTTTGGGACTTTCGGGCATATTTCGGGATTCTCGGTACTGATTTCGGGACTTTTGGGATTTTCAGGAGTATTTCGGGATTTTGGGACTAATTTCGGATTTGTGGAAGTTTGAGGACTATTTCAGGATTTTTGGGACTTTCGGGACTATTTCGTAATTCTTGGAACTGATTTCGGTATTTTTGGGACTAATTTTGGGATTTTTGGGGCTTTCGGGAGTATATCGATTAATTGGGTCTTTTTTGGATTTTGGAGACTTTCGGAACCATTTTAGGGTTTTCAGGAGTATTTCGAGATTTTTGCAACTAATTTCGGCTTTTTGAGACTTTCGGGCCCATTTCGGGATTCTCGGAACTGATTTCGGGACTTTTGCGATTTTCAGGAGTATTTCGGGATTTTTGGGACTAATTAAACAAACAATCGCTGAGCCGTTCGGACGTGTCTAGGCTAAGCTCTGTTTTATTGCCGTGTATATGGTTTTTTTTGCGAAAGTTAAACGATATTGTAATTTTACTTGAACACTTAAAGCATGCCTTGCACGTGTAAGCAAAAGGTCGACCGTGGTCGCCAGAAAATTCAGTGCGTTAAATGTAAAGAATTTTTTCATTTAAAGTGTGTTAATTTATCGGAAGCCGATGTTGACTTTTTGCATAAAACCGATCGTGCATTTTGCTGCTCATCTTGTACTAAAGTTCGGCGGGACTCACTTCGCTCTCCGCCTCCACCCCACACCGCGACCAAGCCTTTGTCGGCTGTGGATGTCTCTGCTGCTCTCGACGCCCATCAGAATGTTCCAGTAAAACAACAACCGCTGCCTGGCGAGTCGGCTGGAGCTCAGAAAAACAAACTAAAAGGGCATTCGAATAGCAATGAGTTGGAGTCTACCCTCAGTGTTGTTCTCAACGAAATTGTTGGGCTCAGAGCTGAGAATGCACGAGTGATCTCTTTGCTTCAATCTTTGTTTGATGAGAAACATGTCTTACTTGAAAAGGTTGATAGTCTTCAAGCTGAGCTTCGCAAAATGCAAGATATGCCAATTAACGTCGTGCCTGCTGTAAACATTGCTGATGCTGACTTGTCTATTATGCATAACGGTTGCCCTCTCACTCTCACTCCGTCTTCTTCTTCGTCTGCCGCTCCTACTTCAATTGACGCCGTTGACGACGCTGCTAACGCTACTGCTACTGCTGGCGCTGCTGCTTCTGTGGATTCTGTCATGCCCGCACTTTCGCTTGCTGCTGCTGATAAACAATGCCCTACTGATTCGTCTACCGGATTTTCTACGGAATTCTCTCTTATTGCCGCTGTTGGTGTTGGTGATAATGCTATTGTTGGTGCTAATACAACTTTGTCCGCTCCGACTTCTTCGTCTTTCAACTCTTACGCCTCGATGTTAAATTCTGAACAAGAGTCTGAATCTGCTGCAGCTAAAAATTTGTCTTCTCAGATTAATAATTCTCAGATTAATAAAGCTACGACGCCAGTTAATAGGCGAGCTACTCGACGGAATATTGTTGGTACCAATGCAAATTCTGAACTTAAAGTTGCTGCTCGTATGCGGTGGCTGCATTTATCCTCATTTGAGTCATCAGTCACTGCTAATAGCATAGTTGAGTATGTATCTAAACATGCTAATATAAATAAGGGCCAACTGTTATGCTACAAGTTGGTAAAAAATGATGCTGATCTAAAGTCTATTACGAGAGTAAATTTCAAGCTTGGAGCTCCAGACTCTTTCTATTCGAATCTTTTGTCATCTGATCTTTGGCCAGTTGGAGTAAATGTACGTCCATTTCTTTTTTTTATAAAAGATGCGAAACAACAACAAGTGTAGTAGCTAATGTAGTTAACTCATCTCAAAGAAGGCACTTAAATATTTACTTCCAAAATGCTTCGGGGCTGAGAACGAAATCGTGTGTGGTTAAACGCTTTAGCTCGCAGTTGGACTTCGATGTTTTCGTGATTGTTGAAGCGTGGTTAAACAATGATTTTTTTGACTCAGAATTTTGTGACCCAAATCTGTTCGTTGTCTTTCGTAAGGATAGAGATTCCATCAAAACGAGTCGCTCAAGGGGGGGTGGTGTCTTGATTGCGGTGCAGCGCAAGTATTGCGCTTCGTTAATTACATTGGATAACGAAGATACCCTACTCGACCAGCTGTGTGTTAGTGTAAGTGGCTCTAATCTTACTGATAAATTATTTATAGTTGCCTCATATATTCCTCCAAATAGTGTTGATAGTCTCTACAGAGCTCACTCAGATAATATTGTATCATTAGTTACTGGAAAATTAGGTGATAATCATATTTGTATTTTAGGGGATTTTAATCTTAGCAACCTTAATTGGTCGCAAAGTTACTGTAATTCGGGTCTTACACCTACTAATCTCTCAACTATTTGTGAATCTTATTTTATTGATAATATTTTAAGCCTGAACTTGCTGCAAATTAACACATTTAAAAACAAGCTCGATAGATTGTTGGATCTTATCTTTGTTAGTGACAATATAAATTTTAATCTGTCTAAATGTTGCTCTCCAGTCACGTCCTCGGATATGCATCATGTTCCTTTGGTTCTTAATGTAGAATTTTATGAGTTCACCTCTGGAACTTTAGTAGATAAAATTGCCTTCAACTTTAAACGGTGTGATTTTGCAAGCCTGGACAGTTTATTTGCCGAGTTTAGTTGGGAAGAGCAGCTTACAGGCACTGATGTCGCCGAGTGCTATGATTCTTTCAGGTCAGTGGTGTATAATACATGCTTACTCAATATTCCTACTATTAAAAGTAAGCCCTATAAACTCCCCTGGTATACTAAAGGGCTAAAAAAAGTTAAAAACCTTAGAAACAAATATTATAAGAAGTTTAGATTAACTAATAACCAAGTTTTCTATGAAAAATATCGCCAATATCTGAAGGAATTTAACTGTTTGGATAAATTCTTGTATAGAAACTATATTCTTAGGTTCGAAATCAATATTAAGTCTGATCCGAAGGCCTTCTGGAACTTGATCAAGTCGAAAAAAGCGTGTTCCACAATTCCATCATCAGTCGTTTTCAACGGAAAATCTGCATGTTCTCCACATGATGCTGCAAACCTCTTTGCAGATTTTTTTAAATCCAATTTTATTTCAGATGACGATTTTTCTATCAATAATCAAACATTTAATTTGAATTCCGCACTCAGTTTTGGTTCGGTTGCACTTACTTCTGATGATATCTTAAAAGGAATTTCGAAGCTCAAAAACTCACCGCAAACGGACTTTGATGGTCTCTCGGCTCTTTTATTAAAAAGTTGTCCCGCTCTGGTACTTCCGATGAAAATGATCTTCAATAAATCTTTGTATTTTGGGAAATTCATTGATGCCTGGAAACTTGCTTCAATAACCCCTATATTTAAGAATGGCAACAAGAATGATGTTAGCCATTATAGACCTATTTCGAAACTCACAAATGTATCTAAGCTCTTTGAAATTGTCGTCAAAGATAAAATGTATTTCTCAGTTAAGAGTTTAATTAGCCAAAATCAACATGGGTTTGTAACGGGTCGTTCCACAGTTACACACAGTCTTTAGCGAATATTGCATCTCAGCATTTTCTTCAGGATGTTAAGTTGATTGCATCTACACCGACTTTTCGAAAGCCTTCGACAAAGTTTCGCACATGGTGTTGATTGACAAACTCGCATGCCTTGGCTTCCACTCAACCTTTCTGCAATGGCTCAAGTCATACTTGTATCGACGACGGTGTGTTGTAACTGTGGATAACGCGCAATCAGAACCTTTTTTCGCTACTTCCGGTGTTCCACAAGGTAGTGTTCTAGGTCCCTTGCTTTTTATATTATTTATAAATGACATCGGTTCTTGCTTTTCTTTTGCTAATTTTCTTTTATATGCAGATGACTTGAAGATTTATTCAACTGTTAAGAATTCTTCTGACATGAAAAAGCTCCAATCCGAGTTGGATAACTTTTATTTGTGGTGCTTAAGATCTCATCTTTCATTAAATATTAACAAATGCTTTTACGTATCATTTTCAAAATGGCGAAATTTATTAATAACTCGGTATAGTTTATCTGAGTGTAGTCTGCAGTCAGTTAACGAAATCAAGGACCTTGGTGTTATCTTTGACAGCAAATTTTCATTTAGCAGCCATATTAATTTTATTATATGCTATGCTTGGCTTTGTGCGGCGGAATAGCACTGAATTTT
>NW_023458557.1:8458456-8460375 GCF_013731165.1 Rhagoletis pomonella | reverse complement strand
AATTATGCTTTCATAGACTGATTGTTAAATAAATAAATAAATAAATAATTTCAGATTTTTGGGACTTTCGGGACTATCGGGAGTAATTAAGGTATTTTTGGGACTTTTGGGACTATTTACAGAAATTTGGGACTTATTTCGGATTTTCGGAACTTTCGGGACTAGTTCGGGATTTTCGGGAGTAATTTAGGTATTTTTGGAACTTTCGGGACTATTTCCAGATTTTTGGGTCTAATTTAGGATTTTTGGAACTTTCGGGATTGTCGGGAGGAATTACGGAATTTTTGGGACTTTCGGTAGTATTTAGAAATTTCTGGGACTAATTTAGGAACTTTGGGTCTTTCGGAACTATTTCAGGATTTTTGGTATTTTCGGGACTATTGTGTAATTCATGGATCTAATTTTGCGATTTTTGGGAATGATTTCGGGACTTTTGGGGCTTTCGGGAGTATGTTGATTTTTTTGGGACTTCTTTTGGAATTTTGAGACTTTCGGGAACATTTCGGGGTATTCAGGAGTATTTCGGGATTTTTGGACTAATTTCGGATTTTTTTGACTTTTGGGACTATTCCTCCATTTTTTGGAATAATTTAGGAATTTTGAGACTTATTTCGGTTTTTGGAACTTTCGGGACTATTTCGGGATTCTCGGGCATAATGTCGGGATTTTCGAGACTACCTTAGAATTTTTGGGACTCCCGGGACTATCGTTGTTTTTGGGCCTAATTTTAGTGTTTTGGGACATTTGAGGCCGTTTAGGGATTTTTGGGACTAATTTCGGATTCTCTCGCCAATCCCGAAATAGACGCGAAAATAAGTCCCAAAAATCTGCAAATAGTCTCGAAAGTCCCAAAAATACCTAAAATACTCCCGATAATCCCGAAATAGGCCCGAAGGTCCCAAAAATCTCTAAATAGCATCGAAAGTCCCAACAGTCCCGAAATTAGTTCCGAGAATGTCGAAATAGTCCCGAAAGTTGTAAAAATCCGAAATAAGTCCCAAAAATCCCCAAACTAGTTCTCCAAGTCCCAAAATTCTTAAATTTTCCCTAAAAATGGAGAAATAGTCCCGAAAGTCCCAAAAATCCGAAATTAGTTCAAAAATCCCGAAATACTCCTGAAAACCTCGAAATGGTCCCGAAATTCTAAAAAATCCAAAAGAAGTCCCACAAAAATCGATATACTCCCAAAAGCCCAAAAACCCCGAAATCAGTTCCGATAATTACGAAATAGTCCCAAAAATCCTGAAATAGTTCCGAAAGTCCTAAAGTTCCTAAATTAGGCCAGAAAATCCCGAAATGGTCCCGCAGGTTCCAAGACTCCAAAAACAGTTCAGAAAGTCCCAAAATACTCCCGAAAATCCGAAATTATTCCGGAGAATCCCGACATAGTCCCTAAAATCTGGATACAGTCCGAAAGTCCCAAAAATCCCGAAATTACTCGCGACAACCTCGAAGTAGACCCGAAAGTCCCAAATATCCCAAATTAGTCCCAAAAATTTGGATAAAGTCCCGGGACTCCCAAAAATCCGAAATTAGTCCCAAAGATCCCAAAAAAGCCGCAAAAGTCCCAACAGTCCCGAAAATATTCCCGAGAAGCCCGAAAACTCCATAAATCCGAAATAATCCCCAAAAATCTGGAAATAGTCCCCAAAGGCCGACATAAGTCCCAAAAATCGAAAAATAGGCCCGGAGTCCCAAAAACTTCGAAATTACTCCCGAGAATTGCAAAATGCTGCCGAAAGTCCCAAAAGTCCCGCAAATCCCGATATTAGTTTCAAGAATCCCGACAGCCCAAAAATCCCGAAACAGTCCCGAAAGTCCCAAAAAACTTGAAATTAGTCCTAAAAATCCAAAAATAGTCCAGGAGTCCCAAAAATCCCGAGAATCTCGAAATTCTCCCGAAAATACCGCTATTAATT
>NW_023458557.1:8457914-8458356 GCF_013731165.1 Rhagoletis pomonella | reverse complement strand
TTATGGTCCGATTTGCTTAAAATTCGGTACGCAGGTAGCTTTTTAGCATATATGCTCCATTTTTTCCGAGAAGTGGACCAGGGACCGATCTATTCGAAACAATCTTATTATGGTCCGATTTGCTTAAAATTTGGTATGTAAGTAGCTTTTTAGCATATATTAGCATATATGATCCATGTTTTCCGAGAAGTGGACCAGGGACCGATCTATTCGAAGAAATCGTATATATGGTCCGATCTGCTTCAAATTCGGTACGTAGGTAGCTTTTTGCCTGGATAAGCTTATAGATTCCTGTTTTCCAATTCTCATGCAATGTCGAATATAAATAGCTTTGAGCAACGACCATAACAAGGGGCGAATTCGTCACTAGGCAAGATTTTTTTGCGCCAATCAGAAACAACGGATACTGTCAAAATATAAATATAATATATAATATATCTCA
>NW_023458557.1:8457174-8457814 GCF_013731165.1 Rhagoletis pomonella | reverse complement strand
CTTTTTAGCATATATTAGCATATATGATTCATTTTTTCCGAGAAGTGTACCAGGGACCGATCTATTCGACAAAATCGTATTTACGGTCCGATTTGCTAAAAATTCGGTACGCAGGTAGCTTTTTGGCATATATTAGCATATATGATCAATTTTTTCCGATAAGTAGACCAGGGACCGATCTATTCGACAAAATCGTATTTATGGTCCGATTTGCTTAAAATTCGGTACGCAGGTAGCTTTTTAGCATATATGCTCCATTTTTTCCGAGAAGTGGACCAGGGACCGATCTATTCGAAACAATCTTATTATGGTCCGATTTGCTTAAAATTTGGTATGTAAGTAGCTTTTTAGCATATATTAGCATATATGATCCATGTTTTCCGAGAAGTGGACCAGGGACCGATCTATTCGAAGAAATCGTATATATGGTCCGATCTGCTTCAAATTCGGTACGTAGGTAGCTTTTTGCCTGGATAAGCTTATAGATTCCTGTTTTCCAATTCTCATGCAATGTCGAATATAAATAGCTTTGAGCAACGACCATAACAAGGGGCGAATTCGTCACTAGGCAAGATTTTTTTGCGCCAATCAGAAACAACGGATACTGTCAAAATATAAATATAATATATAATATATCTCA
>NW_023458557.1:8455493-8457074 GCF_013731165.1 Rhagoletis pomonella | reverse complement strand
TAAACAAAAACCCGACACTTATCTATACAAAATATTCAAAAAAAAAATCTAAAAACAAGTCTGAAATTAACAAGTAAACAAACATATGAATTATAATCCACTTGAAATAAAAACAAACAAAACCGAAAACATTGTATCACAAGAAAAATTTTGTAAACAAACAACAAACGACAAAAAACATCAAAAGTATCAAATGAAATATACAAAAGAAAATAAATCCACTCAACTGCATTACAGTTCTAAAATCGTTCATATGTATTCACGATTTTTGTTAGGAAAGGAGGTGTAGTATATCAGAATAAGTCACTAACAACAACAAAGCCACACGCCTGTGTTATGTATTTTTGCAGCATAAACAAATTCCTTACTTTGTTATTTTCACACGCTAAACACACTAGCGGCACAAGCTATATCTGGTGCATGCGCTAGCTCTATGTATGTAAATATGTACGACTGCGCTGCTAGCACCTTCATGCTTGGTACATGTAGATATGTCTGTGGATACATTGCTTGTAGCTCCACATTAGAAATGGGTGTGTGTGTTGGTGACTTCACTGAGCTATGCTTTGAGCTAGGCACATATGAATGCATGCTCATATGTGCAAGCGAGAGATTCAGTCAGTAAGAATTTTAAGTAAATATGTATTGTAGTAAATAAGTAGTACATAAGATGTTAGAGTATAAATAAGATGATTCCAATAAAGAACAACACAGATTTTGTTATGCGACATGCTAAGTCGCAGCTAAAAACAAAACGCGTTTTATTTAATAATAAAAACATTCGTTAATATATGCTAAAAAGCTACCTGCGTACCGAATTTTAAGCAAATCGGACCATAAATACGATTTCTTTGAACAGATCGGTCCCTGGTCCACTTCTCGGAAAACGTGCTAATATATGCTAAAAAGCTACCTACGTACCGAATTTTAAGCAAATCGGACCGTAAATACGATTTTTTCGAATAAATTAGTCCCTGGTCCACTTCTCGGAAAAAACGGACCATATATCCTAATATATGCTAAAAAAACTACTTACGTACCGAATTTTAAGCAAATCGGACCATAAATGCGATTTTTTGGAATAGAAAGGTAACTGGTCCACTTCTCGGAAAAAATTGATCACATATGCTAATTCATGCTAAAAAGCTACCTGCGCCCCGAATTTTAAGCAAATCGGACCGTAATTTCGATTTTTTCGAATAGATCGGTCCCTGGACCACTTCCCGGAAAAAATGGGTCATATATGCTAATATATGCTAAAAAGCTACTTACGTACTAAATTTTAAGCAAATCGGACTATAATAAGATTTTTTCGAATAGACCGGTCCCTACCCGAAAAAAAGTAAAATTTTTTTAGCCTAAAACATGGTGGTTACCAAAAGCTATTTGTGTACAGAATTTCATGAAAATCGAAGCAGCCGTTCGCGAGATTACCTGTTAAAAAAAAAGGGACTTCTCTTTATATAATTAGTATAGATATAGATTTATATTTTGACAGTATCCGTTGTTTCTGATTGGCGCAAAAAAATCTTGCCTAGTGACGAATTCGCCCCTTGATATGGTCGTTGCTCAAAGCTATTT
>NW_023458557.1:8414218-8455393 GCF_013731165.1 Rhagoletis pomonella | reverse complement strand
AGCTCCTAAATACCGAAGTAAATAGTACTTTGGTATTTACAACAACTCGAAATACCTAATTATTTTTTTACTTAGCACCACCTAAATACCTAAGTATTGTTTACTTGGGTATTTAGCAGCTCCTAAATACCGAAGTAAATAGTACTTTGGTATTTACAACAACTCGAAATACCTAATTATTTTTTTACTTAGTATTTAGTACTTAGTAAATACAATTTTGACCATCACTGTTTGGTACGTTGCTACGTTGATTTTTATTGTGGTACTTTTTCCTTAAAATTTACAGTTGTCGCGAAATTAGATTCTAAATTCTCTGAAATTGAAGATTACTCTCCTGACAGTTTCTTATGTCCTATTCGGCTTTGTTTACTTGTACTTGAGAAATGTCAGTGCCGGGAATGGGCAATTTGATACTCTATAATTCTTGTGTATCGCCGTCAATGCTACCGAAACATTTGTCTTGTCAAATCATATATTTTTAAAATTTAACACAATTAAAGCACGTTTTCTATCTACAAATTTCATATGTATTAAAAAATTTACTGCTTTGACGGTTTCTTTTATCCTCCTATTCGGCCTTGTTTTTTTTTTTTTTACTTGAGAAGTGTCATCGCGAACGGACGGCGCAATTTGTATTCTACCACACCGTCAATGCTACCACAACATTGGTCTTGTCAAATCATATATTTTTAAAATTTAACACAATTAAAGCACGTTTTCTATCTAAAAATTTAATATGTATTAAAAAATTTACTGCTTTGACGGTTTCTTTTATCCTCCTATTCGGCCTTGTTTTTTTTTTACTTGAGAAATGCCATCGCGAACGGACGGCGTAATCTTGTATTCTATCATTCTTGACTTTTCAATGAGTAAATACATTAAGGCATTAGTTTTAATGGAACGGAAACGGAAAATTAAAAAAAAGATTGTATATCGACATTGTCAAAAATTCTGTGTGAAAAATTTTTTTAATCCAGTGAAATTAATTTATGTTTAAAACCGTTTGTTTCTTTTCTGTAAAATAATAAATTGGAAAAAACTATTTTTCTTTTATTACCCCAACAACAAAACAAACTTTTTGGGACTCACGAAACCGTTTTGGTACGTTTTTTGGTAGGGGGAAAAATATGTGAGTGGCAACTCTGTGACGTAGTTGCGAAGTGAGTTCTGATTGGCTGAAATGTTTGAGGACGAACAAGAGTACATAAAAGGTGCCATATGGCATATTTTGGGAATTATAATCAAATGGGCATTTTGTATATAAAATATTGACAAAGATATTAACATATAATGTTATGACTTCACATAAAACTGGATTAACATAATAATATTCTTTCAATAGCGAAAAATTAAAAGTTAGTCAAAGCATGTTGAAATTAGCTAGTGATTTTATTTCATTATCACGAAGCTCGGTATTTAATTGGTGCAGAGCGGTGAAAGTATTGTTTGAATAGCCCCTGTCTTCAAATTAAATCCACCAGCAAAATCCAGTTTTTAATGTATTATATTCAAATCCCAAATTCAAATTGAATATTTCATTCAAAATCAATGTCTTGAAAGTGAGCTGAACTCACTCTCGCATTTTTAAATGAAAAGCATGCATGACGTGGTTGCATAATTTTTTCAAAATCAAGTCCTGAACACATTGAAAACGACGAGCCACTGCTTCCAATTTGTTATCTTCATTATCTAAACGCTTTTTCGATAGCGACATGATTACTTTGAACGCGGCAGCGACATCATGAATTTGTATGACTTTGACATAAAAAAAGAGGAAGAACCTTATCTGTCGCTGGAAAAATAGAAATAGATCTAATCTGGCCACAACCACAGTCGTCGCGTAGTCCTGTCGTCGCCAAAATAATTATCTACATAAGAGTACGTGTTAAAATAATTTGACAGCTGTGGTCTGTAGCTCGTCGTTTTCATTATGTTCGGGCTATCAGTGTTTTGAAAGTGAGCTGAACACACTCAGTATTTTTAAATGAAAAGCGTTCATCACGTGGGCAAAATTTCACCCACCCTCGAAATTGCAATTGATTTTCAGGCATACGGTAAAACCTAAAGTTACCTTTGTAAGAGTAATGCTTGGAGCTCACAACAGCGCACTAAATTTTTTAACAATTTACGTAAACTTAAAGACGCTGAAATAAGCACAAACTTCAACGCGAATTTTAAAACGGTTTATATCAGGATTACACATTTTAAAAAGTGATATATTTTTTACTAAAATAGTGTATTTTTATAAAATAATTTTTTAGGGATCTGGCAACTCCAAAAATTGAGCATTCTACGGCATCATGATAGCGAACATGGCTGATGTCGTAACCTTGTATTCTGTGAACCTTGACCTTGGTGAGCTATCCCCATACTCTCTTGTGTTGAATTCAGCTGGATAACTTTCTTGTTCCTTCACATACAAATTTGTTGGGCAAGAGAGTCTAGCGCTGCATGAAACTCTGGAAATCCGCGCGTCTACAACTCGTATTGCATTAACTGGGTAGAGGATTGAACCCATATATTTGTATTTAATGTTATGTAATTACCATTAGAATCGAGTATTCAGCCAGGATACGGGTATTTGCATTAAAGATGGTGTTGCAGATACATATGGATGTGCCTTTTCCTACATGCGTACATACATATGTACATAAGCAATTGCCATTTCCGATGCGTTGCTATTGACAATGAATATATGAACATATGTATGTAAAACTGTACGTATGAACAAACATACAATGCTTTTTTCGTATTGCCGTCGGCAGCATATGTACTGTATGCACATTCACAAGAACAATTGCTTATAAAAGGGAGAATAAGAAGTATAAACACCATCGCCCTCATATAGAAATTATCGTGGGTATTTAAATGGGATATTTATAAGTATCTCAATGTAGATTGGGTACATGTGTGTACATATCTGTCGGCAGTTTGTGGAATGAAAGCAAGGCGGTAGCACGTTTTTAACATTGGACAAGAGAAGTTGTTACAAACATACAAATATGCATATATATGTTTCTACTGCTCGGTTGTAGCACAACGGTTGAATCTCGCAAACGAAAAATAAAATTTATCTTACGTTTATTAAAGTTGTTAAAAGCTCCGTATTTTATTTGATTCTAACGCTACATAAGTTAATGTCGGTGCTGCTCATGTGCATAAACTTAAACTAGTCACGCCAAATTTATTTTTATATGCATATGTACGCACACCAGTATTTAAAATATATTTGAACATTTATATGTGTGAGTATTGTAAACAAAAATTGCTTATGCACGTGTAAAAACATATATAATTAGGATTGTAAAAGGGAGTCGAGGGTTAAAACTATCAATATAAATAAAACTTATACCTCGACGAGCTAATGTTCATGATAATTAGAACAAAATTTTATAGTATGTAGGTATGTTTTCTTAACTGGCGGTGTAGTATGTATATTTGCTACATGTGTCTCAGCTGATAATCTGTCGTGCTTTATTCCATATCGATTTATGTATCCAAAGGCAAATAATAAACAGAAAATTAGCATTATTTTGTTCAAAATACGAATCGTGTAAGAAAATACTAAACACATGTCTAAATGATTAATCAATAAATTGGAAATATTAGGGGTGAGTAAACATGTGAGTGGTCTGAATCCTCTATTCTGAGTTTTGCTCTTAACTATGGTTAAAAAATAATGTTGTACAATGTACATATTAAAATGTATTACACCATTGTGACAAATGTACACACATTATACATCTGCATGTTGTGCTTCAAAAGTTTTTGGCAGAAATAAGGTAAGATATTAAAAACATCTGTAGCATATTACACTGTATGTATGTATCTTAGTTTTCTTTTCTCGAAATAATGTTGTATTTATTCTGCCCTGCGCCAGGGCTGTCAAGTTTTCGTGTTCTTTTCTCAGCACGTATATTGCGTGCTCTTCCTTTAAAATGTAGCACTCTGATTATGTTGCCCTATTAGGGCTGCCAGACGTTCCGGTTTTCCCGGTCATGTCCCGGTTTTAGACTATTTGTCCCGGTGTCCCGGTCCAACCTTAAAATGTCCCGGGTTTCGTTTTAGTGTCCCGGTTTTTCATTTGATTGCACAAATTTTAATAAAAGTTCAAAAATCACTACACTAAGCGAAAAAAAACGCGTTGTAATATTCAGAAAAATGTTATGAATTCACTGAGGGAAATAACGCATAGTAAACATGAATATATTCTCTATTTGATTATCGTTTAAAAATGTTCGTACTTAAAAATAATACTTTCATAACACGCACTCGTGGTGTTGATTCAAACGCAACATTTAAATGCACATTTACATGTCTGGCTGTAGCTGAGTGCGCGAAGATGCTTACCACAATTAGCTAATTTCCAGAGGGTCAGGGCTCAATTCCCATTACAACCAGCATGGAATTTAAATATTTTTTTAACTTAATTATGAACAAGCAATCAGTAATTGCAAATCGCTTCATTTTAATATGGGCGTATTTGAAGTGAATATTTCTATACTAAATACTAAAATTTGTATACTTAAATGTATTACGAGTTGGGTTGGCGTATTTTTTTAATTTAGCACGCATTTTTAATTCTAAACTTCTTTCTCTCAGTGCACCGGTTTAATTTGTGAAATAGTCGCATTTCGAGATAGTCGAACTTTTCACAAGCAATAGTTGATGATTCGTATATGTACCTAAATACGTTCAAAATGACGTGCACAGAGTTTTACAATTATATTAAGGAAAAGACAGAAGTTTTGAAACAAGTTCACAGCAACGAAAAATATGACAGATATTATTATGTTATCTTGTACTTAAGTTTTTTTTTTCATGAAACCTAGAGTACAGTGAAGTACAAAATCATTGGCTCGGAGGCTCTTTCATCAGATCACAATTTCTAATCAGATCTTTTAGAAAAATTTTGAAAATGTAGCTTTTGGGCCAATTAATAAAGTGCAAGTCTGAAGTCGCAGCAAATTTCGTTGATTTAAATTTTTAGCATTTTTTTTTGCTGACAGTGTCCTCCATATAAAAAGAATTATCGAACATAGTTTGTATGGAAGAAACTCTCAGTAAAAACAATACCAAAAATCAACTAAAATTTAATGGGCTGCAAAACTTCATTTTAAAAATTTGTATAAAAAGTCTGATTAGAATGTTGCAAATTTGTATGCAAATATATTGAATTTTGCCGAGTTTAGCACAAAGTTTAACCTTTTTTTTATGTTTTTTCATATATTTAGTATAAACTGTATTTTTATAGCGAATAAAAAAAGGTTCATGCATTGTGAAAAATTCTCTGTGCTTTAGTTGTGATAAGTTCTTTTGTTTTGTTGGCGTACCTTGTAATGATCTCATGATCTCATGTTTTATGTTTTTGTTTTTGTCTGTCAAAATAAAATTTCACTACATCCTTTCGCACGTCGAAATGAAAGAGAAGGGAGCGAGAGGCCCTCCGTAAAGTGTTCCGGTTTGGCAACAGAGATATCTGGCAGCCCTATGCCCTATACGAAAATTACATTTTTTAAGAGAAAAGAAAACGCCATAAGTAAGCATTTACTGCTTGCATATATTACAGATCCGCGCATTCTTGCACTACTTAGTAAAAATGCACTAAGTTTTTTTATCATGCTGGAATATTTCTTATGCTTCACCGGAAATATATGTATGTGATAGGTGTATACATTTGGTTTTCATAGAAAATATGTTGCAACCAATTACATTCGAATGCATTCAATTTAAATAACACTTTTTACTTGTTTGTATAAAAAATCATAATATTTTACGTACCCAATAAACATTGGGGTTGGTTAACAAATCGAAAATTATTGGCAAATCAACCTTTTTTTCGAGTCTTACCGCCGATAACTAATGTGGAATAGATTTGTATTCGATAGGAGAACTAGGCCATTCTCTAGCATAATGGAACCTTCGTTATCCAAAGTATTTTTGTTCGTTATGAATTCGATTTCCAGCCCATTATAGAATATATATTTTAATGAGAGAGAGTGATTGTCTCATATTTCCCTTCGAAAATGAACTGGATTTCACTCCCTCTCTTTTTACTATGGTTTTAATATTTTGTTTTCGAACCTATCTCGAGTGTATTTCCAATATACTATGAACGGTGGGAAACTGAGGTTGGTTATGAGTTCGTTCTCAGCTCGATATGCATATTGGATATCGAAGGTAATTTTCCAACGTTCGCCTAAATTTTTATGGGGTAGTTACACAGTAAGTGCGGTGAATGAAAATAATTTTTCTGCGCATTTTGTTGTTTAATTACGAAGTATTAACACTGAAATGTACTTTTTACTACTCTTGATTTGTGTTATACTAATTAAGATATGCTGGCTAACATGGCAAATTTTAGTGAACTAATAAAGATTATTATTGAATAGAATGCATATCAAAAATATATACTTGGAATCATTAAATTTTCTTTAGTTAAAATATTTATTACACTGATTAACAGACCAAACCGAGTTGTTAGAGGTTCGCACTACTACTTATGGTGATTTCGTTTCTACCAAAAAATTTCGCCTTTTGATTGACCCTTTCTCTTTTCGTATTCGATTCTAAATTAAAGGCAAAGGGTGAGAAAATTTTGTGTTCGTTTCTTAAAATGGCACACTCTTCTAAGGCAAAAAAGGCACATTCTCTGCCCTGTGAAGCTTTGTCAGGGGAGATGGTTGCCCTGAAAATCAGATGGTTGTTTAAAGGGACAATATTATGAAATGCGTATGATAGACAAGGACAAGAAGGCAAAAATATGTAACGCAGGAAGCACCCATATTCGTCTGTACCTTCAATTGGTTTCAAGTATCTTGTTTTGCTTTTGACATTTTCGCAAATAGAACACACAAAAGAGAATGAACCAGAATTGCTTTAAAGTACTTGAATCATGAAAATCGGGTGTAATTAAATTTGAAAAAACTAGTTTGAATATTTTTTGGAACAATACTAAGGTGTCCACTTTCTTTCCACTACACACATACAAATGTTTCTGTGCTTTACTGCACTTTTATATGCATATCCATGCACGTCACTAAATAATTTTTATTTAGCCACACCATTGAATTGTTCTTTTCATACATCAGTCGCATACGCACTTAAATTTCTCGGACACATAAATTTCACAGTTCATGCGCATATACCATTTCAGGTTTTTCTTATTTTTTGTCGCCTTAATTACACTGTAGGTAAATTTTAAGGTTTTGAAATATCACAGCTAAACGGCCAAACATGTAAACTTAATTTTGGCCTCTAGATTACGATGGCGTTTTCAGAAAATCCGTACCACGTCAAAATTTTGAGATATTTAGGGGGGAAGTTTTAGAGTTCTGAAAGTGAATTTTTCGTCGTTTAAAACACTGTGCTCAGGTTGTGAATTGTTTTCTGGGCAAAGGTTTTGATAACTGATCTTACTTAACTGGGATCTTCTAAATTCAATGGCGTCCTCCGTTTTTCCAGATTGGCTCTAGTTTTCGAGATAACGGTGCTTGAAAATCTGCTTAAATTTTAGGTTGTTTGTTAATAATTACCTCAGCTTTAAGGTTATTTTACTAAAATTTAGCACGTGATATTACCTTAGCTGTTCTGTTTCTGTTGGAAATCGGGTCACTATAATATATAGCTCCCATACAACTGATTGTTCAGATATGTGGTTTTGCGTTACAACTCATATTTTATTTCGTAATATTTTTTTATAATATTAGTTTATATACTATTTGGACCTAAATTTGGGTTCTCTTCAATCCCGTTTTGGCATATTTTGCTAGTTTCCATTGCTCGAATGGTTTTTTTAATATCCTTTGCCTCCTGCGATCGACCAGCAAAAGTCCGCCAATTTCAATTCAATCGTTGTCTCAAATGGGCCACCCAAAATTGGACGGTGAAGATATTTTCGCACAAATCACTTTATTCGGTTTACAACCACTTGACAGATTTTCACTCATATACAATCAAAAAACTAGCTTCACGGATTTTTTCAACGGAAAGGCATTATTTTTCAAATTGGGAATGCAGTTTTGTTGACTCTAACCAACTGTTTGATGTAATTCTTAACAACACCAAGTTTGATATGTAAATCGGGAAGCATGATTTTATTAAGCGATATCAAGCGCTCGTGAACTATATTGAATTCACCAATCGATTGTTCCTTTCTTTTTGGCCAATCACATTTGGTATAGTGATTACATTTGGCTCTACTATCCCGATGACAGAACAAACAGTATTTAGTGTAGCCCGTTTGCATGCCTGATAGTAGTGAGAGAACTTTAAAATCACAGTTCACGCGCCCCCTGTGCTCTTCGTACTTGATGCAATCTAAGATTAATTGCATTGTTTCGTATGATTCCTTTATTCCAACCGCATACAAGATGGGAACGGGTTTCTTGCTACTATCGCGAAGAACAAGACAAGAGACACCATTGTTCGGGTTTATAGTCAGTAATTCCCATTTCATTCATCAAACCTGCAACATCAATGCAGTAAGCCTGAGTGCCATCTTCCGATAACTTGAAATATGGCATAAACGGATCTTGTCTATGTTTGTAGGCCGTTACTTTTACTCCTGGTGCTAAAACATTCATGCTTTTCAGTTCTGATGCCAAAATCATTGCGTTGTTATGGGAGAGATTCAATTTACGCACCATGCTGTTTAGGTGTTCTTGGGATATGAAAGACGGTAAATTGTTTTTAATCGGAATGTAATCAGATCCATCATCAAGTGGTAATGGCGTTGCCATAGACTGTTTGCAATCATAGACAGTTTCGAGTTCGGATGGATAATTTGGAACTTGTAATGCATCACTATGTCCAACAGGTAAATGAGCGCTGGGTACACCTTTGTAGACGACACAAGAGTATATGTACGTACATATATATGCATATATCGATGGCTGAGTGGAAGATCGACATATCTCAGCTCCCGATTTAAAAACGCCCTATCTCACCAAATTTTCAATGTATTTTGAGATAGGGCGTTCTTCAACAAAATTCTGAGATAGGATGTTTTTCAATAAAATTCTGAAATAGTGCGTTCTTCAATCAAATTCTGAAGTAGGGCGTTGTTGAAAAGTTTTCTGAGATAGGGCGTTTTCGAACTGGCTGTCGAGATAGGTAGATCTTCCACTCAGCCATCGATATACAAATGTTAAGTTTGTTTGTTCGGCGGGCAAAAACTAAAAAAGTTCTGCACCATTTTTTTTTTTAATTTGGACATCTGCTGCAGACTTTCCAAGGTTGGTAATACCTAGGCGTGGTACCCTCCAAACATACAGAAACTTTTACCTATTTCATACACTCAGCGATTAAGGTGAGGGCAAACTATACATAATTTCATGGTTTTATTTAAATTTACTTACTTTTTCGATTGAAACCAAATGTATTGTTGGTGCATGCATAACAAGTTTCAGATTCGTGTTTTCCGGGATGTAAACCGAATGGTAACGAAAATCGTTTTTTTGCCCACCAAAAATTCATCGCACTAATGCACGAAATACATGTGAATTCGGGAGTGTATTTATTTTGTGCAGGTTCAGATTGCAAAAAGTACCATTTATAGCATGTTAGTGCATTTTTATTTCAGACTAATTTACGCTAGTCTGATTTCAAAACGAATTTACCACAAACGAAACAAAACTTGTTTAATTTGTTGCAAAGCTTTTTATTTTTTTTTCATCTTTAGGAGTTTCCGAAGACACTGATATGATGAATAAAAGTTTTTCGCAAAATTTTCGATGTTTTTTATCAATTAATATGACAGTAATCGCGCGCGTAGATTTTCGCTTTGTGTTTTTTGGTTCCCAGCTTATGTGAAATAGACGCGGTGTAGACCGCCGCCTATTTGAAAGCATTACTCAGTCACTATGACTTTAACGAACAACAGCTTTCACAGTACAAAAAAGGTATTAAAAAGCCATTCGTATAACAGGAACTGCAAAATTATGCCAGAGTGGGATTGAAAAGAACCCAAATTCAGGTCCAAGCAGTGTATAAACTACTATTATGAAAAAATATTACGAAATAAAATATGAGTTGTAACGCAAAACCACATATCTGAACAATCAGTTGTATGGGAGCTATATGTTATAGTGACCCGATTTCCAACAGAAACAAAACAGCTAAGGTAATATCAAAATACAGTCACATGCAAAAATTTTAGTAAAATAACCTCAAAACTGACAACAATCAAAACAAAATCCCTAAAATTTAAGCAGATTTTCAAGCACCGTTGTCTCGAAAACTAGAGCCAATCTGGAAAAACGGAGGAAGCCATTGAACTTAAAAGATCCCAGTTAAGTAAGATCAGGTATCAAAACCTTTGCCCAGAAAAAAATTCTAAACCTGAGCACAGTGTTTTTTAACGACGAAAAATTCACTTTCAGAACTCTAAAACTTCCCCCCTAAATATCTCAAAATTTTTACGTGATACGGATTTTCTGAAAACGCCATCGTAATCTAGAGGCCAAAATTAAGTTTACGTATTTGACCGTTTAGCTGTGATATTTTTGCCTCCCTACTGTGTTATTTAAAGGTTTTTTCTTACCAGCGGTCGCCCCTCTGCAGGCAATGGCAAAACCTCCGAGTGTATTTCTGTCATGAAAAACAGCTTCTCATAAAGACTTCGGAGTCGGCGTAAAACTGTAGGTCGCTCTCCTTTGTGTGACAACCATCGATACTATCGCTACCTCGAAACTTTTTTTGAAGTGAAACTTCTTAGGCGGCGGTATCGCAAAAATGGAGAGTGAAATTTTTAAAACTGAAAACGTTACAAGAAGAAGGAAGATATAGTATAGAGAAGGAAAATACAGAAAGCGACGTATGACAGCTATACGAAGCGATAGCACAAGCATCTTCAACGCGCATGCATAAGAGTACCTACACACATATGTACTTATATACATATGTATGGCTGACTTCCAAAACGTCAATTGCTTTGCATACGTACAAAGTATAATATTCCATAACGCCGAGCTAGAAAATATTGACAATGTATACTTTTCTAAAACGCATAAAAAAGTAATCGAAACGCATCGCTAGAGCAATTAGTGCATCAGAAACAATGTTGATGCTTCGTTTGTTATTGGTTACCATTGGTGTCTTAAAAAGGTAAATTTCAGAAAAATTGTTCGTTGCTATTTTGAATATTTAAAATATGCAATGTATATGGTTGCAACTCTGCATATACAAACAGTTTTAATACCGCAGTATAACAGTTTCCAAACATTGCATTAATACGGTTTGGAAGTCAGCCTATGTTTGAATGCACGTATGTAGACACTCGGGTGTCCGGGTAATTCGTGTAATTCCCGGGTACCCGATTACCCGGGTATTACCCGATTTTCACGGGTACCCGGGTAATATACATATGTTGGCGCCGGTCAAACGAAAAACACCTGGGCAATGCGACATAAAGCTTCTTGTATATAAATATAGATTATATAATCTTTTTGGTGAGAGTAAATATTTTTGATTTGAGAATTTTTTAAAAATAAATTTGTACGCGACCGCTAGCCTGAGTAGACGCAGACAAGAAAAGTATGTAGTAGTAAACAACAAAAAAATATCGTGTTATCACTGAGTCAATCTGATGATTTCTTCCCTGACAAATGGAGTTTTGAGGTCTTGGTGAAGTGCATAGTTGGTGGCATGCCAAGGAGCATAACCAATACTTATTAGCACCTTATTTTGATACCGCTGTAGTATTTCTATGTTTGAGTTACTCGCAGTACCTCATAGTTGCATAGCGTATGTCAAAACCGGCTCCAGCATAACTTTGTATGGAAGAATTTTGTTTCCTAAACTAAGCTCAGTAGTGCGATTCCCATTTTTCTTAACGACCGATATTCGTTATTGATAATGAACGACATTTGTAGCTTGCAGTAGCGAATAGGCTATTCTCAAAAACACACTTAACGACAGAATTCGTTAGACATGTCGATAAAGAAGTTTACAACGATTGTCGTTAATTACAAAGCCAAATATGGCAATATTGACGTTTGACACTCAATATTTAAAAGAAACTTGTTGTTGTTGCGCGTATTATTGTGTCGGGATTGTTGTTTGTGAATACAATATGAAAAAAAGAAGAGCAGGAGCTACTACGGAGCAGTACCATAGGATGCTGTACTGCTTATTTGGCAATAACGGCCTCATGCAAGGCGAATTTAATAAGGGGGTATAAGCCGTATATAAGTAAAAAGTTACAAATTATACGCACAATTACAGTATGAATAACAAAAAACACATAATTTTGACATTATGCTTTCCACGTCTAAAAATTCAGCTTAGGCTCTAGTTTTCGACGTAAGGGTACTTGAAAATTTCCTTAAATTAAAAGTTTTTTTATAAATAACTCCAACAAAGTCCGTTAAAGTCATTTTACCAAACTTTTTCACGTGACTATTTTTTAATATAACCTTCATTATAAAAAATAGTTATGTTAAACATTTTATTGAAACAACACTAAAACTGATTTATTTACAAACAAGTTAAAATTGAAGCAAATGTTCAAGTATCGTTATCTCGAAAACTGGAGCCAATCTGACAAAATTTAGAATGCCCCAATTATGTGAGATCAACTTTCAAAACCTTTGCCAATGTTTTCAACTTGCACAGTGTAATAAATAAAAGGAACAATAATAAAAAGCACATCTATATGTGATAAATTTTTGTTTATTAGTTATTTTTTATTATAATAGTTTGCTTACCGATGAATTTGGCCTAATTTTTCTCAATAAAAACTTGAAACAATTTTATCGGTAGGCTTTTCAACGACCAAATATTCATAGCTAGGTTATCGACAAATTTCGTTAGACAACTGTCAAATCTACAGACAATATTCACTAAAAGCGTGCTTGAGAGTTGCAGTTAACGAAACTTGTCGGAATCGTTAGCTAACTATACGAATATTGTCGTTAAGAAAAATGGGAATCGCACTACAGATTTTGCACCAAGCAGCCAGTACATTCTTAATGATTTTAATGCAAGTGGATTTTTGTTCGCTTTAATATGCAATTAAATAACTGAAAACCTGCGAGATGGATTCCTAAGTAATTGACTTGATTGATAAATAAGTTTGCAAATGGTCAAATGAAAATGCGTAATAATACAAAGTGTCTCCACACAAATATGCTTACGATTTCATTAATAGTACATGCATGGCGTATGAGTAACATTCTTACCTAGTCATATTTTATAAAAACGAAATTATTATTATTTTTTTAGCTCACAACAGTTTTATACTTCTACCATAGTAAATTTATTGCTACTACCTTAAGATACGAATATAAATTATAATATTTCCCCATATGGAATGGAAGATTCTTATAGATTTTCCCAATGTACGTTCGTTTGTTGCCGTATATAATCGTAAATGCGCTTAATTTTTACCTCTCCACATTTTTTCGGGTGCCCGGGTACCCGGGCTGTAAAATAACCGGGTACCCGGGCTACTACCGGGGTAGTACAATACCCGGGCAGGGCTTCACCCGCTATCCGGTTACCCGGGTAGCTCATTACCCGGGTGAAATCATCAGCCCTAGTACATACATACATATAAGACTGGTGCACAAGTGGCTTGGGCCCTTATTATGAGCTGCATTCGATTTTCGATCTTCGCTGGCTATCGAAGATCGAAAGTGAAATTCGTATTATGAGCTATGCAAGCGTGTCGAAATTTTCGTTGAGTATCGAATTTTCTGTCGAACAGAATTTTGCTTTCGATGGTGTAGCGAAGTGTTAGAAAATTGTGAAAAATTTATGATTTTGTGTATGTTTTCTTACATTTTGGCGGCTAGACACTAATTTTAAACAATTTTTATTAATTTCATGCAGTTCTAACATCGTGAATACTAAACACAAGCACGAAAGGCTGGTTTTACTTGTGAAAGAAAATCCCAATACTCTGTTGGCACGATCTCTGAGAACACGATCTTGGCTCACAAACGCCTCTTTAGATGGTCGGAACTTTTTAATGAATCTGTAGACAAATTTCTTAAATATATTTTATATCCAAATATATTCGAAAGACTAATAAACTTAAACTCTCTTAAACATTTGCTACTCCTGGCCAGTTTACTAAGCTCTCATCCTCTGACGAATCGTTGAACCAGAACTCGTTGTACTCATTTTACCACGTTTTTATAAACTTGCTTTCTTTTTTACTTCATTTTAATTAGAACAAATTTACATAAATATGTATAAGCACACTATTTAGTTTGCTCGATTTGTAAACAAACCCTGCAAAAAATTGTGCGACTAATCTCTAAAGAGAGTATTCTGAGATTACTCTCAATCGGGTACAATTGGGCATTAATTAGTCGCAACTAGTCTCATACGGGTACTAATGGAGATCAATTAGTCTCGACTCATCCCTTAGGGTATAATTGGAGATCAATTAGCCCCCAACTCATCTCTAACAGGTACTATTAACGATTCATTGATATGTACGCACTTAGTCAATGAAATTTCATGTGCGGCGTTGGCACGCAGAGAGAGTATTCGCCTAACAAAACTGAGCACCCCGGTTCGAATCTCAGCTGGCGCAAATTTTTATTTTTATTTTTTAAAAGTGACTAGTCGCTTTTTATACCCGTTCGGGTATAAAGGTGAACAATTAGTCTCTTCATAGGACATGCTCGAACAAAAGCGAACAGTTCAATCCATATAAAGAGATCAAAAGTGGTATTAGTCGCATGCTCCTTTGCGATTGCTCCCAGAGTCATCCCGGATTAGTCCCATTTTTTGCAGGGAAGCTTCTCAGCGGTGAAAAATATACTATTGTGAACAACCTAAACGAGCGAAATTCACAATAGCGCTATTCTTCATCGAATGAGCGCCATAATACCAAATGAAAATTCGTTCGCTCAGCACTTTCGACCACAGTCGAAAATCGAATGCAACTCATAATAGGGGCCTTGGTTTCACATAAGCAACAAGGGACCTATGCATGTGACACTGTTTGTTATGACTTACAGCAATGTAAGCGTACAACTTGAACAGCTGCGAATGAGAAATGCCATCAACATGCTACACAACTTCGTCTCTCGCGACAATGCACGAAATGCGAGACAGTGTTCGTACATATGGATGAAAGGCAATGCTGGCAAAACACTGTCATACAAGCTTAGCCAAAAACAATCTGTGCAGTGCGTGAACTATGTTAAATGTGTGTATGAATATGTGTGATGAAAGAAATGCTCAGAACCGGTTCAGTTAAATTTAAAAGTGAACAGAGTAGAACGAAGTTGTGAGGCGAAGTGTTAAAGCATACTTAACTACTAACTTAACTAAAAAAAATTAGAGACAGAAATCATTCATGGACTATTTTTATTTTATTTTTGTAATATTTTATTTTGTGAAAATTTACAATTGAGTCAAAACCAGTGAAGTGGGCCCCGAAATTTCCGCTAAATCACCGAATTTAATAATACATTTATTTTTGGATAGGGGATTATCAAAAATCGGAATATGATAAAAATATTCATATCTAGCGTTTAAGTACGTGACGGATAACATATGCAAAAATACTTTTATTATAATCGGTGATTTAGCGGAAATTTTGGCGCCCGCTTTACGTGGCTTGACTCAATTCCATTAACAGCGTAAGCATTTTTCAAAGCTGTAAAATTTGTAAACAAGTTTTGGCACAAAGTATACTACTATGTACATATGTACATATATTAGTGTTTAAATATAATAAAATATACACCATATATGCATGTCAAGCAATAACTTAGCTATTTTATTTTCTCCATAAAATACCAATAGTAAGAGTGTTCAGTAAGTAAAGAATCCTCATTTGGCACATTGCACAGATTTCAATACAATTGTTTTGTATTGCCTTTCATTTCCATTGCTTTTCATTGCCACTGCTTTTATTGCCTTTTCACACAATATATGCTTTCGGCACCAATGCTTAGAGAGAAACAGGTTGTGCTGCGGCATGTATTGCTCATTTCTCTCTGTGCCCTTGCAGAGCATTGGTGGTTGAAAACAAAACATTGTTAAATGACCAAATGACCTGAAAATCGCTGTAAGTCGACTTGTGCACCAGTCTAATACATATGTATGTACGGACTCATTTCGCATTTCAGCTCTGCCACTACCAAGCAATATATGAATGAACAAGCTTGCTTCGTGTACCTACCCTGTAGCGGGGTCGGCCACAATTGTCGCTTTCGTACTAGTTGCATTACTAGTTCCAATAGCATATTATGCTCCAGGCAGTAAGAAATCGAGCTATTGGTTACATATTGCACCTTCTAAAAGTTATTGGTCGTTTTATAGTGCTCCCTTATTAAATATATAAAGTAATTTGTTATTTATCATTTAAATACAAATAATAAATTTTGAATACTTATCCATGTTCTGTTTCCCTCGTGTGACCACCACGCAAATATCGGACAGAAAAGTACCAAAATAAAGCAATACGTATGTAGATAGCTCTTTTTACATAACTACTACTTTTTAAATTTTTTTGGTTTCTTTTCAAATATGTTTATATAAATGGGATAACTCACGTCAAATGTCCCAGCGCCCTGAGCGGTGCAAAACAAGCTACTTTTCGACTATCCGGGAAGCAGACAGAAAATGGGAAAAATAATTCGAAAACTATGATTTCTATAGATTTTTGTAAGGGCTATACGATGGTACTATGCGTTTTACAAAATTTTCTCATTTTCATGGTGAAAATTCTGAACGAAAATTTATTTGTAATTTTTCTGAATTATGGTCATTTTTAATATTGTTTTTAGTTATCGCAGCCGAAAGATCAAGTCTTTTTACATATAAATCACTAATAAAAAAGGGACTTTTTTTACTTTTCCGAGTTATAAATCCTTTTAGACCACAGCGCGCTAATCTGTTAACCGTGGGAGCCATAATAATATTGTTATAACTTTGCAACTACTTGATGTGTTAATCTAAGACTTTCGCAAAAACTTCCTTAGATAGTCATCTACAATACTGTTTTAAATCAAAAAAAATATTTCAAACTTTAGCCGTCATCGATTGGTCACTTCGCTGCTTGCAATGTTTGAGTTCCGGTCGCTTAACAAAAAATTTTGCATGTGAAAGCAACAACAAAGTTAGCTAGCACGGATAGACGATAGCAAGTTTGGTTGTACCCCATTGAGTTCGTTCGTTTCGCCACTTGCTAACTGATGGCGAATCAATGACGGCTTTTATAACACAACTTTTGCATTTGAAAACAAGCACCCTCTTAACTCTCATAAAAAAGTTATAAACCTGTAGTTCTATTTGTACTGAGTATTAAGAAGTGGTGTTAAACTTAAATTCTTTGGAATAGTTTGTAGTTTATTGTATGAAAATTTTAAATCGATCGATAATCATAGCGAGTTTAGATTACAATTTTGTTAAAATTATCATCAACAATCAGTTCCGCCCAATAATAAAATTCAAACAACGCCACGCTGCAGCTATTGTACGTTCGATCACAGGAAAATAAATAGCAAAGAAAATAGCAAAGGCAAATTTAAATTTGAACAAATCGTCGCCTGGGTAAAATATTGTCATAAGCGTCATACGTACGTGCGTAAAATACGACAATCTTTTACCAAGGCGACGAAATGTACCAGTCGCGTTATTTGGTTTGGTTCAAAGCGAACATTTGAAAGCACATTTACATGTTGTGCGAGTAGCTGAGCGGGCAAAGATGCTGGCTACAATTAGTTGCGGTCGAAAGTGTCCAAGTTCAAATCTCACTACGCAGAACATAAAATTTAAAATTTTTATTTTGGTTTTTTTTTTTTTTAATTATGAAAAAGTATCTGTGAAGTGTACAACGAAAAAAAAAAACTGGTACTTTTACAGGCAACAAGTTACGCAGTTACCGGTATTCGACTCCCGAAAACTGGTGAATTCACTAGTTCTGTACTAGTACTTTACGCTGCAGGCCAACCCATTCGTACATACATATGTGCATATGTTTGTATGGATATATGTATGTATGATGAAACAACGGGCTTTGTTGGTATACTAATGGACATATGAGTGTACTCATGGCAGCAATATTTTCATGTATGTACATATGTTTGAATGGTTTTACAGATATTTGTATGTATGTACATATGTTTCTGTATATGTACATATATATGCACATATGTAGTACAAACGAAAACAAATCTAATGAGAGCTAGCAACGCTGCTCGTTGATATCAATGCTAATTGTACTGATTGTCAAAAATTATGTGTTTGTTGTACATTTATTCATGTTTGTCATTGTGCGAATAATTTTCTAGAGTAGTTTTTGTGCTCCTGCCATCACCTTGTACGAATTCGTCTTTCGTTGATTTACTCTGCTGAACATATATGAGGATGATAGCAAGGCGAGCTCATATAAGGTGGGGTTACAGGAGCAGTTGAAATTTTCGCCCCGATGTTTCTTAAAGAAAGCCATAAACGTAGCGACCGTTCGTTCAGCTTGGTGATGTTTTGCTGTAGATTGCACCGTTTGTGGACCTGTTGACTGAATTTGTGTCTTGGTTGTATGATAGATCAAAAAATTTTGATTTTCTGGCAAGTTGTGCAACTCGTCACTACATTATTGGCCATGTTGTACAAACTCATTCTATTTTGCGTTTATTTAGTTCACTAAATAGCCCAAAATGAATAACTTAGCCGAAATATGTACCTGCTTTCGTCAAGTTTTATAAATGTAAGCCGAAACTATGAAATTGTATACATGAGATTTTGCAATGAGACTGCTCGCAAAATTTCAATGTTTGTGGGCAAAACGTCCAACTTGATTGCGGATCAATCTGAACCAATGGTCGCAACGTTTAAGGCATGCATTATGTCAAAGTGGTGTGCTTGTTGTAATTCATTCTTAGAAGCTGAGTGCATGAACACTATTTCTAAGATCCATGAAATGATTTCGTGAACTAGACTACGCATAAACGTGATAATTGTGCGTATAATTAATAAGGTAAAGTTACGTTTTTATACTCTTGCTACCACATGCATATGTATTCGTCATAAGAATATATGAATTCGTCTTGGAAGATAGAAAGCGAGTAAGAAGAAATGCCGAACAAAGGAATTTGTCTTCTTTCAACTTAATAAATGCATCTTTCAAGCAATAGTGCGTACGTTACTTAGTGCCTTGGTTATAGGGGCAAAACGATACTAGTAAATACAAGTACAGACACGATACCAAGCAATTTTCGTATCGATACTTTTGAACTGAGTACTGAGTAGGTATCGGAAGATAGTACTTGTATCGAAAACCGATTCAGTAACAATTTTATTCCCGGACTTTTATTTTTTAAAGCAATTTTTACTGTGAATAGGAAAAAATTTTTAGCAGTTTAGTTCCCAACGAAAAGAAAAGTCCTATAAGGAAAGACCATAATCATCTAATCTAAGTCCACTTTTTGTGAAAACTCACATTTGGCTATAGGAAGTAAGATAAATTAAAAACGCAATGTGTCCAAAAGCATTAACTAACGTGCTTTTTTATTTCTTCCCGTTTATATTCAATTTAAGGCAAATCTACTAAGTCCAAAAGAGGCACAGCAAATTTGATAAGCTCACAAAAAATTATAAATATTTTAATCTGCAACGGAACTTTTTGCAAAATTCTTGAAGGAAATGTTTTGAAAGGTTGTTTTTCTCTCCTGTAAAATTTCTACTAATGGACTTAGCAACTTTTCACTCCAACCTAGCCATATGAATGCCTGGACAACATCATAACATTGTCCTCCAAAAATTATCAAGATTATTACTTCTTTCAGAAATATACCATCGTTACTCTGAAAAAATGCTGTTGACCAGTGTTATAATACAGATAACTTTTATTAGTTAATTTGGATGAAATAAATTATAATTATTCTCTTTGTACAAAAAAAATTATTATGTATAACAAATAAAATACGTACATAAAACGAAGCAAATTCTGTTCACAAAATTCTGTGGGGATTTTAAAATGTACATATCGGTTTTTCCACCTTTTTCTTGTTTTTTGGGAGGCCATCCTAGTAAAACATGTTTTAAAACTTAAAGTTTTTCTTAAACAGATCAAGTACCATTCTTCTAAAATCAAAAATGATCGTTACATAAGTAAGTTATTTTGACAAAAATTCATAGATATGTGATATCGTTTTTTAAAAACAATTCTTATATATGTACAAATATCGATATAAGTAGATATCGATACTTTCAGCCCGATACTTAGTAGGTATCGATACTTTCTTTCGATGGTATCGTTTTATCCCTACTTGGTTACATTGCACGGTGAGAATCGTAACAAATCGCAGCGAATTCGTAAGGATCTACTGATTGCATTATAAACATTTGCATTTATCTGTTAAACATACAATAGATAAATATGTGACAGTTCACTCCGGTCAGTTATTTCCATTACAACCCGGTCCAAGGATTCTAAAAATGCGACTTCATATATGGTACCCGCACCATTTTTAAGAAGTTTCACTTCTATCATGCGTTCCGCCCAAAATTATTTTTTTATTGAAACATTTGGTCCAACGTTTTCATCAAAAACCTGCGGTCCATTCATTATGAGTTTTATCAAAAAAATTAACTCTTAATCATTATTTTGAGATTTTAATACTTGCGATCAATCATAATAATCACAATTTGCGTTTTATTGTATTGCTCAGAAAATACAATCATTTATTGAGTTATATTTTTTTGATCAAAAATAAAACTCATTTTTCGAGCGTACTTTTTTCTCTCAGAAATAAAAATTAACTTTTGAGTTTTATTTTTTTTGCAGATCGAAAAACTCAAAACGCCTCACTTCACCTAAACTCAACTCACCACACCTTAACTCACCTCATCTCAACTCACCCTAACTTACCTCACCTCAGCTCACCACACCTCAACTCACCTTAACTTACCTAAACTCATCTTAACGCAACTCGCCTTAACTCACCACACCTAACTCTTCTCATGGAACTCATGCCACGGTTCCGCTGAAGCTAAGTTCGTGAAAGTCTTGACGAAACCCCACTCAACTTATTGTTAGTTATGTTAAGTTCGAAACATGCAACTGTTATCGCTGTTATTTGCTTGAACTTTCAGTTTAAGTTGCATCCATAGAATATAAAAATCCCCCAAAAATAATTGACTAGATTGCAGTTTTATAGTTGCCTCATAGATTGGATCCAATATTGCAACCAATTCGTCCACATCTCTCCACTCAGCGATGTTTAGATTGAATTTATCTTCAATGTGCTCAGCGCAGAACTCTCTGAATTTTAGAAGGCTTTTAAGCATTTGGAAGGTTGAATTCCACCTCGTAACTACATCTATTATTGGCCGATTTAGCCCCTGAGCTGCCATGGTGTATCTAAATGGAATATTATGAATTCAACGATTCATATGAATAAAAATGTATTCCGCCAGTTTCCAATGCTTTTAGAAAAATTCGTTTAATTTTCGTAATGCAATTGATATAATAAATTTTGTGTTTCTAGTTCGGCTGCCGTTACTCGACAATTTTACCTCAGAGCGGTGTTTTATAAATTATTTTGGGATAGCAAATTTAAAATCGACGAAAATCTAAACAATAATCTAATGGTGATTTCGTTGTACCAAAAAACGTCGCCTTTTGATTGCACCTTTCTCTTTTCGTGTTCGATTCTAAATTAAGGGCAAAGGGTGAAAACATTTTGTGTTCGTTTCTTAAAATGTCACACTTGTGTAAGGCAAAAAAGTCACCTGCGCTTTGAAGCTCTATCAGGGGAGATGGTTGTTCTGAAAATCAGATGGTTGCTTCAAACGATAATATGATGGAATGCCTGAGCTGGACAAGGACAATAAGGAAAAAACATGCCTTTTCAAAGGGTTGAGTGTAGCATCAAACACATTTTGCACCGTACAAGGGCAACATTTTTTGGTAGAAACGAAATCACCATAAATGTTTTATTTTTCTGAAATAAATTGCTAAAAACACTAAAATCTATATCTAAATCTACGCTTAACGATCATTTCTTTCACTGAATGAATTGTTTTGTGCATTTGCACTTACATATATGTAACTCCACATCAGGGTTGTTGCGAATATTCGCATTCGCATTCGCAACCGCGGAGCTTCCGCATTAATTTTAACATTCGCATTCGCAAAAATCAATGCGGATCTTTTGCGAATGCGAATATTGAAGGGACAGGAAATTACAGTTATTTTTTTTACGAGTTAAACTTGGCCAAATATTTTTTATTCCCGACTAAAAGTCCTTTCCGGACAATAATCAAACCGCTTATCCAAATTAAACAAGTTTGGTATCAAATGAAAGAGAACTTAAATAGCTTTAAAACTGAAATGTCTAAACGAGCAAAGCCACCTATTGAAAAATATTTCAATAAAAAATGTTAATTAATTACCATAGAATAAACCTTGGGTCAGGTATTTGAATTTCTTTAGTATTAAATGATATAAAAAAAAGAAGATAAATAGAGGTGGTAACCTTCGTTCGTTATTTCTGTTTAAAAGCTATTTAAGTCCTCTTTCTCATTATATTAAATTTGGTTAATTTTGATAAGCTGTTGGTTTATTATCCAGAAAAAACTTTTATTTCGGAATGAAAAATATTAGGCCAAGTTTAAAGGGTAAAAAATAACTCTTATTTTCGGTCCCTGGAATATTGTGCAAGTGCACTGATATCTGGCCAGTCACAGAAGAAAGGATTAAAAATGACGTAACAGGTTCTCCAAATTCAGAAACAACCAAAAGAATGAGAATGAAGAAATCTTTGGAAACAACGGTGTTTAAACAATGATTGTGCCATGATGCTAGATTGTGAAGATGAAAGTCAGGAGGATACATCCGACATTTGCAGCCCGATGAAATTCTCAAAAAAGAATTATTGCATCCGCAATAAAAAAAAAAAACAATAAATACAACTGAAAGTCCTCTCGACTCGTGCAGCGGCAATCGAAAAGAACTTACAATTTTGTCAAGCTTCAAGTTTTTCAAGTTTGTCGCCTCGAGCGAGCAGTTATTTAGTGGCCCTGATTTACGACCCTTTAAAAACTTTTTATTGGATACAATGTTCCAATTTTTAAATTGAAGTACTAAAAAAACATTATTAAAAATTACTAACCTTTACATTTTTTATTTACATTTTTATTTAATTTACTCACCTAAATTATTTCTTAACAAGTAAAAAAGTCTAAGTTCGAGCGGAGCCGAACATTAAATACCCGGCGCAAATACTCAATATAGTTTTTAACCTTTCCGAAAACTACCGCTACATGGTAAGCAGGGGTGGGGTTACCCCTATTTCAAACATCTTCGATAGAACGTTCAGTAAGATATTATGAGATAAACTTATATAGATATATGTCAGCGGCATCACGCCCATTTTCCAAAATTCAATAATAATGTTACTTCTTTTCAAGGGATTGTTTGGGTAAAATTTGCTTCCTTAAATTTCGAAATATCGAAGTTTCAAGCATTTCTGAAATTTACCGTTATGAAAAAGTGGGCGTAATTTTAGTCCGATTTCGATAACTTTCAACGTTTTGCCTTTATGTGGCAACCACAATAATCGTCCCGAGATGGTACACATTGATCGAACGGTTACCGAGATACACATATGTAATCATAACTGGGCGGGGTCACGCCCATTTTCCAACATTTTATTATAAGCGTATTTTTTGCTAAAGAACTATTGCAAACATCAATCTTTTATTTATTTATTTATTTATTTTAGTCTACAGAAAAATGTTTTCTTACAGACAGTTGAGATAAAAAGATTTAGAATATTTAAGTATGTGTGATACATTACAGAGTGAAATAATTATAAATATTAACTTGTAAAGATAACAATGATATTCAATAGCAATTTGGGTAGCTGGCGAGGCCTTGTCTCCAGTCTACTTTTGTGTGCGGCGGGCGGAAAGACCTAGTTTCCGCTCCGCCCTGTTTACAGGCCGTTGATCATGGTCGGAAAGGCCGAGCTTCCGATCCATGTTCCCGTAGTCGTAAGTACTTTGTAAGTGAGGCAGGCGGAAAGTCCTAGTTTCCGCTCCACGCTATAGACGAACTGTTGGGCGAGGTCGGAAAGGCCGAGTTTCCGATCCCTGCTCCTATTGTCCTACGCGGTCGCGGAAATATACGAAGCCGTTAGAATTGTACTAAGCAGTCATAGATATTGTGTAATTTTTCGTTCACGGTTGCAGATATTAGTTTATTTAGTTAACTTGTTGAGCAATGTTTTCTTTATTACAAAAAGCGATTCAGATATGTCGATGCAATCATAATGCTTGTTAAAATCTTGGCATAAACACCGAAAAGCATCATGCATTTCAAAGTTTGATTTACAAATACTCAACACAATAGGTTTAAAATGTCTCGTGGGTCTTGTAGGAATACAAAAATTTATCTCACTCAGTAAAAAGGGACTACTGACCATCCCGTTCATTAATTTAATTAAAAAAAGAACACCAACCATCTCTCTACGACTCTGAAGCGTCGGCAAATCTATAAGCTTCAGGCGATCCTTGTAGGGAGGGAGATTTTTAGACGAGTCCCAACATAAATTTTTGAGGGCAAATAACAGGAACTGTTTCTGCACTGATTCGAGCCTGTCACTATGAATTTGATAGCTAGGATTCCATACTATAGATGCATACTCCAAAATCGGTCTAACTAGAGAGGTAAAGAGAACTTTAGTGACATAAGGATCGTTGAACTCCTTGGCCCAGCGCTTAAGAAAAGCCAACAATCCTCTAGCCCTAATCACGCAGGAGTTTATGTGAGACTTGAATTCTAGTTTCGGATCCATAGTTACACCTAGGTCAATGAAATTGGTCACTTGCTCAACATTGTGGTCAGATATCATATACGAATTTGGATAGAACGATTTTCTAGAGAAGGTCATGAATTTACACTTTTTCAAATTTAGTGACATGGAATTTGCTTCACACCATTCGAAAATGCAGGTTAGGTCAGCTTGCAAATGCTCCCTATCTTCTGCAGTACTAATGTACTTAAAGAGCTTAACATCATCAGCGTACATTAAGCATTTCGAGTAATTCAACACCTTAGGAAGGTCATTTATAAATAAAATAAACAAGACGGGACCAATATGGCTGCCCTGAGGTACGCCGGATGTGACATGTATTGGCCGGGAGGTACAATTTTTAAAAATTACTCTTTGTTTCCTATCCACTAAGTAAGAAGAAAGCCAGCTGAGAAGAATAGGAGGGAAGCCAATTCGATCAAGTTTATATATAAGGGTTGAATGAGATACCTTGTCAAATGCCTTGCTGAAATCAGTGTAAATCACGTCCGTTCGAAGATTGTTTTTAAACCCATTAGACACATAAGTAGTGAATTCAAGAAGATTGGATACAGTTGATTTACCTTTGCAAAAACCGTGTTGCGATAGATCAATAGCAGAAGTAATAGAGTGAGATAGTTCTTCCGTAACGATTGCCTCAAAAACTTTAGCAATAGCACAAAGCTTCACAATTCCTCTATAGTTTACGATGTTAGTCCTACTTCCATTTTTATAAAGTGGCAAGATAAACGAATCCTTCCAGGAAGATGGGAAGACACCCTGTTTTAGGGAAGCATTAAAAATATTTGCCAGAGGCTTATACAAATACTCTGCACAACTTTTAAGAACACTTGTGGGTATACCGTCTGGGCCAGCTGTATATGAATGACAGATAAATTTCAAAAGTTTCTATCAAACTCGTTTCAATTATTGCTTATAGTCTAACTAAACATGTTATATAAAATGTTTCAAATCAGACAAAACTGCCCCCGTTGATAATTTAACGGCAGTTGTCATAAACAAATTGAATGCACATTTTTATGATTTTTGTGGTAGTTTTGAGGTACTTGATACCCATTAATTTTCATGAAACATATATCAGAGAAGTGGGTGCGGAATTAAATTTTTACCCCTACTCAGGGATCGGATTTGTACAGGTTGAGCGCGTAAAAATATCATAGATGTATCGATTACCAGTAGCTCAGCAGAACAGAATATGTATTAATTTTTACTATGGGAGTATATATAGAATAAAAAAATAAAAATAAAAATAAAAAATAAAGTCCGTGCCGCAGGTTTTGAACCCGTGACCAATAACACGGCAGTCGAACACACATCCATTCATTCCCAAGACAGCCGGTTCTAGGTACCGGAATGACTCGGGTTTTACCCGACCAAGGGCTATTGTTTCGGCGACCTAACCCCGCTTAGATCGGCGATACCCCTCAATCATTGCTCGTCCATGGAGCAACTCCTTGCAGCCGGATTGCTCCGCATCCTTCGTCTCCGGGCGGGCGTAGAGCCCAACCCCGTACCAGAAACGTATTTGTGCTGTGTTTGCCAGAATCGACTCCATCCAAACTCCACTTCGGTTAGGTGCAATTCATGCAACGGATGTAGTCACCTAAGAACCTGCTCTGGTCTTAGGTCTCACCGGGAGTGGACCACAAGCTATGTGGCTCCCTGCTGCTCAAGCCTAACGGCACAATCCGCCTCCACGGCTACCCGCTCGCGCAACGCACCCAACACCCGAATAGCCTGCACGGCTCCGAGAAGCTCCTCTGGGTAGTAGTCTTTATGGGTCGGCATGGCATATTGATAGCTGTGGTCAAAAAACGAAGTTGCACAGCAACTCAACTCTATTGGGTTGCGCCGCCTACAATGTGCTCCGTAAAGATCGCGAGCGAGATAATGGTGGTGGACTAGCGTTCATCTTACACCACACAGTGCAGTATCGGCTTATCGAAGAAGACATCGACCCGAGGGATACCACCCTAGAATGTCAGGGCATAGCTGTCCGGTCAGGCGATGTCGAGCTCGAAATATTCAACGTTTATATACCCCCTGTCACCTGCTGCCCGGCAGGATATCACCCTGACATAGGTGCGCTACTCAGAGGTGAAAACCGAATGGCAGTAGGTGACTTCAACGCGCACCACGATCTATGGCACTCAAGCCTGGCCAATGATCGTAGGGGACGATTCGACATTCTGCACCATGAACGACGACGCCCCCACCAGGATTATGGGTAGCTGCAGCAGCTCGCCAGACCTCACAATTGCTAGCGCTGGTTTGATCAATAGCATCTCATGGCGACCTATGCTAACACTAGCATCAGACCATCTACCCATAGTCATCTCGATCAATAAGCCCACCGACTTTGCTCCCGCGGACCACCGAACCTACACCAACTTCAACAAAGGTGATTGGGACGGCTTCGCGGAAGTCACCGAGAGCAGCTTCGCTGCCCTTCCCACACCTACACACATACACACTGGCGAACGCCAGTTCCGCAGGGCAGTCAATGCCGCAGCGGCTCGCTTCATCCCGTCCGGACGTATCGCGGAAGTCCGCCCAAATTTCCCGGCCGAGGCAGCTATACTAGCAAATGAGCGTGACCACCTACGCCAGGTCGACCCCGGGGACCCCCGTTTGAGGGACCTTAATTTGGAGATTCGGCAACTGGTAAATCAGCATAAGCGGAAAAATTGGCAGGAGCACTTGAAGGCCTGTAACTTCACATCTGGTGTGAGTAAGCTCTGGTCAACCGTGAGGTCCCTGTCCAACCCAACGAAGCGTGATGACAGAGTGGAAATCTCTTTCGAAGGTCGCGCTTCGTCGGACCCGAAGAAATGCGCAGCCTACTTTAGTAGGCAATTTACACTGCACCCTTCGGTAGACAAAGCCAAACGTCGAGTGACCAGGAGGCTGCACAAGCTGCCAAAAAAACAGTGCACCACTTGTTTTCACCTGCTGTGAAGTGAAGGGGGCCATCGGGAAGGCGAAAGCCTCCAAAGCCATTGGATCCGACGGAATCTGTATGCTGATGCTAAAACATTTAGGGCCTAAGGGAGTAGCTTACCTAACGGAGGTCCTCAACCTTTCCATGGCCACTCTCATCATTCCTGATGTGTGGAAATCAGGGAGAGTGGTCCCACTGCTGAAACCGGGGAAGCCCGCCAACAAAGGAGACTCTTATCGCCCGATAACGCTCCTTTTCCCGGTCGCGAAGACGCTTGAGGCCCTACTACACCCATACTTCACTTGCCACCTGACCCCAGCGAAGCACCAGCACGGATTCCGTAAAGTGCACAGCACAACAACAGCACTTAACGCCATAAACACCCAAATAACTCGTGGCCTAAATCGAAACCGCCCCTGTGAGAGAACGGTCCTAGTAGCGCTGGACTTGTCAAAGGCGTTTGACACCGTCTGCCATTCCACGCTACTAGACATCGAGGCCTCCTCACTCCCACAGGGACTGAAGTGATGGTCGGCGAATTATATGAGTGGTCGACAGTCGTCAGTAATCTTTCGAGATCAAACCTCAAAACCAAGAATGATTAAACAAGGGGTTTCACAAGGTGGTGTTCTCTCCCCCTTACTATTTAACTTCTACATCTCGAAGCTTCCTCAACCACCTGAGGGAGTTTCCCTGATCTCATACGCTGACGATTGCTCGATTTTGGCGTCCGGGAATGGAATTGATGACCTCTGCTCAAAAGTGAACGACTATCTCTCTAGCCTTTCTCGCTTCTTCACTGCAAGGAGCCTAACACTCTCCCCAGCGAAATCAACGGCCTGGACGAAGGAGGTCAGGCTAGAGTTAGGTATACACGTCGATGGCACACCAATACCGACTGTAAACAACCCGAAAATTTTAGGGGTCACCTTCGATAGCCTGCTTTCCTACTCCACGCACACAACCGCAGTTGTCAATAAAGTACAGAGCCGCAACAAGGTGCTCAAGTCGCTCGCCGGCAGCACTTGGGGCAAAGACAAAGAAACGTTGCTGGCAACATACAAGGCAATTGGCCGGCCGGTTCTAAAATATGCTGCGCCAGTTTGGACGCCGGGGACTAGTTGGACGCAGTGGACGAAGCTACAGACTTGTCAGAACGCCGCACTCCGGACAGCGACTGGGTGCCTTCTGATGACGCCTGAGCACCAGATGCACAGCGAGGCCCAAGTGCTCCCCGTAAGGGAACACAACAAAATGCTCTGTAAGCAATTTCTGGTGGGGTGTCACAGAAGTGAACACCCTAACAGACCGTTGCTTCAGGAGGAGCCTCCGCACAGGCACGTCAGGGGGCACCTATTCGTGTACAAGGACGCAGTCCAACAGTACGTAGACCAACCATTGAACCCGACGACATACAGACGAGCCATCAACGACATTCATAGAGAGTCAGTCACCACCTACCTCGACTCTCGACCTATGAATGCCGTAATACGAGCCCAATCACCACCTGTGGAAGAGACGGAGCTTCAACTGCCACGAGAGACCCGCGTTACCCTGGCTCAATTACGGTCTGGATACTGTAGCCGCCTCAACAGCTACCTGTCCAGACTCGACCCCAATATACCCAATGAGTGCCCGGCATGTGGAGAGTCCCCCTACGACAACAACCACCTCTTTGCATGCCAGCTCAATCCGACTCAGCTAACACCCCTCTCCCTCTGGTCCGAACCCATCGAAACAGCTCGTTCCCTGGGCCTCCCGTTAGTTGAGCTTGACGAAAATGATTGAACGTAGACCCGAAAAGGCGGGGCTTAGTAGTGCCGCTACAACAACAACAACAACACAAATCCATTCGGCTACAGCAGCTGTTGAGATAACGTGAACAAAAATCATACTTGAGTTAGTTTTCAAACATTTAGTTTTGTTTGTCGCTTCAAAGCTACACATCATCCGCTCGCTTACATTGCGATGCATCTTTTCGTTCAACCGTAGTTATTAATCTTTTCTTGGTAGAAAAAGGTAATGATTTCCTATCCCACTGGGTTTTCTTCAGTGCTCTGCTTGCAAATACGCGCTGATCAGCTCAGAAATAAAATGTATTTGTGATTTGCTTTACTGAACTGAGATGACGTGAGTTGAGTTGAATTGAGGTGAGGTGAGTTGAGGTGTGGTGAGTTGAGGTGAGGTGAGTTAGGGCGAGTTGAGATGAGTTGATGTGAGGTGAGTTGAGGTGTGGTGAGTTAAGTTTAGGTGAAGTGAGGCGTTTTGAGTTTTACGATCTGCAAAAAAAATAAAATTCAAAAGTTAATTTTTATTTCTGAGAGAAAAAATAACGCTCAAGAAATGAGTTTTATTTTCAATCAAAATAATAAAACTCAAAGAATAATCATTATTTTTGATGAAAGAAATAAAACTTAAAAAATTATGATTATTTCTGATCAAAAATATAAAACTCCCAAAATAATTATTACTTCAGAGCAAAAAAATATCGCTCGAAAAATGAGTTTTATTTTTGATTAAAAAAAATATAACTCGATATATGATTTTTTTTTTAGCGATTAATTTAAAATCGAAATGTAATTCTTAGTTATAATTTTTATAGATATCGCTCAAACTTTTTGAAATCATAAGAGATTCATACAGATCATGAAAAAACATGCACATGTATATACTAGAAATTGTTCTACGATATTTTGAACCTTTTGATTTTTTTCATTGAAAATTTTGAAATAATCATTATTTTCGGTCCCTGTCAAAAACTCACGTTACCGATTGGTTTTGTGGTCGTCAGAAGGCATAACCTCCATTGCCGTCTTAGATAACCTAACTAAAGCGTTATGCCCGTGAAGAAGTTCTTGCGGCAAAAATGATCCGGTTAGTTGGTGGCATTTTCAAAATGGAGGAGTATCATAGGTCCATAGAAATCCAATATACATAGACTTATTTCAGAGTAAATACCTTAAATATCTTACAATTGTATTTGTAGGCATTCATCAAGAGTTGTCTTTATTCTATTTAGTGGTTGATTCAACAGTTGTAATTTGACTTTGATCACTGGTGTCTCCGAATTACTTAAATTGACGATTTTTAGAAATAACTCGACTTCAACGCCACCGTGCGGCTTTTTTTTTGCAATAGCATTGTTCCTACAGTTATATATCTCAAATATGATCCAAATCGGATCATATATACGATTTTTAGTAATAACTCGACTGTACCGCCACCTGGCGGTTTAATTTGTGAACATAAACTATACAGGTACCCATTCTAACAAATAAAAAAATTTTATTAAAATCGTTTCGGTCGTTTAGGATGAGTTCACTCAGAAATACACGCACCGAAGAATTATATATGCACATATGTATTTACAAATAGGTAAACGTCTCAATAGTTTTGGAAGGCACCACGCCCGCTTTTCCAATAGTCCCCATTTTTCTCCGTGAGTATGAGATTGATTTAAAATATTTCCATACCAAGTTCTAGGACACTACCTCAAATACTTCCAGTAATATGCGGTATAAAAAATTTGATTTCAATGGGAGATGCCACGCTTCCTTGATATATCGAAATTATTATCAGCCTATAACCATCCTTGGAAAGTCTGCAGTAAGGGTCCAAAATTGCAAAAAAAAATCGGTACAGCCGTTCGCGAGATCAGCTTTTATAAAAAGAAGGGACTTCTCTTTAATAATAAGTATAGATAAATAGCCAATACCTGCATGCTTGGCGGAGCTTGAAACACCTTTCGAACCGTAAAAAATCATTAAATTCTATTCTATATATATCTACTAGCAGACCCGGCGAACTTCGTCCCGCCTAAAATTTTTATATATTTTATTAAAACTTTTTGGTCCAACATTTTCACCAACAATTCACGCTTACGATTATCATTGGCACATTTGTCTGCTAAGATTATGGTTTGGGGGTCATTTGCCGCTTTAAATAACCTAAGGAAAGTGTTATATCCGTTCTTGAAATTCTCCAGTTGTGCGGCATTTCATAGCACGGTTATTCGCAAAGCGAAATGAATTTTTTCCTCTTCACTCCCTGGCGGCAACAATGACCCGGTTCTATAGTGAATGTCCTAGAAGCTTTACAGTATAGTAGATGGCAATTTCAAAATGGGTGCGAATCATTATTCTACAGAAATGCAATATACATATACTTATTTCAGACGAAATACCTTAAAAGTTTGAACGCATAATAATATTGGAAAATCACATCCATTGGGCCAATTGCAACGCAGGAGAGTTCGATATACTCAATGGTGCAACAGGTCGATTTAATCTGACCTTCACGGCCCTTCACTTGGCTATTTTTAGTAATAGCTCGACTTCAGCACCACTTGGCAGCACGTTTTTGCAATAGTATTGCATACATATTTAAAAAATTAGCCAAATCCGATCATAAATGAAATTTTTGTAATAACTCAACTACAGCGCCAACTGTCGGATTAAATTGTGAAACTAAACCATCCAGAGACCCACTCAAATACACAAAAAGTTTCGTTAAAATCCGTGCAACCATTTAGGAGGATTTCACTCACAAACACACCTACAGAAGAATAAAAAAATTCATTCAAAGATAGCTAAAGGTCGGTACGTTTGTAGGCCTCACACCCCTTTTTCAAATAGCCAAATTGTCTCCATGAGTATGGGCTTGATTTCAACTACATACATATCTCCATACAAAGTTCCAGTACTGTACCATGAATACTTTCAGAGATATGCAGTATAAAAATTCGATTTATATGGGAGGTGCCACGCCCCCCTTTCCAACAGCTGCCCTCTTTCTTCATGAGTATGCGATTGATTTCGTATATCTCCATACCAAGTTCCAGAACTCTACCATGAACACTTTCAGAGATATGTAGCATGAGAAATTCGGTTTGTATGGGAAGTGCCACGCCCCCTTTACATATAGATTTTGTTTAGCCTAAAACCATCTTTGGGACACGTGCGGCAGGTAGCAGTTTAAAAAAAATCGGTTCAACCGCTCTTGAGCTTTGCGAAAACTAAAAAAAACGGCTTTCAAAATATATTTTAGTTGAGATATATTATATATTATATTTATATTTTGACAGTATCCGTTGTTTCTGATTGGCGCAAAAAAATCTTGCCTAGTGACGAATTCGCCCCTTGATATGGTCGTTGCTCAAAGCTATTTATATTCGAAATTGCATGAAAATTGAGAAACAGGAATCTATAAGCTTATCCAGGCAAAAAGCTACCCACGTACCGAATTTTAAGCAAATCGGACCATAAACACGATTTCTTCGAATAGATCGGTCCCTGGTCCACTTCTCGGAAAACATGGATCATATATGCTAATATATGCTAAAAAGCTACTTACATACCAAGTTTTAGGCAAATCGGACCATAATAAGATTGTTTCGAATAGATAGGTTCCTGGTCCACTTCCCGGAAAAAATGGAGCATATATGCTAATATATACTAAAAAGCTACTTACGTACTAAATTTTAAGCAAATCGGACTATAATAAGATTTTTTCGAATAGACCGGTCCCTACCCGAAAAAGTAAAATTTTTTTAGCCTAAAACATGGTGGTTACCAAAAGCTATTTGTGTACAAAATTTCATGAAAATCGAAGCAGCCGTTCGCGAGATTACCTGTTAAAAAAAGGGACTTCTCTTTATATAATTAGTATAGATATAGATTTATATTTTGACAGTATCCGTTGTTTCTGATTGGCGCAAAAAAATCTTGCCTAGTGACGAATTCGCCCCTTGATATGGTCGTTGCTCAAAGCTATTTATATTCGAAATTGCATGAAAATTGAGAAACAGGAATCTATAAGCTTATCCAGGCAAAAAGCTACCCACGTACCGAATTTTAAGCAAATCGGACCATAAATACGATTTCTTCGAATAGATAGGTCCCGGGTCCACTTCTCGGAAAAAATGGAGCATATATGCTAAAAAGCTACCTGCGTACCGAATTTTAAGCAAATCGGACCATAAATACGATTTTGTCGAATAGATCGGTCCCTGGTCCACTTCTCTGAAAAAATTGATCATATATGCTAATATATGCCAAAAAGCTACCTCCGTACCGAATTTTAAGCAAATCGGACCGTAAATAAGATTTTGTCGAATAGATCGGTCCCTGGGCCACTTCTCGGAAAAAATTAATCATATATGGTAATATACGCTAAAAAGCTACTTACGTACCAAATTTTAAGCAAATCGGACCATAATAAGATTTTTTCGAATGGACCGGTCGCTGGTCCACTTCTCGAAAAAAAGGGAGCATATATGCTAAAAAGCTACCTGCGTACCGAGTTTTAAGCAAATCGGACCATAATAAGATTTTTTCGAATGGACCGGTCCCTGGTCCACTTCTCGAAAAAAGGGAGCATATTGTAGTATATCAGAATAAGTCACTAACAACAATAAAGCCACACGCCTGTGTTATGTATTTTTGCAGCATAAACAAATTCCTTACTTTGTTATTTTCACACGCTAAACACACAAGCGGCACAAGCTATATCTGGTGCATGCGCTAGCTCTATGTATGTAAATATGTACGACTGCGCTGCTAGCACCTTCATGCTTGGTACATGTAGATATGTCTGTGGATACATTGCTTGTAGCTCCACATTAGAAATGGGTGTGTGTGTGTTGGTGACTTCACTGAGCTATGCTTTGAGCTAGGCACATATGAATGCATGCTCATATGTGCAAGCGAGAGATTCAGTCAGTAAGAATTTTAAGTAAATATGTATTGTAGTAAATAAGTAGTACATAAGATGTTAGAGTATAAATAAGATGATTCCAATAAAGAACAACACAGATTTTGTTATGCGACATGCTAAGTCGCAGCTAAAAACAAAACGCGTTTTATTTAATAATAAAAACATTCGTTATGGCGATCCTGCCAGTCTGCTTTATTTTCAGCAGACTAGCTTGATCCTGCCAGTCTGCTTTATTTTCAGCAGATCCTGGATAATTTAAAAAAAAAAAACACCAACGCAACAAATAACAATATAATGCGGTGGACAACACGAAGGAATACATTATTACCAGAGGAAAATTAATTCAAACCAAAGGAACGGATGCAATTGGTTCATTAAATTATAAGCTGCTATCAATAAGTAAGGACGTTTTGCAATCTTTTGCCGCTGAATACATTATTAACAGAGGAAAATTAATTCAAACCAAAGGAACGGATGCAATTGGTTCAATCAATTATAAGCTGCTATCAATCAGTTATGTAATGGTAAAACAAAAAAAATATATAGAATAAGTTTTAATATTTAGAACTCTTCGGCGTTTACCGCCAGCCAAGTAGCAGATTCCTGCTTAGGGTAATTAATAAGTAATTTTTTTTTATCAAATTAAAAAAAAAAAAAAAAAATTTTTTTTTAAAAAGGAAGATTTTAAGTCTCATAATAGATTTTTTTTTGGCTTTCCTTAAATTTTTGGCTTTCCTTAAATTATATAATTTTTTTTTTCTTCCTCTTCACTCCCTCCTTGTTCTCATGCAAGAAATCTCCCAGGAGGAGTTTGACTCCATTTTTGATAGATGGGAGAGGTTCACATTAGAGGCAGAGAAGAAAAGAAGTTGTACAAATAGGGCCGCAACCGATAACTATCGGGGAATATCGGCGGCGAAACAAATTACAAAGACGGGTGGAAGAACCAAAGATTCCACCCATTTTCAAAACTAAAAAGCAAACTCGAGGAGGAAAGCGATACAGGAAGAAGAAAGAAATAGCTTTGACATATAGGGCACTAAATTTTGCCACAACAAATAATGATAGACTTAAATTAATGAAAAAATTTACGAATTAAGAAAACTATAATTTTCTGAATGAGATTTTTTTTTTAAATAAAGAAACTCTGTAAAGATATTGGCATGACCCGAGAGCCTACAATGCATGATGTACTCACCCCAACCACTTAGACAGAAGAAATAACAAGAGCAATGCGAAAGGCAGGCTTTGAACCTGGCTGTAAAAAAAAAAAAAAAAAAAAAAAAAACAAAATAGATAAATTTTGAAAAGAAAAATTTTTACTGATTTGTTTTAAAAATGGGAGGTAAAGAATCGAAGGTCAGTGATCCAAATGCTAACGTGGTAAACACGGTTCAGATAATAGACCACACTGAAGCTTTGGATACAATAAAAGTTTACCTTATAATTATCGTCATTATCAACGCAGTGAGTTTATTCTTGAAATTTTACACAACCCACAATAAAATTCTTAAAAAGAGATACCAGAGCCGCGCTGACGGTCTGGATAAGGTTTAAATAAACATTTTTTTTATTATTGATTCATTCTCTCAATGGAGAAGTGGGAAGAAATTTCGAAGGAACTCACTGAAAATAAAATAAACGCGGAAAAATCTTATAAGTGCATATGTAAGAACATAAAAATTAAAACTGAAACAGTAAAGAAACATTTAAATGTTCTACTGTCATCGCTAAACAATATAGGTAAACTCATAAGTAGAGTTAATAATACCCTAACAAAAGCTCACCAATTGGAGTCCTACCAGGTATTTTCAAGCGTTAGAGACAAACTAGTATCCTCGTTATCCAGGTATAACGTTGAATTTGAAATACCAACCTCTTACAAACAACATATCAAGATCGATTTCGACATTTGGTTGTTCGAAGGTACGTCGGATACCGAGGAAGAACAAAAAGAGATTGTTGTGCAAGAAGAAATATCTACACAAACAAATTTTGTCGAAAGTGCAGAACAAGATACACAAACCGAAACAAGTATGACGCAAACAACAGTAGCATTCATCAAGACTGCGTCTTCGATTTTGCCCGAGTTCGATGGCAAACCCGAAAACCTACCAAGTTTTCTAGATGCACTTGATATCCTCGAACAAATTAAAGAAAATCATGAGGCTATTGCAGTGTCTATGATAAAAACAAAGCTAAAAGGCACAGCCAGAAATTTCATAAGCAATGAGACGATTACAAGAAATTAAACAAAAATTAAAAAACGCAATAAAGGGTGAGTCAGTAGAAGTTTTAACAGCAAAACTCCTGAACATCCAACAGCGCAGTAAGACTGCTAATCAGTACACAGCAGAGATTGAAAAATTAACGAAATCACTAGAGGGAGCATACATATCTGATGGCTTAACAACAGACCTCGCAACTAAGTATGCTACACAAACAGCTGTGAAAGCCATGTGTAAGAATTGCTCCAATGATAAGGTGAAAACAATTATGCAAGCTGGAACGTTCACCTCAATGAACGAGGCTGTATCGAAATTCACAAATAGTTGCACAGAAATTACAGGTAACCCTAATTCAATATTGCACATACGCCAACAAAATTATTTTCGCGGTAATTTCCGCAGAGGTTATCAATATGGCAATTATAGAGGTAACCAAAGGCGTACATACCCATCACGCTTTAATAACTTTAATAACAATAATAGTTATAACAATAATAATCGATCAAATAACCAAAGGTCAGGACGAAATTTTGGAGCACGAGGCTCTAATCGTACCAGGACTATAAGAAATGTTAACCAACAGGAAAACCAGCAAACTCCATCTCAATAAATAAAAAACTATATGTTTTCAATTTACACCTTAACAGCTACATATCCTCCAAAACAACTCTAAATAATTCAATTTCAACCCTCCTGATCGATACAGGAGCGGATATATCAATTATAAAAAAGGGTCAAATTGACAGTAATGTCACTATTAATTATTCACAAAAAACCGATTTAAAGGGCATTGGTCAAGGTTTAACTAGTACTATGGGAACAGTCAAGGCAGATTTAAAGGATGATTACTTACTTATTAATCATAAATTTCATATAGTCGAAGATGATTTCCCAATTCCTTGCGATGGAATCTTGGGACTTGATTTTATTAAAAAATATAATTGCATTTTAGATTATAGCAAAAATGGAGGCAGCCTGATACTGCGTCCATATGATTACCCGGAAAACATAATAATACAAATGACAAATAGACCAACTGTTAATTGCATAACAATCCCAGCAAGATCGGAAGTAATCCGACAAGTCCATATTGAAAATGGCAATACTGAATTATTGATACCTCATCAAAAATTGTCTGAAGGTGTTTTTATTGCAAATACCTTAGTAAATTCAAATCAAACCTTTATTAGAGTCATAAATACAACAGACAAAAATGCAACCATTCAAAATTTCAAAATTAACACAGAAAACTTAGATGATTACACAATAATAAATAATAAAACTGAACCAGCAAATAATGCTAAAGAAAAATTAGAAAGATTAAATAAAAATTTTCCAAAATTCGTTTCCCAACAGCTTAATGCACTTTGTGCAGAATATATAGATATATTTTCACTAGAATCAGAACCCATTACCACTAATAATTTTTACAAGCAAAAACTACGTATGAAAGATGATAATCCAGTTTATGTAAAAAATTACCGAATCCCACAAGCTCATAAAAGCGAAATTTGTAAACACGTAGATAAATTAATTAAAGATGACATAATAGAGCCGTCTATGTCAGAATATAATAGCCCAATTCTGCTGGTACCCAAAAAATCTCTACCGGGAAAAAATGATAAAAGATGGAGACTAGTAGTTGATTATCGACAAGTAAATAAAAAGTTAACCGCAGATGAATTCCCATTGCCACGAATTGATGATATACTAGATCAATTGGGTAGAGCTAAATATTTTTCATGCTTGGACTTGATGTCCGGCTTTCATCAAATTGAGTTACATAAAGACTCTAGGGACATAACATCGTTTACGGCAGACAATGGCACATATCGTTTCAAAAGATTGCCATACGGCTTAAAAGTAGCCCCAAACTCGTTTCAAAGAATGATGACTCTTGCTTTTGCAGGTCTTAAACCATCCCAAGCATTTCTCTATATGGATGATTTGGTAGTATTAGGGTGCTCCGAAAAACACATGTTAAAAAATTTGAAAGATGTATTTTCAACTTGCAGAAAATACAATTTAAAGTTACATCCGGATAAATGTTTATTTTTTAACCAAGAAGTTACTTCCCTTGGACATAACTGCACAAATAAAGGAATTTTGCCTGATCCTAGTAAATTTGAAATTGTACTAAATTATCCAACCCCAAAAACAGCAGATGAAGTTAAAAGATTTGTAGCATTTTGTAACTATTACCGAAAATTTGTTCCAAATTTTGCAGAACATTCTAGAATTTTAACAAGGTTATGTAAAAAGAATGTTTCCTTCGATTGGACAGAAGAATGTCAAAAAGCTTTTGTCTACTTGAAGGAGGCATTAATTAACCCAAATATTTTGCAATATCCAGATTTCGATAAAGAATTTTGTATAACAACAGATGCTAGTGGATTTGCCTGCGGCGCAGTTCTTAGTCAAGAATATGAAGGCAAACAATTACCAATTGCCTATGCGTCAAGAGCATTCACAAAAGGTGAAAGCAATAAAGCTACAATTGAAAAAGAGTTAGCAGCAATCCACTGGGCTATCACTTATTTTAGACCATACGTTTATGGCAGAAAATTTTTGATTAAAACAGACCACCGCCCCTTAACATACTTATTTTCGATGAAAAACCCTTCATCAAAATTAACTAGAGTTCGATTGGAATTGGAGGAATATAACTTTGAGGTGGAGTATATAGCTGGAAAAGAAAACTACGTGGCGGATGCGCTTTCACGCATCAATATAAATGATTTAAGAGAAATGTCAATTAAAGCATGTCAAATACTAAAAGTTGCGACGAGATCGGAAACTAAGCAAAAACCAAATAATAAAAATATTAATAAAGAAAAAAGTCACATTGAGAACCCAATAATATATGAGGCGCTAAATAAATGTGAAGTTAAAAAGCTAGCCCAGCTCGTTTTCGACCCCCCGAAACTGCAGTTCAAAAAGGGAAAGAAAATTTGTAGCAAAATAGATATTAATGATTTAATTGTTGAGGCGAAGATTGATTCAGGTCAATCCTTTGCCAGGCTTTCAAAAGAAGCCGGCAATTCAAGTATTAATAATTCAATTGTTGAGGCGAATATTGATTTAGGTCAATTCTTTGCCAGGCTAATGAAAGAAGCCGACAGTTTGAAAATAAATAAAATACAGTTGTCCTTAGGAGACAAATTGTTCAAGAATAATTATACTCGAGTAAGCACATTTAAAGAAATTGGTACCAAAGTTCTCAAAAACTTAACAATTGCATTAACTCCGGAGGTTATGCATGTGACTGATAAAGATACAACTAAAAATTTATTGAAAAAGTATCATGATGATCCTGTTACTGGTGGCCACCCAGGAATCAATCGAACAACTAATAAAATAAAACAAAAATATTATTGGAAAAACATGAAAAATGATATAAAAAATCACATTAAAAAATGCATGGAATGCAGCAAAAATAAAGTAAATAAAAATTTAAAAGAAGCAATGGTGATAACGGAAACTCCCACAAAAGCCTTCGATACGGTGCAAATTGATACAATTGGACCGTTGCCCGTATCGGTATGTGGAAATGAGTATGCGGTTACCATAGTGTGTGATCTGACAAAGTATCTGATAGCAATTCCAATTGCGAGCAAACACGCGAAAACGGTGGCAAAAGCCATTTTTGAAAACTTTATTTTGGTATATGGTTGTATGAAGACCATCATAACTGATATGGGGACTGAATACAAAAACAACGTATTTGAGGAATTGTGTAAACTTTTAAAAATTGAACACAAGACTTCTACCCCATATCACCATCAAACTTTGGGCACCGTTGAACGTAACCACAGAACTTTTAATGAATACATTCGTTCTTACATATCCATTAACAAAGATGATTGGGATGAGTATATCAAGTATTTTGCATACTGTTACAATACAACACCATCTACGGTTCATGGTTATTGCCCATACGAGTTAGTTTTTGGAAAAATACCTCTGACTTACGAATTTTTAAAAGAAAATACAATTAGCCCAGTTTATAACTATGAGACCTATGAGAAAGAAATAAAATATAGATTACAAGTAGCTCAACAAAGAGCTCACATATTGGTAAAAGAAGCTAAGGAGAGACAAAAGGTTTATTATGATAAAAATCTTCAATATAAGGAAATAAAATTAGGAGATTTAGTATTAGTTAAAAATGAAGCAGGTCATAAGTTAGATAATAGATACAAAGGGCCCTATAGAGTAGTAAATATTGATATGAAAAATAATTATTCTTTAACTCCATATAATGTAGAAAATATAAAATTAATCGATAAGAGTAAGAAGATCATAGTACATAAAAATAGGCTTAAGCTATTTGAGTAAATTCACTTAAATTTTAATTACCCATAAATTTTACTTATTAATAAATTTCACACTTAAAGTTTTATGACCATAAATAAAGAAATATTTTTGTACACAAAATATGTTAGTTATTAGTATCATAAACAAAAACCCGACACTTATCTATACAAAATATTCAAAAAAAAAA
>NW_023458557.1:8375913-8404218 GCF_013731165.1 Rhagoletis pomonella | reverse complement strand
CATTCGCGGGAGTGGCATTCGTCGGATACCGTAATAGTCATGAATATTTTTTCGGATAGATCGGTCTCTGGGCCACCTACCGGAAAAACTTAAATTTTTGGGCCCTTGACATAGTGGTTGCTGAAAGCTATTTATAAATCGCTTGTTGGTGGTAGCGGGAAATACACAAAAAAATTTGAGCAACAAAACAAAGAGTCAGCATATAGAGATATCAGAGAGCATACTTTTTTGATTTTAGCTTAGTTTGATTTTTCGTGTTTACTGTAGTTCAGTGTTGCCAGGTAGCCGATTTTGTCGTCATTTGGAAGATTTTTAACTGTCTTGACGATTTCGAAAAGCCAATGACGATTTTTTCATTGTGAGCAGTTTTTTATTGCCAGTTGTTTTAGTGGAAATTTTATATATTTTTTTGTTTTTACTTTTACAGAAAATTATTGGGCTTTAACCCTATAACACAAAATTCTTTAACCCAAGCTAAAAGATTTTTATATATGCATTCTAAAAGTAGATACCAAACTCCTCATTTCAGGCCTTTCTTTTGAATCCTAAGGTTTTTTTTGGAAAGGGTTACTTCAAATATGCAATGACTAAAAAAAATTCAGTAATAAGGAAATGGAAATGTGGACATCCACTTCTATGAGAAACTGGGAGGTTATGTTTTCGCTTAGGTTTTAAGGCAATTTTCTAATTTAAAATGTTCGATACAAAAATCGCTTATGTACCCAAATACCTCCAACACACAAGTGTTAAAGAAATATTTTTAGCAGGAAATTTTGTTATCAGTTTAGTTCATTACATAATATGTATGTAATTTATCTAAATGCAATTAAACATATTTCTGAGAGAGAACAACATCCAGATAAAAAATAGCATTAGAATCCTTGGGCTAGTATTAACGAAAACATTACTATGGAATGAACATTCGAAATACGTTGTGATCAAACTCAACAAAGCTAACAATCTTATGAAACTTATCTGCTCACGTAAAAAAGGTCCATATATAGAAACAACCCTCAACATATGCCAGTCCCTAACAAATGGTATTTACAACATTGCATTACAATATATGGATGGACATCTGCTAATAATGTAAGGAAAATCAACACCGCCCTCAGCAAATGCTTCAGGTTAGCTACTGGCGCCCTTCCTTCAACCGCCTTGGATGCCCTAATAGTTGAAGCATGTTATGAGGACTTCCAAGACACGCGTAACAAAAGCGCCGTGAAACAGGCGGCCAAAGCAATTACATCAAAACAAGCAAACCTGCATGAGCTTTTTTGGAAGCACATATGTAAATTTATCTAAAAATAAAATATCTAGCTGTAACTTGTGCGGCATTAAAAACACTATTAAATTATTGCTCGTCTTGTAGCTGAACAGCCAATGGCTACAAATTGACACCCAACTCAGCAGGCACACCAAAAACTACACCTGTGCTGCAGAATATTTACATCTGCTTCATCGAATAAGTGCAACATTTTCTCACGAAATTATATCATATGTAGATGGATCCTTTCGAGATGGAGCAACATCCTATTCAGTGGTCAAAAAAACTGGCGGAACAATTTCTCCGTTGTGAAACAAAGCATATTACCACCACACGCCGGAATATTTCACGCTGAACTGAGTGCCGTTCAGTGGATTATCGAAGACGCAGCAAAGCAGAATCTTAAAACACTAACATGATCTAGCTAGCAACAGGTACAATAGCTGAATTTGACTCAACAAAAACCCCAACAAAAATCCTTTGGGTACCAGGACAGACGGGAATACCAGGCAATGTAGCCGCTCACCAAGCAGTAAAGGAAGCGCTGACTCTACCACTAGTACATGAAACCCATGTTTTTACTCAATAATAACTTCTTGTTATTCAGCTGCAGGTTGGCATAGCCCAACCTGGTTTCTTCAAAAGCACAACAATCTGCACACAAGACCAAACTACGATAGAGATCTTTCCCAGCAGGACTGCATAACGTTCTCCAGAATCAGACTGGGGTCAACAAACTTCTCAACCAAACACCTGTACACTAAACGCGAATCACTTTCCTGCTTGACAACTTTGTCCGTTGAACACATCGTGTTGGACTGTCCCATCTCTAAGAGAAAAGACAACATGGCCGAAATCAAAAGAATGCTATACAGCCACAACCTGTTAGACGAAACATAACTATGTACTTAAACTAACACCGGTGCATAATGGCCTCGTCGCCCGCACCATGTAGTATTTTACAAATTCATTTGTAAAATATTATGTAATTATAATAAAAATATATGTATCTGTTATAAGTAATGTGAATTTTAGTAATTCGTAAGAGGTTTTTATATAAATTTTTTTCGTATTACAATCAGCTGCCAAAATTTTTTCCGGACACTGTTTGTTTTAATATTTTGTATGTTGACGAGTTTTCAATGCAAAGGAAGATTTTCGAGAACGACACTGCTGGCGACACTGCTGGAGTTATCGAACAGCGAACATATACACAAACAACAAAACAAATGAACAGATGCGTAAGCGCACACATTTTCGCATCTTTGCTTTGCCTGCTTCTTCCCGCTTAACGCAGCTTGGTACATTTGGCGCACACCAAACATACGCACAAACAGCCATTTTTTTTTTGAAAAATTGTCACTTTTGCTTCACAAATTTACAGGCATGTTCTGCAAATCGTACGATTTCAAATCGGTGCGATTTACAAAATCTATTTCGGAGATTTATAACAAAAAGGCAAAAATTTGGCATTAAATCGATGTATATAACGTAAACGATGTGTTTCTAGCAGTTTCCGTTTGAAACATTTGATAGTTTGTTACAAATATACAATACTTTGCAAATCGCACCGATTTGGAATCGTACGATTGGCAGAACATGCCTGATAGGCTGTATTAGAAAATAACTAACTATTTTTTTAATACAGAACGTAAGTAATCATTTCAAAGTTTAACTGCAAAGAAGAAATATTTCAATCGATTTATTCGTTTTTGATTTAGAGCAGTTTTAAAAACGACTTGATGATTTTTTACCACATTTTGGCATATTGACACGCCCTTTTTATAGGTTCCTTCAAATAATGTTGAAATTGTCCTTCCGAGGTAGCTAAGCTTTAAAATGCAAAAAAACATTTTCAAAACGGAGGAGTCTGTGCGAACTTATTACATTATAGACATATGTACATATTTTGGGACTTTATTTTATAAGATGTATAGATTAAGCATATTTTCTTCTATTTCTATAAGTGTACAGTACTAAATACCCAAAAACATTTACAAAGAACACAATCGGCCCTACTATGTTTGTCGAGGTCGATGTCGATGTAATTTTTTCATCAAAATCTAGTGTAGCTGGAATTGGACCTACGAGTGCTATTTTTTGTTAAAAAATTACATTGACGTCGACACCCATAAGAGGGCCGAATATTATTTACAAAAACTGAAAACAAATTTTTATTATTTCATCAAAAAACTTAGTTTTAAACTTGTTTAATTATGTATGTATACATATCATAGGAAATCCATTTTTGTTATATAACATAAAATAACCAATGTTTCACACACGAAAAATATTTGACAAATTTAAGGCTGGAATTGTTTTATGAAGGGATCAGTTCAATAGTTGAAACCAGGGAACGGATTTCATGGAAATTGCCTTTTTTTTCTGCTAAAGGGATAGAGTATATTCGAATGTCCACGATTTAGCTTTCCCTGATTCCATATATACACATTTGATGTTGCCTTTTTTGCCTTTTTTAAGACATTTTGCCTCTTTTTTTTAGCTTTAACAAAAGTGATTATAGCATTTAAATGTTTTTTAATATAACAAAATAAATGCCCAGATCCGAAAATAGCGCTACGAAAATTATTATGTATAGAAAACGTAGTAAGTAGTAGTGAAATACTTAAGCAAACATTAATGGTGATTTCATTTCTCCCAAAAAATGTTGGCCTTCCACGTTGCAAAATATGTTTAATGTTACACTCAACCCTGCAGAAGGGTAGGTTTTTGCCTTCTTGCCCTTGTCTAGCTCCCTCATTGGATCATATATTTGTTTTAAGCACCCATATGGTTTTCAGGGCAACGATCACCCCTGACAAAGCTTGAAAGGGCGGAGAATGTGGCTTTTTTGCCTTACATTGGTGAACACAAAATTTATTTTCATTATATCGAGATGAGGCTTATAGAAGCGCCAAATTGGTGCTGGAAAATTTTAAATATTTAAATTTAAGTTTTGTTAGTTAAAAATTCGAAAGTAATTTTTGATTATTTTTCGGGTTTTGTCTTTTTTAGTGCCTTCTTTTGCCTCTTTTGCGATTTCTAGTGAATTTTTAAGCCAATTTCGGTATTTTATTTTGCCTTTTTTAAAAGTGTTTAGGTCCTAAAAATCCGTTCCATGGTTATAACTAATTAACATTAAATTGCATATTTTTAAAATCACAATAACCATTCGTTTTTGCCAGGATTTACGGCTGTTTTTCAAAATAAAATATAACTATGAACTGACATATTTTCACGCAAAACTTTAGAAAAGATATAATTTTATTCTCAATATATTTACCAGTATAATAAATTTATTAGCCCTAAAATTCCCTGCAAGAACAGTGACAATCATAAGACCGGTAAAATGACGGAAAAACCTGATAGAAATACTCGTAATTTAAAAGTTTCGGCTTACATTTATAAAATTCGACGACAGCAGGTACATATTTCGGCTAAGTTATTCATTTTGGGTTATTTAGTGAACAAAATAAACGCAAAATAGAATGAGTTCGTACAACATGGCCAATAATGTATCGACGAGTTGCACAACTTGCCAGAAAATCTAAATTTTTTGATCTATCATACAACCAAGATACAAATTCAGTCAACAGGTCCACAAACGGTGCAATCTACAGCAAAACATCACTAAGGTTGAACCAACGGTCGCTACGTTTATGGCTTTCTTTAAGAAACATCGGTTGCTAGCTCTCATTAGATTTGTTTTCGTTTGTACTGCATATGTGCATACCGTGCAGCGGAAATACTAGTACAGAGCTAGTGAGTTCACCAGCTTTCGGGAGTCGAATACCGGTACCTCGCAAATCTACCACCCATGCTTTCTACTGTCGCATTTAACATGGAGTTGTCCTAGGAGGTGACAATTGAATCCCGCTGCGTAACTTTTCACTAGTACTTGTAGTAGTAACATGTAACCTGTAACCGAACCACCTATTTTTTTCGTTGTGCACTTCAAAGATACTTTTTCATAATTAAAAAAAAAAAAACGAAAATAACGATATTAAATTATATGTTCTGCATACTGAGATTTGAACTTGAACACTTTCGGCCGCAACTAATTGCAGCCAGAATCTTTGCGCACTCAGCTACAGGCACAACATGTAAGTGTGCTTTCAAATGTTCGCTTTTAATTAAACCAAAAGTTGTGTTATAAAGTTTGAAATAAATTTTTTGTTTTAAATTAGTGTTGTAGATGACTACGTAGGGAAGTTTTTGCGAAAGTTTCAGAATTAAACATCAAGTAGTTGCAAAGTTATAACAATATTATTATGACTCACACGGTTAGCAGATTAGGGCGCTGCGCTCTAAAAGGCTTTATAACTCGGAAAAGTAAAAAAAGTCCTTTTTTAGTAGTGGTTTATATGTAAAAAGACTTGATCTTTCGATTGAGATAACTAAAAACAATATTAAAAATGACTATAATTCAGAAAAATTACAAATAAATTTTCGTTCAGAATTTTCACCATGAAAATGTAAAAATTTTGGAAAACGCATAGTGCCATCGCATAGCCCGTACAAAAATCTATAGAAATCATAGTTTTCGAATTATTTTCCTTATTTTTTTTGCACCGCTCAGGGCGCTGGGATATTTGACGTGAATTGCCCCCAAAATAATTTAAGAAATAGTAGTCATAAGTACATATATGTAAAAAGGGGTATCTACACATGTATTGCTTTATTTTGGTACTTTTAAGTCTCCGATATTTGCGTGGTGGTCACACGAGGGAAACAGAACATGGATAAGTACTCAAAATTTATTATTTGTAATTAAATGATAAATAACAAATTCCTTTATGTAATAAGGGAGCACTATTATATTAAAACGGCCAATAACCTTTACAAAGTGCAATATGTAACCACGATTTATTACTACCTGGAGCATAATATGGTATTAGAACTAGTAATGTAACTAGTACGAAAGCGACAATTATCTCCGAGACCGCTGCAGGGTATATATGTTCATATACAGTAACATATGTACAAACATACAAATATCTGTAAAACCATTCAAACATATGTACATTAGAGTGGTTCATAAAAACACTCTTTTTGGAAATTCATAAACGCTACATCAGAATATTGTTATTTGTGATAAAAAAGGAGACACGTATTTTTTTATTTTGAAAAAAAAAGTTTTCTTAGAGGTCGCGCTGGTCGGTTTTTATAAAAACGCTGATGTTCTCAATATTTTTATTTTCTTGACATGTTAAAATGCAGCTAAAAAGGTGGTTTTTACATATAATTACTCTGGTATTATTAGGGAACTTTCCCTTAATTACACACCTGCCTTGGACAATTAGAATGGGTCTAAAGCATAGTTCACTCAAAATCGGTATGCGTTCCAGCAATTTCTGTACAGCAATTGAATGGTCGCCTCAAATAACGTTGTAAGCGACAAAATTATAATTTTACAAAATAGAAAAAAAAACTTGCTTAATGACGCGCAAACGGGGATTTCATTTGGTTTTCTACTTTTTCCGTATAGCACTCTACAAGAATCTTGCCTTTAAGAATATAAAATATACACATTAATATCTTTAAAATCAAGGAAACTAGCTCTGAACGAATTGTCGCTTACAGCGTTATTTGAGGCGACCATTCAATTGTAGAAATGTATTAAAAAGTTGCAATGCAGTTCGTTAGACCATTGATCTACCATTATGAGGTTTAAATTTCATAGTACTGGCTTTTTATTTGACAGTTTTATTCGCGTTCGAAGTTGCTGCTCAAAAAATTATGTTGAACGATTTCGTTGAAAATCCGACATTTTCGAAATCAAAAATCAAATTAAAATTAAATATACCAAAAACTTATAATTATCCTCCAAAAATCAATGAATAGATTCTTCTGCTTAAACTAAAGGGGGGAGCTAATCATTAAAAGACATCATTTCGCACCAGCTAAGGATAAAGCTCTTTACCTCAATTAGGAAAAAAACCGGCTTATCAGAAGAAGACCGCGCGAGAGAATTGGAAAACGGTTATCCACAGTTCAGCGAATGCAAGCTATGGCAAGACTTAAACCTTATCGAGTTATAATATATAAAATTCTGTTAGATTAAATACATTTTATAACAAAAACCGCACCCGTTTACATTACCCCAATGTTCACACTAAATGTGGTATTTTATAATAATGACTAATAAAACATGTTTAAAACTGGACTTCCGGTCTACTCCCACGTTAAAAGTTTTAAGCTAAAAAGAAACAGGGTGATATCCTCTTACAACTAAATCTATAGAAGTTGACACAGTTGTCAAAAGGCTATGAAATGACAAGAGAATCGAGGCAGTGTCATTAAAACTCGATCAGACTCCACAATGGGTCATATGACCCCAGAAATATGCTGGAAGGAGCGCTTGCACAAAGTGTTATTTCATTGTATCATTTACTTTGGACCTTTTGTAAAATGTTGGTGGATTTTTATGAAAACGAATTATTCACAGGTAACTTTAAATCGGTTTGAAGCCAATGATGTGAATAAAGTTCTGGAAGTCATCAATTTACAAATATGACCTATTTAAGTCAAATCGAAAAATACATGGTATTTATTTAAAACAAAATTAGTAGAGATGTGCGAACCGTGGACAAACATAAACTAAAGATAGTTTAGTAGAGCAAGTTGACTACACAAGTCTCTAGAAAGGGTGTTACGGTGGCCAGATGCGCTGATTTAATCAGTACATGTGCTGATTTTTTTCTATTGTACTGATTTTTAAGAGTCCGAAATCAGTACGCAAAATCTACTGATTTTTTGAGTTTGTACTGATTTTGTACTGATTTTTACATTTAATAAATACTTTTGTAAACTAGTGTAATAGACATTTACTTGAGGTTTACATGTTCAAAACAATGGTTTTTGACAACTCGTACGTGTGAGCAGATTGAAAGCATTAATTAAACTTGAACCATTATTAAAAAGTATCAGCTTGCAATTGTTTCGTTTCCCAGGATTTCGCAAAATAAGAAACTGTTTGGATTAAACCCAACCCAACTAAATATGTTTAAAATTTGTAGCTTAAAATATGCAAACAGATTCTGAATCGAGCTCATCTTCTACTGAAAATGAATGGGCAAAAATTATTTTTTTTTAATTTTCTCGATTTTTATAAATTTTCTAGAAAGTTTGAGACTTCAATTACAAGTCTTTTGTCATAGAATTAACTATATTTTTATAAAAAATTTAAATTAAGTAAGGGAAGAACGAATTTTCAAAACCTGTCAATACATTTTACTACTATTTTCCTGAGCACAGTTGTACATACATACGTAATACCTTTGATTTGTTTTAAAGTAATGAATTTTTGTATTGATAATACTATATGTATTTAAAAGTCTATAAATTATTTTTTGTTCAATTAATGCGCTGTTATTTGGTTGTTATATTGTTAATAAAAAATACGCTTAAAAATGAGCTGATTTTTATGGCTTTGTACTGATTTTTGATCAGAACTGTACTGATTATGTCACTATAATATCTGGCTACCCTAACGGGTGTTCAGAAAATTTTTATCATTATTAAAGAAATTGTCTCTTATTTATTTATCCAAGCAAAATATGAAACTCTCGCTAACATGTACCTATAACGGAATGTTTTCTCTTTATTCTAACATTTTAAATATTATTTTCTGAAAACCTATTAAAAAGATACAACCCATTTCATGCGTACCGATTTTGAGTGAACGATGCTTTAGTTCCTGAAAATATGCTCTCGAAAAGACACTAGTAAAATTAAAACGTTGATACTGAACGATTTACGCATTGTCATGGGTTGGAACTTGTTTCCAGGGGGTTTCTGGGGCTGCTAATCAGGAATCTGAAGTCAGTTTTTCGAAATTCAGAATGGCGGATCCAAAAAAGCGGTCAATTAAAAAAAAAAATGATTGGATTTGTTCGAAACCCGGCACTCGAGAGTTTTCGGGGTCGCCAATTACGAAACTGAAGTCAAATTTTTTCAATTCACAAAGGCGGATCCAATATGGCGATCAAATTAAAAAAAGTAGTAAAATTAAAACGTTGATACTGAACGTTTTAAGCATTGTCAAGGGTTGAAACTCGTTTCCCGTGGGTTTCTGGGGTTGCTGATTACGAATCTGATGTCAGTTTTACTTACTGACATCAGATTAGCAACCCCAGAAACCCACTGAAAACGTGTTTTAACCCTTGACAAGGTTTAAAACGTTCAGTATCGAAGTTTTAATTTTAGAACTTTTTTTTAATTTGATCGCCATATTGGATCCGCCATTTTGAATTTAAAAAAATTGACTTCAGATTCGTAATCGGCGACCACAAAAACTCTCGAGTGCCGGGTTTTGAACAAATCCAATTATTTTTTTAAAAAATGGACCGCCATTTTGGATTTGCCATTTCGAATTTCGAAAAACTGACTTCAGATTCCTAATTAGCAACCCCAGAAACCCATTCTAATTGTCCAAGACAGGTGTGTTATTAAGGGAAAGCTCCCCAGTAATACCAGAGTAATTATATGTAAAAACCACATTTTTAGCTGCATTTTAACATGTCAAGAAAACTAAAATATTGATAACATCAGCGTTTTTATAAAAAACCGACCAGCGCGGCCTCTAAGAAAACTTTTTTTTTTTAAATAAAAAAATACGGATCTCTTTTTTTGTCACAAATAACAATAATTTGAGGTAGCGTTTATGAATTTCCAAAATTTTTTTTTTCAACCACTCTAATGTACATACATGAAAACATTGCTGCCATGAGTACATTCCTATGTCCATTAGTATACAAACAAAGCCCGGAAAGCACTAGTACAGAATTAGTGAATTCACCAGTTTTCGGGAGTCGAATACCGTTACCTCGCAAATCTACCACCCATGCTTTCTACTGTCGCATTTAACATGGAGTTGTCCTAGGAGGTGACAACTGACTCCCACTGCGTAATTTTTTGCCTGTAAAAGTACCAGTTTTTTTTTCGTTGTGCACTTCACAGATACTTTTTCATAATAAAAAAAAGACTAAAATAAACATTTTAAGTTTTATGTTCTGCATAGTGAGATTTGAACTTGGACACTTTCGGCCGCAACGAATTGTAGCCAGCATCTTTGCGCGCTCAGCTACAGGCACAACATGCACATAAGCAGACATGGACACTTTTTTGCCCGCGCAGTAGCGAAAGTGCGAGCGCCGGCTGGAGAAAGGGAAACGCTGTTTACGGGAGGAAGGGTATGAAAAGTTGCGAAAAAATTATTTATATCTCATCGACATCATGTTCATCGCAGTACGGCTGCGGTAATACTGAAAGCTCAGTTAGTCTAGACTTAATTTCCGTAACGTAACTTAACTAAATATTTCGGCCAACCTGTTATATGAGAAACTGTGTTGGCGGTTAGTTAAAACTTAACTTAGCGTAAGAAACTTAAGAACCTGTAGATTTTAGGTTCTTAAGTTACGGTCTTACGGAAATTGAGAGCGGTGAGAGAAACAGGCTTGCCAGACTCTCGTTTTTGTATTTCTTAAAAATAAATGAAAGCAAACATTGTTGTTTGCATGAATTTTTTTGATGTGGCATTTAAGGCGGCGAACTGTTAAACAGCTGAAAAAGAAAATACAAAAACAAAATATTTCCGCTCTTGGCTTAAGTTGACGTGTTGAGTAATCACTGATGATTTCTTACGGTAAGTTGAATTAAGTTAAGTCTAGACTAACTGAGCTTTGACTTTGTGTACCAAACAAAGAGCATACATTTTCCTCATATACACAATAAGCCATCGTTCGGACTTCGCTCCGATAGGAGTAGATTTGTTCCGTTTTGTCGAAAAAATTTGAAACCTAGTCCTCTACTTCGCTCATCTGAAAATCTGCTCCGTTTTGTTGCAACAACAAATTTACTCTTCAAATAGAAAGGAGGTGGGGTTTTTAATAGCAAAGTGAAAGTTATATTTTACCTTTTTATCGACACGATTGTTACATTGGTGAGCATCAGCAACTTTGCAAATACTCTTGAATTCGTGAATAGGCCCTCACAATCGCCCGATTTGAACCCGATCGAAAAATATTGCCCTGTCTAAAGTTCTGTAATTGCGTCGTTGCCCACCGATGTAACAATTGTCCCGGTAAAGAAAGAATGAAATAACTTTTTATTAATTTTAACCAAGGCATTTTAACTTTAATGATAATTGCTCGTTGGATTAAGGCGCCTTTACACGGGTCGATTTTCTAGTAGATTTTTGTCGTTCAACCAAAATCGACCCGTGTAAATGACAACTCAACCACTAGCTGGTCGATTTTCCAGTCTACAGATATCGACCCTTATAAGGCCGCTTTAGCTCCTTATTTGTACAAGGATACGAGGAGAAATGAATTGTTTTTTATAAAGATAAGAAATGCACATCTACTACGAATACTTGATATTTACTTCCATTTTTGTAGTCCGAACCCAGCAAAGAGCGCTCGGTGAAGGTCAGCTAGTGATGAAATTTGCCAACAGGGCTGCCAAACATACATAGCTATGAAGTGCCATATTGAGGATAAAAAAGTGCTAAAACGTGCCAAATAGAAAATTAAAAGTGCCAAAAAAGGTGTCATTCTCTTTAGTTCTTCCCATTAGCATTAAAATTAGACAAATTAAAACAAAAGCCCAATGTCAAAGTAAGATAAACCAGTTGTATACACTATAGAAATTAGAAAATTTTAGTTGAGAAAAAGAAGTACACGCAAAGGATTTCACAAAAATGTATTTAAATTTGGCTTTTTTTCAAAAGTGCCATTTTGGCACTTTGTGCAAAATTGAAAAATTCAGTGCCATTTCATGTAAAATAGTGCCCAAAATGGCACGGTTTGAGCCAAGTTGGCAGCCCTGATCGCCAAGTTTTTTATTTAAAAAAGCACCAAAATACTGAAAATAGCGCAATTTTCCCCCCAAAAAAAAGCACCAATTTTGTGTTGCTGTGTTTAATGGTATTTTCGCATATAAAGCTGTATGTTCAAATATTTTAAGTAATCACACAATGAAACTTGTAAATATTTCCGACTATGCGCAGTTAATCAATTTAATAAATTTAATTTGCCAAATGTTTTTTTATTCGTAAAACAATTTCCAAAACTTGGTTTTTCTAGAGGCTTTATTTTCATGCCGTTGCTTACTTTTGTACAAATGCGCACACCCAGCTAATTAGCAGAATATTCTATGGATTCTGTGATAGAGACTGTGTGAAAATATTGCGTTTGGATTATCTTCGAGCATATTATCCAGAGGAGAAGCTCGGCCAAACACTAACATATGTGTAAGTCAAATACAATGTCACCATAGAATCACGTTTTTATTATAAAATTGCCTTGAAAAGGGCACCAAAGAACAAAACAAGCGCTAAACTAAACAATTTTCGCCTTTTAATTCCCTAAACGCACTTAGTTTCTTGCGAAAGGCACAAAATTGGCAACAGTTATATCGATGTCAAATTTGCTCATATACAAGCATGGACAAACAGTGAGCGCCTGCTTAAAGAGCGTAAGCATCACATGCCAATACATGCGAGGGCGTAACAAAGCGAACGCAAATTCATTCAAACGTAATTGGCACACTAACCCAATCACGCTTTCAGCTCGCGTTTACTTGGGGTAGTGATCACATCTGCTCATATACACTCCTCGTCATTTGAATTGCACACCCTTTCAATTCTTAGTACTTACAGTTTTCCGTTTGTTTATTTAATATAAATTTTTTGTAAAAATATCGTCACTACATACGAATATAGGCGCGCTGGTGTTTTGACGGTGAAAAAAAGCGTTTAAAAAAATTTTGCGAAAAAAAGATGCTTATAAAAAACTTTGGCGAAGTATGTTAAGAGTATTTGACGCTTCATTTTCGCTTTCATTTTCGCCGTCACCTTTTGAGCTCGCGCCTTTATTCGTGTCTAGTGACGATATAGCATATTCTACGGGTAAATGCAATTTTAAAATTTTTTACAAACTAAAACTTAAAAGAAAGTTTATTTTCCCTTTCTTGGGCAGCATTTTATATGATTTTTTCGTTTTTCTCGAGAACTGGAAACAGTTCTTAAAAAAAGGTCAACATAGGAGTGTGCCATCCTGATGACCTGCAGTGAATGAGTTAATAATATTTTTAGAAAAATTTCTGATATGCAGTTTTGTAGCCCATTCAATTATAGTGTAATTAAGTGCAAGTTTGAAGTGACTCTAAAACAGCCCCGATTTTTCAAATTCATTTAATTTTTATTGACAGTGCTGCGCATTTTATTCCATATAAAAGTTTTGTCGAGCATACTTTGTATGAGAGAAAATGCGCAGCACTATCACCAAAAAAATTGTCATAAATCACCGCTATTTTACAGACACTTGAAACTTGCACTTTATTGTACCCCTTTGTTGACATTTTTTAACTCTGTATAAAGTTTTAAAATCAGATGTAATGAATATTAAATAAAAAAAATTAAAAGTGTAAATACTAAAGATTAAAAAGTTCAGCTATTCAAATGACGAGGGGTATATGTGGCGTACGTTTGGGAGAGTGAGCCTTTTTACTCCAGAATGCGTGTGCAGTGCCCGTACGGGCAAAAAAGCCCATACGGGCAAAAGTGCCCATGTCTGCACATAAGTGTGCTTTCAAATGTTCGCTTTGAATCAAACCAAATTACGCGACTGGTACATTTCGTGGCCTGGGTAAAAGATTGTCGTATTTTACGCACGTACGTATGACGCTTACGACAATCTTTTAGCCAGGCGACGATTTGTTCAAATTTAAATTTGCCTTTGCTATTGTCTTTGCTATTTATTTTCCTGTGATCAAACGCTGCAGCGTGGCGTTGTTTGAATTTTATTATTGGGCGGAACTAATTCTTGATGATAATTTTAACAAAATTGTCATCTAAACTCGCTATGTTTATCGATCGATTTGAAATTTTCATACAATAAACTACAAACTATTCCAAAGAATTTAAGATTAACACCACTTCTTCGCACTCAGTAAAAATAAAACTACAGGTTTATAACTTTTTTATGAGAGTTAAGAGCGTGTTTGATTTCAAATGCAAAAGTTGTGTTATAAAGTTTGGAATAATGTTTTTGTGTTAAAACAGTATTGTAGATGACTATCTAAGGAAGCATATTAAAGCGAACAAAAATCCACTTGCATTAAAAACATTAAGAATGTAACGGCTGCTTGGTACAAAATCTGAGCTGAGTTTAGGAAACAAAATTCTTCTACACAAAGTTATGCTGGAGTCGGTTTTGACATACGCTATGCAACTATGAGGTACTGCGGGTAACTAAAACATAGAAATACTACAGCGGTATCAAAATAAGGCGCTAATAAGTATTCTTAATGCTCCTTGGCATGCCACCAACTATGCAATTCACCAAGACCTCAAAATTCCATTTGTCAGGGAAGAAATCATCAGATTGACTCAGTGATAACACAATATTTTTTTGTTGTTTACTACTACATACTTTTCTTGTCTGCGTCTACTCAGGCTAGCGGATAGGTGTACATAGTCGCGTACAAATTTATTAAAAAAATTTTTTTCACTGAAAAAATATTTATTCTCACCAAAAAGATTTTATAATCTATATTTATATACAAGAAGCTTTATGTCGCATTGCCCGGGTGTTTCTCGTTTAACCGGCACCAACATATGTATATTACCCGGGTACCCGTGCAAATCAGGTAATACCCGGTTACATGGGTAATAAAAGCCCCGGGTAATCGGGTACCTGGGCATTACACGAATTGCCCGGGCACTTGAGTGTGTACATACGTGCATTCGAACATACATATGTATGTAGGTACTCGTATGCATGCGCGTTGAAGATGCTTGTGCTATCGCTTTGTAGAGCCGCAATACGTCGCTTTCTTTCTTTTCCTTCTCTATACAATATCTTCCTTCTTACTCATGTAACATTTTCATTTTTAAAAATTTCACTCTCCATTTTTGCGATACCGCCGCCTAAGAAGTTTCATTTCAAAAATATTTTCTGCTGTAAGTACAAAAAAAGGCATCACTTAAAACTTTTAAAGGAAATGCAATTCTTCTCCTTGCAGCAACTCAATTTCTATGAATTTTTGCAACCCTGTATTGGGCAAAGCTTGCCCTACTAAATCAAAGCATATCAAGAAGGTAGTAGCATTAGAGCAAAAACAACGTTTGCCTATATTTTGTTGTTGCTTCTGGTATCGAAAGTGCCAAAAGCTGTTCTGATTTTTTTCTTCTACATTAAAGTGTGCCTTGTGAAATATAAAAAAAATTAAAAAAATTAAATTGAAAGAAATTAAAATTGTTGCAACTTTCTTCCTTAATAAAGTGGTTTGCTTCTCGAAGCATTAATCCATCCTGTGCAAGGCCCAGTAATCAGCTGTTTTGCTGCTGAGTTGGACGAGCGTTCCAAAAGCTGATATTCAATTGCTTGTTTTGTATGGAAAAAGGTTGCACATGCAAATAGATTTTTATTTAGAATTTTTGTGAGAAGAAATTAAAAATATTTGACATTTTCGAGATCAAATAATTTGAATAAAATCAAATCAGCTGCTATACTGATACTACTTGTTCAATGTGCCTTGCACTAAATTCAACAGCGGAACGTTCTATCAGTGAAAAGACCATAATACATGTAAATTTGATTTTGACTTTGGTTCTTAGAAAAAGAATAACTAGGAAAGAAAAGCAAAAATAATAATGTGACCCTTTTTTCTTCAATGATCCCTTTTTGCGACTTTCTGAAAATTTTCAACGGCAACACTGATCGCAGATTTTCCGGTGTAGAGAGCTGACAGAGATCTATCAGTATGCAAGAATGATAGAATACAAAATTCGCCGATTGTAGCAGAATTCATGAGAGTAATTTGGGCGTGACGTCATCGTAGAGTTGATAACTGAGAGTGGCAAATAAAACTGCTGTCTAGTGATGTGCTGAATTTTTGGTACCCAATACTTAAAAAAGCTATCGGTAACCAATACTTCCTTTGCGGTACACGATACTGATTCTTTACATTAAACCATTATATACATTTCAAGTTTAGAAAAAACTTTCATTACTAATTTATATGATATCAGTTAAAACACTTAAACTTATCGCAACAGAGAAATATTATTTTATTAGTTTTAACCCTAATAGATCCAAGGTTCAAGAAAAATGCTTTAAAGAAGCCTTTCAGGGGGGACATTCTGTAACCAGTTAGCGACAAGTTTCGAATCGATATCGCACTTGTTGACGTAAACATATTTCATATCATACGTCAACAAAACCGATACCGATTCAAAAATTGTCGCTAAGTGGTCACAGAATCTTCCCCCAGGCCTACAAAAATAATATCGTCCGATTCAGCTGGAACAAAAAAGCTACAAACAAGTAAGCGTTTCTCTGTATTAAATATGGCCTCGAACCGACATATATAAATCTTGCATATGAATCAGTATTAAAAGCTCTATTGGCTCCTACATTCGGGTTTTGATAGGGGAGTCTCCCCTGAACCGTTTTTTCCATATTTTTGGCCTATGCGCGCTTTTATTCGACACCTAAATTTTTCGGTACCGAGTATCGAGAGCATTGGATACTTTTTAAATCGGTACCGAATATCGATCAATACTCGAAAGTATTGACTCAGCACATCACTACTGCAGTGAACTCGACTGTGACGTCAGCAAAACAGCTGATTCTGTCAAATTCACTGAGAGCCGATTACCGGTGTTGCCATCGGCGCCACCTTCTGTATTTCTCCACCGTGATCAGTATGTATATCAGCAGCGACCGAAGCCTATGCACGCGTGCATAAGCTTTTTCGAGCTTTCTCACTGGCATCCTCACACCGACAGTAAAAAGCTTTCATTCACAGCAAGACAAAAATATTTGTTTGCTTTGCTTGCCAGTCAAAGTTTAGCTGCTAGCTTAGGCCGTGGTTATGCCACCAATTTTAATTGGCAGTCAAAAGAGAAAAATTTCGGTGATTGGTGGGAAGTGGTTACGCTCTGTTTGCTGATTGGCGAGCACAGGGTTGCTTCTTAAGAAATGCCTTTTTCCATTTCATACAATGCAACTAAAAATGCATCAAAATTGAAGTCGGAAAATGAAAAATGGAAGAACAACTTAATATTTTTTCTTTCTTTAATTTTTAATATCTACTTTATAATAATAATAAAAATTTATTTTGTACTATTCTAATATTTAATACTAACACTTTTTCGCAAAATAGCGTATTGCAACCCTGACAAATTGGCCTGCTGGCTGTTCGGTTCACCCAGCAAATCGTGCTGCCTGTTCGATTTCGAAAATTCTCTCACTTCGTGCTGGGCACAACAACAATTGCACGATGATTGCCAATCGATATTGGTGGCGTAACCACGGCCTTAGGCTGTGCGCTGCTGGAGCAGTCGCTGAGCGGTTGTATGATGTATGCGTGTAGGGTTGATTTTTGTTTGGTTTAAGCAAAGCTAACTGGGCGACTATTCTTTGCATGCACACATATATAAATGTATGTGCGTTTTATTTTACCAAAATATATATAAACGAAACAACAATGCTTTAAAGTTTAAACTTTATTAACTTCCTACTTCGCAAAAACAAACCTTTGTGTTACGTTTGCAGATATTTTTGGGTGTATCGATGAGCTTTTGTGCTTTCAACACATGCTCAAAATGTGATTGTGTAGGTGTGGCCGACACTGATGTATATGTTTTGGATATCGTCGTTTAAAGTACAAAACCGCGTATCAGCAAAATGCAAAACCGCGTATGTGAAGTTGTAGAAATTATTTTCTAGAGGATAAAAACACACATATTTCAAAATGGTTCTCTTTTTTATAAAGCAACCGTATTTCTGCTATACATATCGTCGTTTAAAGAACAAAACCGCGTATCGTCATTCTGCGAAACCGCGTAACTGACATTGGCTGCCAAAAATTGTATTTGCTCACATAAGCTCCTGGCTCAATCCTTAGCCATTCGTCCGGAAATATACTAGCCAGAAATCCGATTGCTTTATAAAAAAGAGAACCATTTTGAAATATAAGTGTTTTTACTCTCTAGAAAAAAATGTATGCAACCTCACATACGCGGTTTTGCATTATCTTGATACCCGGTTTTGCATTTTGCTGATACGCGGTTTTGTACTTTAAACGACGATATGTACATCAATTGTCTGCACGCCATAGAACAATTGTTCATGCTCACTTCACACGTATTCTTAAGGCCGGTCCACATAGAACTTTCGCGTTGGCTTTGGCGTTGGCGTTGGTTTGACAGAACGCACGTTAAAAGTATGCTTGCTACAATGAACGCTTGGCAGCGAATGCTTGGGCCACTAAATTAACATTCTAACGACAAATAAATTAATATTTCATATCAATAATTGCATTAAAAACGATATTTCTTGCCCGCACTTGATTGAAAATGAAAAATATTTCTCATAATTTTATTTATTTGCAACAGCTGATGAGCGACGACGCAGTTGAGAGTTGGCCATCTTTTTGCTTTGTGTTGGCGTGAGCGTTGTCGAATTTTGGCTATGTGGACGGCTACACTTGAATTCATGTATTTATAGTCAGCTGTTGTAGCGACACCAACGCCAACGCAACGCCAAAGTTCTATGTGGACGGGCCTTTACGCTCTATCATTTAGTCGTTGGCGAGACAGCAACAAATCAACATCGGGGGTGGCTGTTCTGCTTTGTTTCACGAATGCAAAGATGCGTTGCGAGAAATATGTATTGCTGTAATGCTTTTGGTGGAATGAAACGCCGTTTGTGTTGTAAGGTATTTAAAACAGGAAATATGCTATTAAAAGACGTTTTTTAATATGAGTAGTCCACTTGCAAAGTGCGCTATGTAATTTTTTTTTTGATTTTTAGTTTTTGGTAGATTACGTACCAGTATTTAAAGAAGCTTCATGCCCACTAACAACACAATACAAAATCTTTTTATATTCTGAAAAAATAGCATCAAATGTTAACTCTTCTTCCAAAAGTCGCTATCATACTTATTTATAAACTTTGAAAAGTATCCATCTTCTGATGAACTCAGAAAACTGCTTTAGGTCGTATAGAATGTTAATGTTGTCCTATGTCATGTTATGTTATGTTATAATTTTATAAGGCCTTAGTTATCTAAATTTCCAGGTATTAGTAAAAAAATATCCAATTTAAATGTTACTTGTTGTCGTAGTCGTTTTTTCAAATTTATGGCTTTCTATTATAAAATTACATAACGCTGTTTCCAAGTGGATTACTTATAATTTCGTAAGGATATGGAAAGTTTCGATTAACACAAAATACATATGTGTATATGTTTGTGAGCCTGTCGCTCATTTACATAACTTAAAAAACCAAAAATTCGAGAAAAAGGCTTTAAAGTTTTGAATTAACATATACTCCCATAGTAAAATATTAATACATATTTTGTTCTAGTGAGCTACTGGTAAATGGTACAGCTATGAAATTTTTACACAAAATAGAAGAAGAGTTAACGTTTATTCTTGCATACTTAACCCGATTTTTTCTTTGGGGTTATGACACTTTTATAGTTAATCAGCGTCACACATACTTATGTACATATATAAAATATTTTATATTTCCTACCGGGCTGCTCATGCGGAGCAGTTCTCTTGTGCTCACCAACACAGCTACAGTTTTACTTTTGCCGATCCCTAATGTATATGTATATTCCACAGGCAATACACAAAATCCCCTATGACGTCATACATATTTACATATTTCTGTCGAAATTTTCAAGAGAGAGTTAGCGGTATCACAATCAGCGCCACCTTCTGTATTCGTATTCTGTATTCTGGACATACATGAATAATCATGCTTGATGGGATCTTAGGTCAGTATTGACTAATCATAATTGCTATAATAGTTGGTCAAATATTACTCATCACAATTGATGGGGTTCAACGTCATATTAAACAACATGAGCTTTTCTCTGCTCATAGCATTACTAAAAGTGATTGTTTTATTTTAAAATACTTTAATTTCTTTTCAAAATACCTATCGTTGATTTCTTCGCACTTTCTCGATAAAACTTCCTACCGCGTCCTTTCGTTTCTAGCATTTTTTAATTGTGATTTATAATGGTGGACATATTTGCTTTTCTTTCCATCATCAGTGAAAATCATATGACCGGTCAAATGATAATCACTGAAAAAAATTCTTATTCTATCAGCATAGTCAATCATATGACAGGCAAAATCATTGTCACTGTTCTACCCGACTCGACTGGCAAATACAGCTAGGGTTGCCAGACGTACTGATTTTGGGAGTAAACGTACTCCTTTTTATTACAATTTACTACCTTGTACGCCCACAAAAAAATGACTGGAAATGTACTCCTTTATTAGTTTTGTACTTCTTTTGTACTCCTTTTTCCAGCTATTAATATTTTATACAGGCAGTAAAATAATAACTGTTGCACAGTTTTTTTTTTTGAAAAATAAAAGGAATTTTTATAGATTTTGCGAAAAAAAGGAGTTATTGTTAATGATCCACAGATTTTACTTAAACTTTATTAATTCGTTTTTAAATTTTAACCTGAATTTGGGTTTACCGGCGCTAAACACTTTGAGGAAAAAGCGCAAGTAAAAAAGTAGTTTATTGTTAATTTTCTACATTTCACTTCAATTTTATTAATTAGGTTTTAAATTTTTACCTTCATTTGGGTTTACCAACGGGTTTGGGAGAAAAGCGAAAGCGGCACGCAAGTCTTCGTCGGTTACTTTATTACATATCTTCTGTAACCATAGGCTAATTTTCCCAATTTGGGTCCATTAGACAAAAGACGGAGATTTTGTCCAACATAAGACATCATACTCAGCAATCGAAAGGACTCTCTTCTTTTGTCAAAAGTGTATAACATTTCATGTGGCACCTCTTCTGTTAGCAAGGGTATATAAAATGTCCCGTGCAAATGAATATTCAGCATTTTTCAAGCGAAAAAACGCAAGTGAAAATTGTGACTTTTAGCCATTTTTCTAAGGAGTCCCAAGGGAACCATAGGGGCCGAGGTGGTAACATTTTTGTCAATGGCGGTGCATGCCCTCTCCATAAAGGCTACTTGGAGGTCCCACGCCTACTTCCCCTTCGATCACCATCTCTTTAACGACCGCCCTTACTGGAAAGCCAAACCATTAAGTTATTTATTTTTGCTTTGAAAAAGATTTCTATGATATCTTTGTTTGTTTTTACCTGATTAATGGTAGTTTGTAACAATAAATTGCACAAAAAATTAAAAAAAATGTACTCATTTTTTATGTCTTGTACTGCTTTTTTTCTATCGAAAGTATAAATGTACTGTCCGTTTAAAAATCTGGCAACCCTAAATACAGTCCTTAATATTAAGAAAAGTTCACTCCCAAACACACTTACCGAAGAATTATATATGCACATATTTACGAATAGGTAAAAGTTTTATTATGTTTGGAAGGCGTTACGCACCCTTTTCCAATTGCCTCCACTTTTCAAAAAAAAAAATTTAATTTGCATGTTGCCTGCAGTGGAATTCGAACCCGACCATCTCCGGATCTCAACAACTTGTGGCAAGCATCTTTGCGCACTCAGCTACACTCAGGCATATAAATTTGCTTTCAAATGTTGAATATCCCTCAACACCACAGCACGCGATTTGTACGGATAAACATGTATGTACTATGTATGTATGTGTGTTGTCACCGCTCTCAGAGCGGCGCTCTGCATTCTTGGGGTGCGTATGTACACTTACATATACATACTCAGATGTGAACAGTCAAATACGTGCGTAATAAATTTTGTATGACAATATTATTTTTAAATACGAACATTTTTAAACGATAATTAAATATAAAGTATTCATTTTTACTATGCATTATTTCCCTCAGTGTATGGGAGATGCCACGCTCTCTTGATATATTGAAATTATTATCAGCCTATAACCATCCTTGGGAATTCCGCAGCAGGTATCCAAACTTCCAAAAAAGTCAGTACAGCCGTTCATCAGATCACCTCATATAAAGAGAAGGGACTTTTCTTTATATAATTAGTATAGGAAATGCTTTTTGATGTGTTGAAATGTGCTTGTAGCGGGTAATACAAAAAATTGTGAGTAACAAACCAAAAAGTTAGCATGTAGGGAAATAGCATACGTTTTTGATTTAAGATTTGCTTGCTTATTCTTATTTAGTGCAGTTAGCGAACAGCGAACATGATGCAATAATACAAGGTGGTATCAGTTGTGACAGCTCGATTTGACACTGCCTTAGCTCAGTAGAATAAGAAGAAAAACGGGAAGAAATGAATCCCCATTTGGGTGAAAAATATAAAATTTCATTTTCTTCTAAACAAAATTTGCTGTTTTATAGTATATTCGTAATGAAACGAAATATAATAAGATAAAATACCTTTTTGAGAAAAAAAAATTGTATACTTGGAAAAAATAAAAAAAATTCAACTATATTATTGGCAAAGAATTGTTAAAGAAGTAACAATGTTTCACCTAAAGCAGTCAATATGGCGGAATTAGAGCGAGAAGTTGCCAACCGATAACACCTTGTATTATTGCATCATGAACAGCGAACATATCCACTAACAACAAAACAAATGAACAGATGCGTAAGCGCGCATTTTTTCGTATATTTACATTGCCTGCTTCTTCCCGCTTAACGCATCTTGGTACATTTAGCATACGGCCAACATACACACAAACAGCCTTAATGCAGAAAGTAAGTAATAATTTCAAAGTTTAACTGCAACGAAGAAATATTTCGATCGATTTATTTGTTTTTGATTTATAGCAGTTTTAAAAACGATTTGATGATTTTTTACGACATTTTGTCATACTGACACACCCCTTTTATATGTAACTTCAAATAATGAAATTATCCTTCCCAGGTAGCTAAGCTTTAATTTGCCAAAAAAGCATTTTCAAATTTTGCGCGAAGTTACATTATTACGTACATATCTGTGGTCATAAGCAATAATCGCCTAAGGGCCGTTTTTTAATGTAAGCAGTAAAGTTGCTTTTACTAACAGGGCAGATAAATTGTTCCTCACTTTAAAGTGTTTTCGTTTTCTTATCTTACCGGTAAAAATAAATAAGTTATTCCCAAGAGTGAAACTTCACTACATTTCCGAGTGTGAAACTTCACTACATTCGACATAAAATTTCTAAGGTTGGCAATGCAACATAAGCAAATATAGAGCAAGAGCAACTCTTATCAAAAACCAAAAGCTTGGTAGAGATATCTAATATATCTGACTGATGAATCAAAACCAAACCAAAATTTAAAGTTGGGTACAAATTTTTAAAGGTTGCATCGGGTGAGCAACCATTTATCGATTCGAGATATTAATGCGCTGATGAGAAAACGAAAACTCGTATATCGAGGCGATAAAGTGCCTGGTAATTTAAAAGTTAGATGAGAAAACGGCCCTTAGTCGCAAGACCTGAATTCGAGATTTGGATTGTAATGTCAACCTTATGGGGAAACCAAACTATTTTTTTCTATAACTTTTTAAATAACCTAGGTAACGAGAGTTTCACATACACATGGAATAGTAGTTGCAGAAAACGATAGCATATACACCAGCATGCGCTCTCGGGTACATTCAACGGTCAGGTAGCGTGCAGCTGCTATGTTGTTTCCTGTTCTATCACACGGACCTCGGACGCTCTACTTTCTCTCTCGCACCTATCAAATAGCTAAAATTCTAAAACTTTATAGCTTGGCAATAATATTTTATGTACGATTTTTTGCAGGCAAGCCTATATGATTGGTTTTGTAATTAAAATATCTTACCTATGATATCAATTTAGATTGGTTAACAGATCGCTGTAGTTACCTATATTGACTTACCTGTTCACATCTACTTGCCAAGTAGCCATGTACAGAAATAAGTAGGCAAGCCTACCAAGGCATATTCTGTGTGTTAAAAACTATCAATTGAGATAAAACTCATTCGGTTATCACAAGAGTGAAGGTGATGAAAGAATATTGATTAAAATTAATTAAATAAAAAATAGCTATGAGCACTTTTCGATAGGCAAGTTATCATAGGCATATTTGTTTATAAATTATATTTGATAAAAAATATGTCTCATCGAGTTATCAGATCGGCGAAGGTCGATCTCCCACGGTCTCCTCTACTATAACTCAATTCTTTCGCGGCGGTTATTGCTTATGACCACAGATATTATGGGACTTTATATTATAGGATCTATAGATATAACTATAAAGGGTTTCCGGGAAAGTCCTCTTATATAGTTAACCCTAGAATACTAACCTTATTTTTTATTCCTTTAATACTAACGTTCGCCTGCGAGGCTACTTTGAATAAAAGTACAAATTTTGTCTTTTTAAAACCTTAAATTTATTTAAAAAAATGGGCTTAACCCTTTCAATACGGAAGTTTTTTTAAGGATACAAAATATTAAATGATGAAAAGTTATTGCTAGTGATCCAAGAAATATGTTTTGACGTATATTTAAAAAAAAATGTTTCTAGGAATTGAGAAAATGTCCTGGGAAAACATTGTTCCACCCGTAATAAACTGTGGGACACAGTTGTCCCAATAGTAACAACAAACATAAACTAAACATTTTTATTTATTGAATTCACGGAGTTCTTATCCTATGCTAACGAATATTTTGATTAAAAGTTTAAGTACATGAAATTATGTTGTATGATATTTGGCGAAACAGGCCTTGCATAAAGGAATATTGCAAGAGGAACAAATAGTTTACGTCCGGTGTTCCTTTTTCTTATCGGCGCAACTTCTGCAACGACGACGCGTTTTTCCCTCTATTGGAAGACATTCTCCAACTCCTGATAAGAAGTTTGATCGGTGAGAAGGACGGCCGCTTTTACTACGACGTTTAACTTTTGCTCGCTCTTTCCCATATGCCGAAAGTTGCTCCGACAATTCCACGAGAAAATTAATCAGTGAGACCTTTGTATGTCGAGTCTCTTGAAACAGAATCCAAGAATTAGACACGCAAACCATAAGAAGCTTTTGAAAAACTCTTTTCCACCATTTCCCCGATTTTCTATTTGGATCGTAGAGCGATGAAAATTGATCAGAAAGATATACTCCGCCCATATATTTATTATAGAATGCAATAGCTTCAGGGCACGGAATTTGTATATTCTCTCCTAGTCTATTAGTTCTTTGCACGCGTGCTACTTTGTCAGTATGGCAGTTGCTGATGAGTAAGACTTCTTTGGTGTCTTGCCATTTGCAAACCAAACATCCTTCATTGTTAAATTTGAAGAGGTGATATCCCCATTCCATTTTTGGTCCATAAATATTTGGTAACAAATTCCTATTCCTCATAATTGTGCCTACTAATCCAAACTCCAAAGTTTGCGCTAAGTGTACGGTAGTGAAGAACCGATCGCAGCATATAACGGTCATGGGATTCGAGATTGTTGAACACTTTTTTTACAACTCGTTCTCCAAGAGTACCCTCGGACTGAACTTGTTCCTTCCCGGAGTAAATATCGATATCATAGCTATATCCAGTTATGGAATCGCATCTTTCCTAAATTTTTATTCCTCTTTTGATAGGTTTCATTGGGTTGTACTGTTTCAAAGTGGACCTGCCTTTAATTTTTGCCATAGATTCGTCAATTGATTGAAATACGCAGTCTGTGCGAGACTTTTTAAAAGTATAATTTAGGCACGACACCATTTCAACAATATAATAAGGTTTAGTAGCATCTTGGGGCTATATTGGATTACTGACATAAAGCTTTGAGGAAAGGAGGAAAACCCGATCTCGGCTGATGCAATTCTTTATAGCCACGTTGCCCAAAGATCCATTTTGTGACCAATACATATGCATGTGGGGTAGTTGGTTATATGACATGACCATGTATACACCGACAACCATCGTCATTTCGTATTGATCAGTTGGATGTACTAAGGCTTTTGCCTGTTTAGAAGTAGAAGCATTTCTGTTGCTATTGTTTATTTTACTGTTAAGTATTTCGATTCGCTTATTTGTGCAGTTGGCGCTTTGCATAAACAAGCTTCTTGGAAAAATCTTGAAAAAGACATCGAGTTCTTTTGAACTTCTATCAATTTTAGCAAGAATGGTTGGCCGTTTCAAATCCGGAAGAGTTTTTCTGGGAATGAAATTAGCACTACTGTTGTTCCAAACTAAATGTTCTCCGAGTGGTTGTTGCATTTCCTCAACATGTTGTTCTGGCAAAGTTAGATCTCCTTCAAAATCCGATTCACTTTCAGACGAACTGTCATCATCTGAATAGTTCGGATCAATAACACTGTCATCGTCGAAGTCACTGCAGCTCTCTGAATCGCTTACTTCCAACAATCTTCGTATAATTGGGCAATTCACAAGGTGTTGTGAAATTATATTTTCCTAACAAAAGTTGTGTTAAAACACGACGGTTGTGAACACCTGTTACGATTATTTATTATATCTCAGCACTTAACCTCACATAACACCGAATAAACATAGGTTGCAGAGTTGTATCGTCATGTGTTATTTTTCTTCACAAAACAATAACAACATTTTTACAACTGTCATGAAATATCATGACTTCACGACAAACACGACAAATACGACACCTTGTGAATTGCCCAAATGTCTTCATCATTTACTCGAAAACGCTTTATATCCCGGTTTAGGCCGCTGGTTGGAAAAAAATTGAATTTTGTAATTTTTAAATATGTTACTGTTGGGACACATAAGCCCCAGTTGCAAATACTGCTGGGACACATATATCCCAGATTTAGTTTATGATCCATACCATATACATTTTCAACACTATCAAATTCACAAAAGTTCATTATTATTCGTAGAATATTACCTGTCCATTTTTCCACAAATTTCGCAATTAATCACTCACAAATTATCTAAAATTTATGATTTTTCACTTACTGACCTAGCACGTGCCACGATCTAACTGCGACTGCAAAGCACGTGTGTACAGAAACATTAGATATGACGGGATCATAACGAGCATAATTGATTGTGTAACATGTAAAAAACTGATGGGAAGGAAATACACGGCGATGTATAGAAATATTTGGATTTTAGTAAAACGAAAGCACTCATTGGGACATATGTGTCCCATAAGTATTGAAAGGGTTAAAAATATTTTATATGTTTTTAAAGTAAAATAAATGAAATAATTTAGTAATTTTATTAATATTAAAAAAAAATGATTCGTAATGAAAAATTACACATATTTTATCATCTCTTTGGAAGGGGCTATTTTAAAAAATTAAAAAAAAAAAATATTTTAAAGCGAATGAACTCAAGGAATCCATAAATTATCTTAAAGGTATTCGTATTTACTTTCACACTTAAAGGAATTAATTGTTTATCTTTTCTATTGCGACTTGTACTAACAAATGAAATTGACTTTGTTGTATCACATTGGGTCTTATGAAAAAACTCTAAGCAATTGATTTTCAGACCTTTTAGGTAAATTTATTTGAATAAATCAAGCAAAACTTTTGAAATCTTAAGAAAAAGCAACTGCTTAGTTTTTGCTCATACGGCCCATTCACTGAAATATTCTTTCAAATTGTCCTCACTATCACTTAGAGGTGTCAAACTATCGATAGTCACACCATCGATAGTTTTGATAGTTTTCAGAAAAACTATCAATATTCACGATAGTCTCGAAAAAAACAAAACTATCGATAGCGCTAAATCAGTTAGGTTGCTTTGTTTTTACAGGATCATAGTGAAATAAATATTATCTTATAAAAGTTATAATGAGTCAAACCACGCCAACTGTGTCAATGAATTTTCATTGATTTTCTGGAAAGTTAAGACAATTATGGGAATTTGTAGATAATTATAGAACAAAAATACACTTTGGACGGTTTTTCGAAATTGCAATTCGTTTTTGTTTTTTTGGTATTATAAGAATATTGCAATTTTTGAGAGAAAAATTCGTAACTCGCGACCCATTTGATGAAAGTTGATGAATTTTTTTTTTGAGAGCTGCTGAGCTTTCCCCTTTACAATAGAAAGATTTGTAGAATAAAATTTGCAAAACAATTACTTCTATAATAACAAAAATTTAAACAATTGCAATTATTTATATATTCTAGGCC
>NW_023458557.1:8365636-8375813 GCF_013731165.1 Rhagoletis pomonella | reverse complement strand
TTGCAATTATTTATATATTCTAGGCCCGCGATTGCAGTGAAATTTTGGCACAATATACTCCAAACTCTTGTTTTTAAGTTCCAAATAGAAAAAATTGGTCTTTCCAATTTTGACAGTCGCTATCGATTTTTTTCTCAAGTTGTAAATAAACATAAGTTGTAAATAAAGATTGATGTTTCAAGTTATACGTTAAATAATGTACGTACTTGTATAATTATTCATTAATTAACATAAAAATGCTATCACTCACACAAGCGTATATGGTAATAGCTATTTACTCAAGGCTTAAAGGTAAGAAAAAAATCGATAGCGACTGTCAAAATTGGAAAGACCAAATTTTTCTTTTTGGAACTTAAAATCAAGAGTTTAGAGTATATTGCGCAAAAAATTCACTGCAATCGCGGGACTAGAATATATAAATAATTGCAATTGTTTAAATTATTGTTATTATAGAAGTAATTGTTTTGCAAATTTTATTCTGCAAATCTTTGTATTGTAAAAGCTTCAGCAACTCTCAAAAAAAAAATCATCAACTTTCATCAAATGGGTCGCGAGTTACGAATTTTTCTCTTAAAAATTGCAATATTCTGATAATGCAAAAAAAAAAACAAAAACGAAGTGCAATTCCGAAAAGCCGTCCAAAGTGTATTTTTGTTCTATAATTATCTACAGATTCGCACAATTGTCTTCACTTTCCAGAAAATCAATGAAAATTCACTGACACAGTTGGCGTGGTTTGACTCAATCATTCAAAATTAAGTAACTGCTTAGCCAAAATACTTCTCTTTTTAGAAAGTTCAAAAACAAATACAAGTTATACAAACAAAACAGGATTTACGATTAACATATGTATGTACAATTTAAAAAAAATTGGGGGAGATGATCGATAGTCCTACTAAACTATCGATATTTTTGATGGTATAAGAAAAAATTATCAATGGGTATTGATAGTCTAAAATAATTTAAACTATCGATACTATCGATAGTGCTATCGATAGTTTGAAAACTCTAGTAGCCCTCTCGAAGAGTAAAAAAAAATAAGTTCATGTTCGTACTGTGCGGTCGCTTAAACATTCGCTTGCAAGAATTTCCAAATTTTAAATGTTTCACGAGTGCTAAGCAGTTCTAATTTGTGTAATTCACACCGGAAAAAGTTGGTTGAAGCCAGGTTCCAATAAATTGACGTGGTTAAGTCATAAAGTGCGTTGATTGAAAAGTTATATTTTGTCAGCCTTCGTGCATATTTGCTAGTTTTGGTGCATTATGGTTGCTTTTGCGTGAGTGTGTAAGGAATATCGCATTTGTTTGTTCATTTTGCTATCTTTCGCGCTTTACACACACCTTTGTTTATCATCGATAGCCAATTTCTTGGAGTCAGCTGATTTTGCTAACCCAGTGGCCTTAAAACTGTTAAGTTCAGCACGGTTTCTAACCACTAAACTTATCTAACAAACACCACTAGCTATTAAATTGCCAATTACTGTGAGTTTGTAAGGTATTCGTACAATACATTCTTAATTTCGCATTCTTGGTTCTTTTTTAATAAATTTCGGTCAAAATGTCCTGTCTGTTCGAGAAATTTAATGCAAAAGCCGGTTCGGACCATTCTGTGGCGTGCTAGCTTTGCGATGATCTGTCGCACTTAAAGTGCGCTGGTCTTAATGGAAGAGTTCTGGACATGATAATTGGAGACACTGGACTTAGCTGGTCATGTCCAAAGTGTAAAAAAACTGTGGTCAACCTCTGCAAACTATTTAGAACCACTAGAAATGGATTTTCGGGGATAGGTAAAGAGCTAAAACTTTTCAAAAAGAAGTTCAAGAAGTATGAGGATGAATTCAAAGAATTTAAATTCTTAGATACTTCCTCCTCGCCTTCTCCTGGAAAAGGTCCTAAAAGACGTTGGAGAGGCGTGGGAAAGATTGTTTTGAATCCCATCACCGTGGACCTTGATATTCCGCAGAACCGTCCATTTTGATTCCAACTATGAACAAAGAACTCATAAGTTTTAACATGCCGAGTCTTCAGCGGATTCAATCTCCCCAACCACCTCCTTCTTCTTCTAAAGCCGTCTCCGATTGCGTCAACACCGCCCGAAGGAACTAGTCGTTGCTTCTTCTTTCTAAAAACTCCACAGCTATATCTCAAACCCCTATCACATCCGATGCCATCGTTGCTCTTTACAAAAACTCCATAGCTGCACCTCAACCCCCTACCACATCTGGAACCGGTTCCGATTACGTTGACCCCATCCCGAGGAAATTAGTCGTTGTTCCTTCCAAAAAATTGGTCTTTGCATCTAGGTTCTCACTGTCGATGATGTGAAGGGGTATTTAAGTTCCAAGCAAAAAGCAATTGAGTTGCATGTACGTAAATAAGTTCAGATTCTTCTAGAAGCATTTCTTCTTTCAAAATAGACATATCCGAAGACTGCTTTGATAGAGTAATGAGCCCAGCTTTTTGGCCAAGTGGTGCTTTCATTCGCGAATTGGAATTTAGATCTAGACCGCAAGGGCAAAATTTGGCTCAATTTCCGCCTTCCACCTCGGCATTAAAAAACTAATAAGTTACCTCACCATTAGCATTTACTACCAAAATGTGAGAGGTTTGAACACAAAGCTATCGAGGTTACATTTACAGTCCCATGATTTTGACTTCAATGTATTGGTGTTTACGGAAACCTGGCTCAAGCCGATTGTGTTCAACTCCACAATTTTGCGTGCTTATTATGATGTGTTTCGAAATGATCGTTTAAATAAAAAGGTGGAGGCGTCTTAATGGCTCTCCAGACTAACCTTTCTTCTGAAGAAATTCAGTTCACAGACACCGATGAAGATGAATTCCTCGAAAGGCTGGCTTTAGTATAAATCGGCACTCGCAACATATATAGGTATTGAGGCAAGCTATCTTCGAAAGAAAATATGGCATTTTTGAAAAATATCCATTTATAACTTTTTATTAAAAGTGCAATGTCAAAGTATTTTTTTGTAAAAAAAATAAAAGCGGCATATCGAATAGATATATAATTATTTTGAAATACAAATAAAAATTTTAATTAGAACGAAAAAAATTTCAATTTTTGAGAATCGAAAATTAATGAGTAATTTTTCACAAGTGCATAAAACATGCAATTTTTATGATATCGACAAATAAAAAAGTACGTATGCGCTAATTTTCCGAGCAGAATAGCATACTAAAATTTTTTTAGCATGCAAAATTTGAGACGGAATGGGTTTTTTATTATTTTTTCTTTTAACCAAATACTGTCTTCTAAAAATCCATTTGGAATACACTCCGCGTTGCCATATGTATGTCAACGGCCGATATCGGATCAAATATATTACACCGAAAGTTTTAGTCATATTTTTTCCTTTACTTTAAAGCTACTTATATCCTGTATATAGAAGAAACTAAAAAAGGCCAGAAAGATTTAATCTGGGACACTTTAGGCTAATTATGCTAGGGATCTGAACTTGGCAGGGATGCATAAATTTCAAATTCCCTAATTACGGTGACAAATGGTAAGTATTGGAATGGGGAGAGTTTTTGAATGACTAATTTTATAGGGTAAAATAAAAAGAAACCCATATATCTCGTAATTTTTTAAATTTATATCTAAAATTAAATATATTTTAAATAAACCGATAGCTCAATTATTACAATCGCTCTAAAATTATCGAAGCTAGGCGACTTTTCTTAAATACGGCTTTGAATTTATATTATATACCGCACTTTCAGATTTTTTGAGCAGTGAGGCTAAGGAATTCATCAATATTTATTCAAAATTGGTACATACAATCGCAAAAAATCGGGTTTTCCAAAAATTTTAGGAAAATGAGGTTAGCACCGCCCACTTATATCATATATGTGTACTTCAAAAACGACTTGACCGATCTCGACCAAATTTGGTACACACATTTCGCTTGGGCTTCTTAAGCGCCGTATACAAAAACCACGGGATCCTCCAACGTAACGGTAATTTCAAAAAACTCAAAGCTAGCTATATTTTAGGGGGAGAGGGTTTTGTCCGAATTCAAAAAAATTTAAGACGGAACTTAAGGAGGCTAAGCAAAATGTGTTTACAATATTTGGTCGAGATCGGTCGAGCAGTTTTTGAGATACGCATATGTATATGATATAAGTGGGCGGTGCCACCCCATTTTCGTAAAATTTTTTGAAAAACTATTTCTTTGTTAAAGGCCGATTGTATATATCAATTTTGAATACATATTGATAAATTCCTTAGCCACACTGCTCAAAAAATCTGAAAGTCCGGTACATACACAATATAAATTCAAGGCCGTATTTAAGAAAAATCGTCTTTTTTCGACAATTTTTATGCGATTGCAATAAATGAGCTATCAGTTTATTTAAAAATAGATTTACGTTAAGATAGTACTTCATATTCTGTAATTGCGAAAATGATCGATTATCAAAATTTAAAAACTTTAGGGAAATATGGTTTTTTTTTTATTTTACCCGATAAAAAATGCCAACAAGCCAAGCCTGACAACACATTATTGTATACTAGCGTGGGCTGAAAATCCGCTTTCTTAGAATTTTGATTGGTAATAGCAAATATATGGTTCATTATGCTCTAAAACAATCTGTGAGAAAGATGACAATTTTTGGTCAATGTCTTAGGCTCGCCCAAGTCCATCAAATTTCGATGTGCTCAAAAAATAAAGTTTAATAAATACATTAATTAAATTTTTGTTTACTAAAATTGCAATTATCTTCGAATATATTAGTACTACATAATTTGATATATGGACATTTTTGAGGAGAATCGAAGTAAGCTAAGAAACATTTTTTTTAGCACTTGAACTTTGATGGATTTGGGAAATTGTCATCTTTGACAGGCTGTTTTTAGAGCATAATAAACCATATTTTTGTATTACCAATCAAAATTCTAAGAAAGCAGATCTTCGGCCCACGCTATTATATACCATATTAAAGGCCTCTATATCCTCTTCTCAGATCATAGTCGCTCTTTGAAATCGAATCAAAAATAATAATAATAGAATGGCGCTTACACATATGTTAGTGTTTGGCCGAGCTTCTCCTCCGATTTGTGGCGTGCGCCTTGATGTTGTCGCACAAAGTGGAGGGACCTACAGTTTTACGCCGACTCCGAACGGCGATTGTATTTTTATGAGAAGCTGTTTTTCATGGCAGAAATACACTCGGAGGTTTGCCATTGCCTGCCGAGGGGCGACCGCTGTTAAGCCGCAAACTGGGCTTGAACCCAGGTGCTGCGGAGTGGAAGCGCGCACTGCTTACCACTACACCACAGCGGCCGCTCATCGAACCAAAATAGTCATTCAAAAACTCATAAATCTACAAAATCGTATTTTCTGACCTAAATCGACAGGTCGTGACCTCTAAATGACCTTTAAAATATCTACAAAAATAGGCAATAATATTTCTCATAAAAGCGAATAAAATTAGGAGGTAGGGCCTTGAAATTTCCAAAAGAAGCCTTTTCGATGGGCACCCTAATATACATACTAACATTTTGAAATTAGTGACAGCTACATATGTGTACTTAAGGCAAAAAGTGGGAGATAACGGAAAAGGCACCTCCCAAACAGACTGAAGTTCTCATAGCGCTTATCCCACACCCACGAGGTACTTTCCTAACCTCTACAGATTCTGATGAAAAGAAAGTGGTGTTTATAAAGATGTTGGCAATTGAGTTTGTACCCTTCCAAGAAGCTCGCAGACCAATATAATTAAAAAACATTCTTACAGTCTGAATTGGTATATGTTTAACACACTAGACAGTGAGGAACCGTTAGGTTCCTTTTTCTGTCTAATTCCGAAAGCTACTGAAGAAATTTGCTTTAAGGTAAATTCGCAATAAACTAAATTAGGTTCAGCCTGTCAAATAAGGTTAAATTAACTACGCAAAATAAATAATATAATGATTTCATTTTCGAGGTTCCATTATTTGCGATTTTTAAATTTTGAACAGAAAAAATATTTTGTAAAGCATGTCCACGTAATTTACGGATCATTCGTAGCTCATAAACAAACCATGCTGAAATCAAGTAATTTTGCCATGTAAAATTTGTCACTAAATGAAAAATTCCCTAAAATTCAACCAATTTCAAAAATTGACTATTAAAATTTTAAAATTTTTAATCAGATTTTTTAGAAAGGTTTTTTATAGCCAATTTAATTTCAGTATAATAAGGTGCAAGTTTGAAGTTTTGCATTTTCTTCAATATGAAAGTACGAGAAATTTAGAACATACATATGCATTTTGTGTGGATGTAAATGCAAAACGAAATTGAATGAGCTATAAAACTTCATACCCAAAAATTTTCTGTCAGCCTGGCAGGGTTGAAAAACTGATTTCTGAAGTAGGACAGGAGTATTTGTATAATGAAACCGGTCAAAATTTAGATTTATAAACTCTGAAAAAATTCCCTTTAAACATATTATTTCTCAAGCTATATAACCGATCTATCGGTTGGGAGAATTTTCGACTACGTCAAGTAGAACATAGCGTTTATTGTGATAATTTTTTTCTGCGCTTTAATAGCTGCATTTGCTTCTTTCGTTATTATGTTTTTTATGGGCCAATCTTAAAATAAAACAAGTAGACTTAAAAATATAAAGCATGTACAGTAGGCTGGGTCGATTTTGTATGGGGGGAAAATAAAAGGCATTTGACCGTATTGTAATAGTAATATTATGATGTCTTAGGTCTTAGCCAATTGTTATTGGCCACGAAGGATTAATTTAATACTTATCTTTAGCCCGCGCAATTGAACCAAAGTGTACGAAGTTTGAAAATGAAACTTCGACTGGTAATATCTATGTAATGCGTTAATTGTTATAAGCAGGACGGTATATTAAATTAAGCGTTATTAAATTTAGTACCTCACGTTCATTTATCATTTTTCAATAAGTCTTAAAGTTTTTAAGATATTAAGATAAAACTTACAAAAACTATAATTTTCCCTCATGAATTTTTAATTCTTCATTACTTCAGCAACCAAGTGAAAAACACAAAAAGGTGAGACGATATTTATTTGCAAACGTTTTAATGTTTTCGGATGTTTATGTAATATTAAAAGGACCATGGACTTGGTCACGCCGAGTTGGTCAGTTTTCAAGATCCTGGTGAATGAAATCAAACATGTATTGTCAAAGATTAGGAATCGTTTGATACGTTAATAGTAGTTTCAAGCATATAATTATTTGCATACATTAACATAATACAATTACTGTGAGAAATGCCCATTTTAAGTCCATTTATGCCGTATTGAAAATTGGTGCGGTTTATTAGTAAACGAACAATCACATTTTTCGCGGTTTCTAAATTTGCCGTTATATGAAAGTAGGAGACGTGCAATAAGTGTTTAGATATACATAAATATTTTAGTTAATTGCATTATGTAAAAAGTCTCTAACATATCCTGGGAAATCCTTTTGAGGACTATCCAATTGGACGATAGTGCTTTGCATTAAGCTCGAATGAAAAAAGTCTCTCCCTGGCACACTTTTCTGTAATCCGGCTCTTTTATCTAAACGTTTTTTATACAATTTGAGATACATTTTTTTTAGAAAAAAACTGGAGATCCACTTAAGTTTTCCGATATAACTTTGGTAAATGTTGCTCGATCGGTACGTAGTAATTACCAAATTGAAGGCGAGACTTAAGCTGGGATCCCACGATTGCCGCAATACACCAAGTATTGCCTCATTTTATGCCCCAATCGTGTGATTTCACAATACATTGACTCATGCGGCAATAGAGGCCGATATTGTGCTTACTGTGCCCAATCAAATACGGCCCGTGTGCGGCAATCGTGTGATAGCTCGATTGGCAATCATGGGGCAATGAAAATTTCAAAATTGCGGCAATATTTATTGTATTCTTGTGCGGCAATTGAAGTGAACAATACACATCAATATTTAGGCTGTTTATTAATAATTTACTTTTTTGCTTCCTTATGTGTCCAAAAATCACTGAAATTAATATCCTTGTTTTCGGAAGCAACATAACTTTTAATTTAATTTGTAGTGAAATTATAATTTTTCTTGAAGTCCGATAACGGAATCTTTGCCGCGATATATACCACCACAAGCAAAACTCATACGAGAAGAATACGAAAGGTATTTTATGTCACCAAATGGCGGACTGCCATGACAGTATAAATTTATTAAAAAAAAAAAACTTAAAAGTTCAATACAGCCCACGACAAAGCAGTAGAACCTCCACATTTTGACCAGTCTTGACTATTTTTCTTCTACTTATTTAATCTTCATTATTTATATTAATAAAAATGTTGTGTTCGTATGTCACGGTCGTCAAAACTCGAGAACGGCTGAACCGATTTGAATAATTTTTTTTTTATTGTTCGGTATAATACCAGAACCAATGATATCGCAAAAAACTGAAGGGTTGCCACCAATTTGAAAATTTTTAAACCCAAATATATTGATAAAATAAATAATACTAACCATACTAATTTGGTTTACATCCGATCATTGCATCATGAAAAAATTAACGGTACTTCTAAATTTTTATATGAGAATTTAAGTCGGTTGTGTTTTTTGCTTAAAAATTACTTGTTAAATTATTTAATTGTAATTGTATTACTTGCAAAAGAAACTGCTTTCGTTCTTCGTCTTTGGTCAAAGTTCGATTATAATTTTGTATCAACGCTATACCTCGTTCAATAATATCATTAACATATTAAAGACTTTTGATATTCTCTAAGACAACCAACTTCAGGATCATTTTTTAGAGAATTTAATGCCCTACAAGAATATGTCTTGAAAAAACATTTATCCCTTTTTTATAACTTTTTTAACGGCTCAAAATTTATAACATTTTTAATGAAAAAAAAATTGTTTACATGTTATTTACATAGAAAATTTCAAATGCCCACCTACAAAATTTAAAATTGAAATAAAAAATTTTCCAAATGGGAGTATTTCCTTCTCAGTAAATAGGTCTTTTTAAGGCCATAAATTCGCCAGGTTAGTTTTCTTGGATCACCCTAATATATCTATATTAATAAAAATGTTGTGTTCGTATGTCACGGTCGTCAAAACTCGAGAACGGCTGAACCGATTTGAATAATTTTTTCATTTTTATTGTTCGGTATAATACCAATAATACCAATGATATCGCAAAAAACTGGAGGGTTGCCACCTATTTGAAAATTTTTAAACCCAAATATATTGATAAAATAAATAAATTATTGCAATAAGGGTATCAAATTAAAGAGCTTTAAGAAAGATAGTTGCTGAAAGTATTTTTGACGGGGGTTGCCACCTATTTGAGAATTTTTACTCAGTTAAGTTGATTAAGTAAATGAAATATTGCAATGTGGGTATTAAATTAAAGTGTTAAGAATCCTTACAGCCGAAAATATGTATCATTAGGGTTGCCACCTGTTTCAAAGTTTAACTAAATTACACTGATGAAATAAATGAAATATTACAATATTGGTATCAAATTAAAGAGGGTTAAGAAAGATAACTGCTAGAAATATTTTTGAAGAGTGTTGCCACCTATTTGAATATTTTGACTCAGTCAAATTGATAAAATAAATAAAATATTGCCATGTGGGTGTCAAACTAAAGAGCTTTAAGAAGGCTTACAGTCGAAAATAATTTAAAGGAGGGTTGCCACCTGTTAAAAAATTTTGCGCAATTTAATTGATAAACTAAATGATATATTACAATATAGATATTAAATTAAAGAGGTTTGAGAAAGATAACTGCTGGAAATATTTTTTAGGAGGGTTGGCGCCTATTTTAAAAGTTTTAACCCAGTTAAATTGATAAAGTAAATGAAATATTGCAAGGTATAAAACTAAAGAGTTTATGGGAGGGCCACAGTCGAAAATATTTTAAAGGAGGATTGCCACCTGTTAAAAAATTTAGCGCAATTTAATTGATAAACTAAATGATATATTACAATATAGATATTAAATTAAAGAGGTTTAAGAAAGATAACTGCTGGAAATATTTTTGAGGAGGGTTGCCACCTCTTTGAAAATTTTAACTCAGTAAAATTGATAAAATAAATGAAATATTGCAATGTGGGTATTAAACTTTAGAGTTTTAAGAAAGCTTACAGCCGAAAATATTTTTGATGAGGGTTGTTACCTGTTCGAAAATTTAACTCAATTAAATTGATAAAATAAAT
>NW_023458557.1:8359468-8365626 GCF_013731165.1 Rhagoletis pomonella | reverse complement strand
TTGTTACCTGTTCGAAAATTTAACTCAATTAAATTGATAAAATAAATGAAATGTTACAATATGGGTACCAAATGAAAGGTATTTGAGAAATCTTGATTTGCAAATATTCTAAATAGGATTATGCAATATGTAAAATAAACTGAAAATATTGAAATTAAATGAAGTATTATAACTGGTTCGAAACGGAAAGTGATTGGGAAAGCTTTACTAGAGAATTTTTTTTAATGTTTCTACTTACCCAAATCCGGACAGTTTGGAAAAAGAGAATCTACGATATCTTATCAAACGAAGTGAAAAGTTGGTATACAAATTACGCAATGGAAAAAGTTAATAATAAGTTACGGATACAAATGAAGAAATGATAAAAAGCGTAACGAAAACATAAAAATATCCCGTGAAATGAAATAATGAAAACTTAAAATTGTTGTAACCATTCCTTTACATTATAAAACAGTTAAATTTGAATTATAAACAATTTCGTTCGGTCGCCATAGTGCCATAGGTCAAAACATAGTGGAGCGGCGAGTGAAGCGAAGAGCTTTCATCGAGCAAGGCTTCAATTAAAAAAGTGTGTGTACGCTTTGCTCTTCACTATACGCTCTCCCCATATATGTAGTACTTCTATATTGGCAGTACGTTGAAAGTACATCCGCCAACATTAGAGTGCAGATATGTAATGATAGAACCAAGGCGAATTTATATAAGGTTGCGTTACTAGATCAGCTGATTTTGGTTATGTGTTTCGCCTCACGGCTTCTTATGTCAAATTGAAAAATTTTGTTTGAATTTCCACACACACTCTTACATATTTTGACAGACTATGCCGCCAAAGCAAAAATAAAATACATGTAAGTTTTTGTTTTTGTACTCCTGCTATCACCTTATATAAATTCGCCTTGGATAGAACGAGAAAACCAACCAACCAATGTACTCAGAATGACATTTGAAAAGAATAAAAAATTAGGAGCGGTGCAGTAATCGTCAATATTTTAGAAAATAAAATTTTAATTAAAGCCAAAAAAAATTGTGTTTAACTTTTGAACAAAAATGTAAGGAAAAAGGAATCGTGTTGCACGCGTCAGTATGTTATACTATTTACTTAAAAATGAGCCGTATCAGGGAAAACGGGCAGACGCTACATGCTGGCTAAGGAGCTGGAAAGGAAGGCACGGATCCTCTCATCCTATCTTTTAAGAGTGGTTATGGTGATCGCCTCAAGTGTAACTTATACATCTCTTGCTGCTTATTCAAATCCGCCGGTTACCACAAAGCTCGCACCAATCACGTTCAGGGAAAAATTTTTGGTTATTTTATTTTTCTATTTTTTTAATATTTGTAATTTAAACCGCTCCTGGAGTGACTTGACAGTGGTTTGTTTGTAATAGTTCACAAATATACATTTATACTAACACAAGCAAACATTTATTTGATAGGCTGTATCCCTTTGATTGCGGAATAAAAACACATAGTGAAGATACGTTACTATCAATATAGAAGTATTAGATATATGGCTATCCCATTGAAACATATGCGTTTGAAATCGACGCTTTGCTCGATGCTCGCCGCTCCACTATGTTTTTGGCCTAAGTATATTGCGAGTAAAGAAATTTTGAATAACACCAGATAATATTATTATGATTATGATTACTATAACTATTGTGAACTCCTGGCGAGTAATTTCTGGTGTATACCAATGACATCGATATCATCGGTAACAAAAACGTCGAAGTCTGTCCTGCCTTTTCCAAGTTGGGTAAGAAGCAAAGCGATTGGGTTTGGTGATCAACGAAGACAAGACGAAGTATCTCCAGTCATCAAACAAAGAGTCAGAGCAGTCCCGCCTTGACACCCACATTACTGTTGCCAGTTGTAATATCGAGAAAGTAGAGAATGTCGTTTACTTGGGAACCAGCATTAACAAAGATAATAATGTCAGTAAGGAAATCCAATGCAGAATCACTCTAGCCAACAAATGCAACTTTGGACTGAATAGGCAATTCGGGAGTACAGTTCTCTCTCGACGTACAAAAACCACACTCTATAAGTCACTCATCATGCCCATGCTGGTATATGGCGCAGAAGCTTAGACAATGACAACGTTCGATGAGACGGCTCTTGAAGTATTGGAGAGAAAGATCTTAGGGAAGATTTACAGGCCTCTGCGCGTTGGCGACGGGAGTACCGCAGACGATGGAACGATGAGTTGTATGAGCTTTACAACGAAATGGACATAGTGTAGCGAATGAAAATACAGCGGCTCCGCTGGCTTGGCCACGTCGTTCGAATGGGAAGCGACGTTCCAGTTCTGAAAGTATTAAACTCGCAATCCGCTGGTGGTAGCAGAGGAAGAGGGAGAGGAAGTGAATAAGAACTTGGCTTCACGGGGCATTTCCCATTGTCGTCAGTTGGAACAGAGAGAAACGATTGGCGTTCTTTGTCGACCTCGACCAAAATGGCTTAGGCGTTTACAGCGCCAAATAAGATTGATTATTTATGGCAACGGTTCGTTCAAACAATTACATAACCTTAGCTATCGCTTCGCCCGGAATTGCTACCAGGTGGAAACATTGTTAATTCAGCTCTTAAGCTGCCATTGAACATATAAATCATCGAAACTCCTACTTGCAATATTTCCAGAACATCCGGTATGGAAAAAGTAGTACAAAAATGTAAACTAATTATTTGAGATCAGTGCACGATGGCACATAAAAAATTGCTTGAGGTCCTTGATCCATTCTCTCGGGATTTGCATGGAAACGTCAAACCATTCGGGAATGTATTGATATTGCCCTCAGGAGATTTTACGCAAACATTGTCTGTAATTTCTTGATTAGCACTAGATAAATGCTTACCTGAAATAGTCAACATTGTGGCTAGACGAACATACATATATACACTGCAGCCAAGGGATTTTCGCGACAAGTACTGGACATTGGGAACGGAGAGCTGCCAGCTAACGAGAGATTAAGACGAATTGTATTGCCTGATAATTTTTGTAACTAAGGAACATCAAAAGGAGAACTGATGGAAAGAATGTTTCTTAATTAAGAAAATTTATTACAGGCTCAGTGAACGAGCTATTCTTGCTGCGAAGAATAAGGATGTCTATCAACTAAATAAGAGTGGTATTGACAACAGTCGTTGCTTGAGCTGGTCTGCTCTTTTACCAGACTGCCAGGCCACTTGCTCACTTTGGTGAACACCACTAATGTTATTCAATCCGGCATTCAAATTGACAACTGTTTAGCTGAGGGAGAGCGGGAGAACAGGACTCAAGCGTAACATCCGTTCACCGATCGAAAACCATACGAAAGAAAATTACGTGATACGTCAGGAAGTATAAGCTGAATGAGACAAAGACTACGTTCACGTACGCCATAATCTGAAAAATTTGTTTTTACGTGACGAGTAATCCGATATCGTATGTGACGATTCGAGCGCAGGTTTAGAGTTGTGGTCGAGTTAGGGTAGATGAGGAGGTAGGGATTACCTTTGCGAGTGTTTGTGTATCGAGCTCAATGAGTCCGTATGGTTTATAGGTTCACATGAAGTCAGCCACGTACTTCATATACCTCACGATCCAGAAAATAAAGGTCGCGCCATTCGCGGACCGCTAACCCTCTCTTCGTCGATTTGACAGCATCCACCCAATCGCTGACGTCATAAAATACTTTTGTTTAGTGAGTATTCAAAACGCAAAAATTTTTGAGTTTTGCGTTTTTGGTGCTTTTGTTTTTAGTTTGAAGACATCAAATTAGAAAATCTTAAAAAAATGGAAGCAAAATTTATAGCAATCGTAAGTGTGGTAAGCAATTTTACAAAAATTTAAACAAATTCTTGGCACAGTGACAATCATAAGCGACAACGAAATATGTGCAGCACCTTCAATCATGCCAGAAGAAATCGACCGTTGTGCAATAAACATTGATTTTTATTAATTTGATCGACAATAAAATTATGTATTCATATAAAGTCCATAAAATACACCAATAAAAATTTGGTGCTTTTTCAAATTCAAAACTTGGCAATACTGCCTATTGTGCGATGCTTCTTCTTTTCCTTGTCGAGTTCGTCTTGCTCTCTCATTCTGGTATATTTTGACGTCACGGCCAGTTGCTCTCAGCTCGATTGGCGCAATCTTGTGTTCTATCATTCTTGCATATACCTCACGATTGAGAGAATATAACGCACTTCATATACCTGATATGCGAGAGAGAAAGAGAGAGAGATATGCGGGTAGGCTGATGAAGCGGTAGCGCAAGATGTGACCGTTTCACCGTGTATTCATTGTGGGACTCCATTGGAGGAGTCATGCTCTAGCTGCCTTAGGCTGCTGGGAAATGAGCTGGGATTTATCCAGGGATGCATTCGTGTAGAGCCCCAGTGTGATTTGTAAGCAGTAGCTTAATACCATGCCAAAAATTACTCCGGGAGTGGAGTGTGGGTTATGCTCAAAGCACCGTGTGAGGGCCAAGCTGGGTTAGCGTTGACCATAGCTGAAAATGCCAGCGACTTATCACTTCACTAAGTTCAGCGAATAGATATTTGAGAATTGCGTAAAAAATGCATACCCAATTAAACACGAGCGAAGTGCCTTTAAAAACAAGTGGGGCTGTGTGTTGCCTGTTCTTTGTTTAAGCGGGAAATGCATAAGTCGCTTAAACAATAACATATGCGTCGATAAACACCGTTGTGGAAGAAGACGAATCAGTTAATTATCCAACGGAATTTTTGAAATCGATTGATCTTCCAGGGATGACCCACATACTGATTTGAAAATAGGTGTTCCAATTATAACGTTGCGGAATATTAATCAGCTAAAACTCCGCAACAGTACGCGACTCGCAGTTAAGAAATTGATGAAGAACGTAGTGTGAGTAAAGATTTTTACGTGGCCTTTCAAAGGTGAAGAATTCCCATGATTCCGACCGATACACTATTTCTATTTTAAAGATTGCAGTTCCGAATTCGATTGACATTCGGAATCACAATCACTATTGCTCAAGGTCATCCTTTGGAAAAGTGTGGTTTAGAGTGAGATGCAGATTGGTTCTTAGATGTTGCGTGTTCCCGTGTCGGCAGCGGATACCAGATATCCTTGATATCAATGCAGAGAATGGAAACACGACGAATATTGTGTGCACACAAGTACTTATTACAAAATCAAACTCATATGAAACGTATGCTTTGTTTCGTTAATAATTTATCATCGATGTAACAGGAATATGCCACAGCAAAGCGTGGCAGGGTATAGCTAGTTTTCGTATAAAAGTATAGCTCATTGTCTAACAAAAACTGCATAAATCCAAATTGCAAGCTTTATAGAAAAATTATAAAAATTACTTAAACTTTTGAACACAATCCCACGGTTTATAATTTGGATTTCTAGAAAAAAATGGTTATTTAGGTTTGTAGCTCATTAAAATTTAGTACAATAAGGTGGAGGTTTGAAGTTGCTAAAAGATCCTGTTGATTTTTTATAATTTTTTTAGCTGATGGTATTATGCACTTTCTTTTCTGTAAATTACTTTGTAAACTGCAAAACAAAATTTTTTCTAGAAACCCAAATTAAAAACCATTGAATTGTGATCAAAATTTTAAGAAATGTTTATAAATTTTGTATAAAGTTTGGAATTTGGGTTTATGTGGTTTTTACTAGACAATGAGCTATGGTTTTATAGGAAAAAATTAACATTAAACAACAGAAGAAAAAAGTCAAGTTAAGGTGCTATCTTTTGTTGCGAGCTGTACATATAATTATAAAATTTAATTTCAAACATAAATTATGTAAATTCGCAGCTTTCATTTAAACAAACATAACTCTTTTGTACCAATTTTACTTGTAATGAATAAAAAAACCTCTACGTAACAAAATTAAAAAGAAAACTGTTGCAACTTGAACTCCACATAGCACGTTGCAGTTATCGTCGAAAAATAAAAAAAAACTATACAATCAAACTTCTAAATAAATGCGTGAGTTTTCGTTGGGCACAAGTTTTTGCTTCTTTGCTTTCAAACAACAACAAATTTGCACAAAATGAGCCCGCAATATACAAAGCAGATGCAATTGATTTATTTTTTTTTATTAAGAATACGCAACACACAACAGAGAAAAAAACAGAATTTAGAGGTCAGCGCAACACTTTATGGTCACAATT
>NW_023458557.1:8358480-8359368 GCF_013731165.1 Rhagoletis pomonella | reverse complement strand
AAAAAAACAGAATTTAGAGGTCAGCGCAACACTTTATGGTCACAATTGCCGCATGCTCGAACAATCGTGTGATAAGTTTGGGGCAATTATTGTCACTATATTGCTTTTCGAAAATTTACGGCAATGAGCATTGTATAAAAAGAGGCAACCGTGTGACTGTACAGAATTTCAGTGGGACAATTTTTTATTGTGCTCCAATACAGCACAATCAGAGAACGTAAAGTATAGAGAAGGACCAAGAACGGATCAGCGTGGAAACTGTCAAATACCAACAAAACTGGCGAAGCGCATTTTAAGAGCGGCAAGCCAGAGACAATCGAATTTTAACAGAGCCCAGCCAGAGGCAAAATAAATTTAACAGAAATTGTCTCATCAAAGCAAATGCATATTTTTCTTGTTAGAAATGAAATGCTGATGGCTTTTTACGTTTTTACAACGCTTTTATTGTTCTTTAAATTGGTTAATTATTTAAAATAAGTGCATGCATAGGTCGAAATATGTAATATGTACATATTGGCTGCGTTTCTTTATACATTCCGGATAATCCGATTTCACAGCCGGAATAAACAGAATGCGTTTGAAATATACGTCAACATATCATCAGGAACGTTCTAAAGAATAAATAAACAAAAAAGTTTATTCCAAACGTTCAGAATGAATAAAGAAATGCAGCCATTGTGTACATGCATATGCATGTGAGAAATACAATTTTGTGAATCTAAAATGTGAAAGTTATCCAAATATGTAGTATGCAATTGGCAAGTTCGTTGGTGATTTGCCGTCGGCATTTGGGTTGAAAAAATCGACTTTTACTTTTTTACCGATTCATATGGTAGATGCTACGCTATTTTCAACGCAACAAACCGCAGTTTTCTAGCTGCCTTAGTT
>NW_023458557.1:8348464-8358380 GCF_013731165.1 Rhagoletis pomonella | reverse complement strand
CATTAAGTTTCATACGACACAGACTAGCACAATTGGCATACAGTTCATATCCATACAGTAAGGTTAGTAACAGAACGATCCAATTATCGGATCTAAACAAAATTAGTATGCGACTACACTTGAGGTACCACCTTTCCGATGAAAAAATAATTATCGAAATCGGTTAACGTAGTCCAAAGTTATGCGGTAACATACATAAAACAAAAAAAAATATTCCGACGAACTAATAACCTTCTCTTTTTGAAGTCGGTTAAAAAGTAGTCGAGTTTTTACTGGGGTAAAAGGCTGAATAGCCCATAATGGACGGACCTTGCCTTTTGCACTATAAATGTGGCTATTCCACGATAGAGTTCTACTGAAAATTATTCCTAGGTTGTATAACAGTGTTGTTTAATTTCACTTCACTGCAGCCCTCGAGTTTGAAAGTCTTCTTGTAAATAATGATGCACTGTGATTTACTCTGATTTAAAAGTAACCCATTGCCACAAGCCCACTTGCTAACATTATTTAAGTCAGAGTTGAGTTTATTAATACAATTATTGGCGGATACAAAAAGGCAACTGACATCATATGTGTATAAATGAATATCACAATATTTTAACAAACTTTAGAGATCGTTTACATATAACAAAAACAATAGAGGGCCGAGAATGCAACCTTGGGGAACACCTTTAATTACGGGTAAGTAGTTAAATATAATGTCACCGGTACACAAAGTTTGCCGTATGATTTCATTAAATGTAGTTCTGCCGATGAAAAGTTAAACAAGTTGCTAAGTTTCAAGGCTTGAAGTTCGTGATTAACAGTGTCGAAAGCTTTCGAATGATCCAGAAGTCTTAATAAAGTTACGCGATCGTTGTCAATGTTTAGTCCGATATCGTTTGATACCCTAGTTTGCGCCGTTATACAGCTTCTGTTGGATCCAAAACCAGATTGGTACCGATTCACCAGTAGGTTTCGACTCAGAAAAGAATTTATCTGAGCATGCAATATGCTCTTAAGTACCTTGGACAAAAGAGGTAGTATTTCGATGTGTCTGAAGACCCCACTTGATTTCTTAATTTGAATGATTTTAGCCGACATCCAACAGTGAACTGCCATCAAATTATAACTTAAGAAAGTTTTATTACATGGCAGTTGAGAAGTGCATGTACATAAATTTCATTAATTTAATGAAGGAAATTTTTGCACATGCAGCAGTACATAGCATGCATTTAGGCGCCTGGTGTTAGCAGTCGCGCCTAAACATACCGGCCCCCTAGACGATTTGGTCGTCTAGTAGATGTAAAATAAGCCGCAAAGATCCGGTTCGAAGGACCATGAATAAATCAGTGAGAGGAGAGACCAGTATGTTTGCATGTATGTATATAAAAAAATATTTATTGGACCAAAAAGTAGTGGGTAGGCACTGTGGCCAATGGTAATCAACTATTACCAACTCCGCATGGTTTTAAGCCATGCAGAGTCCGCAGAAGACTCCGGAAGCAGTGTCCGGAGGATGCATCAGACTAGGCCGAGCATACTTTGAACTGCCATCAAATTATAACTTAAGAAGGTTTTATTACATGGCAGTTGAGAAGTGCATGTACATAAATTTCATTAATTTAATGAAGGAAATTTTTGCACATGGAGCAGTACATAGCATGCATTTAGGCGCCTGGTGCTACAGCCGGATAATTGCACAAATTTCTCATACAGCTCATTTACGTTTATATTTTCAGAAACATGATTACCCCTATCTAGAGCTGCCATACGTCCCAGTTTTAGACTGTTTTGTTTATTGAATTTTGTTATTAAAATTTACTACTACTTTATAAATGTACAATATAACCTCTTCAAATGATTACAGCTCTTTGTATGAGTTGATGATCGTGCCGATCTCTAATTAGCAGGGTCCAATGTATTTTTTAGGGTTATGATTTTTCTTGACTTCTTAAGTCTGTAGTGGCATACGATATGCCTTGTTCTAAAACATCGGAAAAGCTGCCCATTTTTGGAAATATATAAAACAACCCACAAAGAGGCATAGCTGTATTTTACTTTTTTACTAACTTAAATAAAGTCGCCTTGCCAGGAGGATGGTTCCGTGCGAAGAAGTGTAAAACTTTTGACTTCCATTCACCTGGGAATGCCCAGAAGCGATTCTTGTGTGTAAGGTTCAAATCGCAGCTCACAACGTCCGGATATTTATATTCACGTATCCTCTGGGTAGCAACCAAACACCCGTTTGGGAGCGAGCTAAAGTGAAATGAAAAATTCCAACGAGCCTCGGATGAGACCCCCTTTTCTGAGGCCAACCACGGCAAACGTATAAAGAACTATGATTTGAGGGTATGCACCTGGAATATCCGGACCCTTAATGGGGAAGGTGTCCCTGCCTGCCTGGTTGATGTCCTCGGGAAGACAAGGGCTGACATCACCGCCATCCATAAAAAGTAAAATACAGCTATGCCTCGTTGTGGGTTGTTTTATATATTTCCAAATGCTTTTCCGATGTTTTAGAACAAGGCATATCGTATGCCACTACAGACTTAAGAAGTTAAGAAAAATAATAACCCGTACATTGGACCCTGCTAATTAGAGATCGGCACGATCCTCAACTCATACAAAGAGCTGTAATCATTTAAAGAGGTTATATTGTACATTTATAAAGTAGTAGTACATTTTAATAACAAAATTCAATAAAAATTGAGTAAGCTAATTTGTTTGCATTAAACCCAGAAAGTTTTGAGGAAAACCGGGACATTTTAAGGCTGCACCGGGATACCGAGACGAACAGTCTAAAACCGGGACGTACGGCAGCTCTAGATAGGGGTAATCATGTTTCTGAAAATATAAACGTAAATGAGCTGTATGAGAAATTTGTGCAATTATCCGGCTGTAGCAGTAATATATGTCGTAAACAATATCTGGATTTACCTTCTCAAATATTGATGATTTTGTTGTTGTCGAGGGCGTCTACAGTGTGAAATCTAATGCGATTGATGTAAACGGCATTCATCCTAAATTTTTCAAATTTTACCGTATGTAACTTCTGTCTTAAACAGCATTTTGAACACGTTTCCTCACTGTTGAAAGTCGGCTAAAATCATTAAGAAATCTAGTGGGGTCTTCAGACACATCGAAATACTACCTTTTTTGTCCAAGGTACTTTAAAGCATATTGCATGCTCAGATAAATTATTTTCGGAGACGAAATCTACTGGTGAATCGGTACCAATCTGGTTTTGGATCCAACAGAAGCTGTATAACGGCGCTAACTAGGGTATCAGACGATATCGGACTAAACATTGACAACGATCGCGTAACTTTATTAACACTTCTGGATCATTCGAAAGCTTTCGACACTGTTAATCACGAACTTCAAGCCTAGAAACTTAGCAACTTGTTTAACTTTTCATCGGCAGAATTACATTTAATGAAATCATACGGCAAACTTTTTGTACCGGTGATATTATATTTAACTACTTACCCGTAATTAAAGGTGTTCCCCAAGGTTGCATTCTCGGCCCTCTATTGTTTTTGTTATATGTAAACGATCTCTAAAGTATGTTAAAATATTGTGATATTCATGCTTACACATATGATGTCAGTTGCCCTTTTGTATGCGTCAATAATTGTATTAATAATCTCAACTCTGACTTAAATAATGTTAGCAAGTGGGCTTGTGACAATGGGTTACTTTTAAATCAGAGTAAATCACAGTGCATCATTATTTACAAGAAGACTTTCAAACTCGAGGGCTGCAGTGAAGTGAAATTAAACAACACTGTTATACAACCTTGGAATAATTTTCAGTAAAACTCTATCGTGGAATAGCCACATTTATAGTGCAAAAGGCAAGGTTTATGGCATGCTCCGTTCATTATGGGCTATTCAGCCTTTAACCCCAGTAAAAACTCGACTATTTTTTAACCGACTTCAAAAAGAGAAGGTTATCAGTTCGTCGGAATATTTTTTTTTGTTTTAAGTATGTTACCGCATAACTTTGGATGACGTTAACCGATTTCGATAATTCTTTTTTCACCGGAAAGGTGGTACCTCAAGTGTAGTCCCATACTTATTTTGTTTATATCCGATAATTGGATCGTTCTGTTACTAACCTTATTGTATGGATGTGAACTGTATGCCAATTGTGCTAGTCTGTGTCGTATGAAACTTAATGTCCTCTACAACAACATCGCCAGATACGTGTATTGTGTTTTTGCCTTAAAAATATTTTCTGCAAAGTTCGATTTATTGAAAGTAAAATGCCTAATGCTGCTTCAAAAGATCACAACTTTTAAGAGCCCAAATACCTTGTTGAACGAATTCAATTCATTAGATCGGCTCGATCAATTAATCTGCCCGAAGAAACCCGACAATCCAATGAAATAACTTTTAATTATTTAAAATTTTTGCTAAAAATAAATATTCCATAGGTCCCATTTCAAATAATTCAAAAGAATATAAACTGTACATGCTTTATATTTTTAAGTCTACTTGTTTTATTTTCAGATTGGCCAATAAAAAAATAAAAAGAAGCAAATGCAGCCATTAAAGCGCAGAAAAAAATTATCACAATAAAGGCTATGTTCTATTTGACGTAGTCAAAAATTCTCCCAACTGATAGATTGGTTATATAGCTTGAGAAATAATATGTTTAAAGGGAATTTTTTCAGAGCTTATAAATCTGAATTTTGACTTGTTTTATTATACAAATACTCCTGTGTGCAACGTGAAGTTCGTGGTAAATTGATTCACCACTTTTCTGCATTCAGGCTACACTTCCAGCTAGTAACGCTACTTCAAAAATCAGTTTTTCAACCCTGTCAGGCTGACAGAAAATTTTTGGGTATGAAGTTTTATGGGTCATTCAATTTCGTTTTGCATTTACATCCACACAAAATGCATATGTATGTTCTAAATTTCTCGTACTTTCATATTGAAGAAAATGCAAAAATTCAAACTTGCACCTTATTATACTGAAATTAAATTGGCTATGAAAAACCTTTCTAAAAATCTGATTAAAAATTGTAAAATTTTAATAGTAAATTTTTGAAATTGGTTCAATTTTAGCGAATTGTGCATTTAGTGAAAAATTTTACATGGCAAAATTACTTGATTTCAGCATGATTTGTTTATGAACTACGAATGATCCGTAAATTACATGCACATGCTTTACAAAATATTTTTCTGTTCAAAATTTTAAAATCGCAAATATTGGAACTTTAAAGCAAATTTCTTCAGTAGCTTTCGGAATTAGACAGAAAAAGAAACCTAACGGTTCCTCACTGTCTAGTGTGTTAAACATATACCAATTCAGACTGTAAGAACGTTTTTTGATTATATTGGTCTGCGAGCTTCTTGGAAGGTTACAAACTAAATTGCCGACCGAAAACTGCATATCTGCTGGGTGCTCGGTCACAAGGGAATGTAAGGTAATAAATAGCACATGAGACTGCCAAGAACGCCACCAGTCTAACCCTCGAACAGACAAACTACACTCGCAGACCACTTCACCACTTACAACGAAATAGACGATCATATGATTAGGCAGTTTAGGGCTGGATAGAACGAGGTAACCACCTGGAGAATTGCAAAAATTATGTGCGAAAACGGCGGAAGCAACTATACTCGATTCTTGTTATGGCTACCGCATTGCTTATGGGGCATAACCTGGCGCCTGGGTATCACTAACGTGGACAAGTACAGAAAGTGTCGAGAGCGGGAAATCAAGAAAACCTTATAGCATCTTCTCTGCCGATGCCCTGCACTGTAGAAAACACGACTAAAATGCTCGGGACCCTACCAATTCGAGAAGTTAGAGGACATCTCAAAAGTGGAACTGAAATTTCTACTGAAATTCGCAAAAAGTATTGACATCATTTGTGATGTCTACTTTAACGCAGCGCTTCAACGCAGGCCAGATTAACCTAACCGTACCTAGCAATTAGTTAACGTACATATCGGGATTAAAAAATGTTTAAATTGTCTAGCATGCACGATTGTTTTTTATTGTTACTTGTTATACTGTGCAACAATTTGAGGGTCATTGTCTGAGGGCTGAATGATTTCAACTCTGTTAAAATATATATCGGAGGGAAATATGTTGTTTCGGGACATATAGTACAATTTCACGAGGAACAATTTTCTAGAACATTTTAACCCTTTATCTCCCTCACAATAGGGGCGTTTTGGCCCTTTTTAAGAAAGTCCGAATAAAATGGCATTTTGAAGGTGGATAAAGGGTTAAAATCTTTATACAAAGAATCTGTAAGTCCACAGAAAATAAAAAAGTGCACCAAATTTGTATGCTGTATTTTATATTTCGATTATACATATATATGGGCAAATCTAAAAAACAGGTAACCTTTGTGTCATTTAGCTATATTTTCATTGTTGTAAACTATGTCAAGGTGGTTGCTTTTGGATATATGTAATTCATAGACGTATACTTGAAGCCTCAAAAAAATTTTGAACCCATTTGCTGCATAAATTTTGAGTTATAGATGTTTTAATTAAAGTAAATATTAAAAATAAGTGAATTTTTTATGTAATTTTTAAGAGGCGAAAAATTAGTTATGTCATAACTTTTGAAGCATACCATATACTGGTTTGAAGTTATATGGGCCATTAGTACTTATGTGTACACTTCATATGTAATTGGTAACTAAAGTGTGCTTTAAAAAATAACTAAATGGCAAGTTACGAAATGTGTGTAACTCTACTTTTCACAATTTTCGAAATTTTCGGTTTATCGCGTATAGTTTTTGAAGCATTTCATTTCAAAAACTTTTTTAGTATGTATTGTATTCTACAAACAATTACGAATAATTCGATACCTTAGCAAGAGGTGTGCTTTCAGAATAAACCAACTTTTAAAGATAAAATATTCTGCGACCTGAGGTACCAAATTAAAGGGCTTAGGGTGTGGATGTTCAAAAAGGTTTTACTTTTTCGAAAAAGGTTGCCACCTGTTAAGAAATTAAGTTGAAAATAATACGCGAAGGCATTTTTTGTACAGCCTAAACCATCTTCACGGTTCGCTCGATTTTCAAAATTGGGGTGTCAAAAAGCGCTTGGCCTATAGATGTGCAATAAGGTTTTATTTTTTCGAAAAGAGTTGCCACCTGTTAAATAATTAAACTCAAGTTATTTACTAATCAATGCCCTCAGATCCCCACCGTCTGTTTGATTTTCAAAAGTGAGGTACCAAATTAAGGGGCTTAGGATGTGGATGTTCAAAAAGGTTTTACTTTTTCGAAAAAAGTTGCCACCTGTTAAGAAATTCAGTTCAAAATAATACGCGAAGGCATTTTTTGTTCCGCATAAAAGATCTGGACCGTTCGTTCGATTTTCAAAAGTGAAGTGCCAAATCAAAGGGCTCTCGCTGTAGGTGTGCAATAAGGTTTAACTTTTTCGAAAAGAGTTGCCACCTTTTAAAAAATTAAGTTCAAATTATTTTAAAAGCTAAACCAATTATAACAAAATGGGCATAAATGGAAATAGTTTTGAAAATGTTTGTTTTTTAACTTAACTTTATGAAGGTTGGCACCTGTTAAAAAATCAAATTCAATTTGAATTAGGGGAATTAGGTAATAGAAATATGTATTTGTGCCAGACGGTAAAGGTTAAGTATGTAGTAGTTTGTAAACAGTTTGAAGAGGGTTGCCACCTGTTTGAAAAGTACAATATATATGAAGTATTAAAATATGGACGTCAAGCGAGTGAATCTTAAGAGATCATTAGTTTGAACGTTTAGAATATTTTTAAAGTCTTTGAAGAGGGCTGCCACCTGTTTAAAAATTAAATTCAAATAGTTAATTTAAATAGTTAAACCAATATTTACCATCTGGGTACCAATCGAAGTAGTTTTGAAAATACTTTATTTCTTAACTGCGTGTAGGAGGGTTGCCACCTGTTTAAACAATCAAATTCAATTTGAATTAAGGCAATGGGGTAATTAAAATAGGTATCTATGTCTATAATCTATATATATAATACGCGAAGGCATTTTTTGTGCAGCATAAAAGATCTGTACCGTTAGCTCGATTTTCAAAAATTGGGTGCCAAATTAAAGCGCTTGGCTAGGTGTGCAAACTAGTTTTATTTTTTCGAAAGGAGTTGCCACCTGTTAAATAATTAAACTCAAGTAATTTACTAATCAATGCCCTCAGATCCGCACCGTACTTTCGATTTTCCAAACTGGGGTACCAAATTAAAGGGCTTAGGGTGTGGATGTTCAAGAAGGTTTTACTTTTTCGAAAAAAGTTGCCACCTAATAAGAAATTAAGCTCAAATTAATTCAAAAGTTAAATCAATTATTAAATATGGGTGTCAATCAAAATGGTTTTGAAAAGGCTTTGGTAAGTAAATAAGGTATCGCTATATGGGTGTCATACAAAAGAGGTTTAAGAAGGTAGTAGTTTGGAAATATTTTTAATAGGTGTGCCACCTATTTGAGAAGTCTAATTGAACTATTTTATACCCAAGTTATATGAAATATTAACGATGGATGTCAAATGTAAGAGCTTCAAGAAATACAATTTAGAACATTTTTGATGTGCTTGAGGGTTGCCCAGCTTAAAGGGCTAAACTAAAATTATTTAATAAGTTAAATGAATTACTAACCGATGGTAATCAACGGAAATGGGTTTAAAATCCTTTATTTAAGACCTATGTTTAGGAGGGTTGCCACGTGTTTAAAAAATTAATTTCCACTAAATTCATCAGATACTTGAAATATTTATAACAATGTCAGGCGAAAAATATTTAAGGAAATTTTAGTACGAAAATAATTTTTAAGAGGGTTGCCGCCTGTTTTGAAAGTGGTATTTCGTTTAATTATACATAAATTACATGAAATTTTAAAATATGGTTATGAAAAGAACGAGTGTTAAGAAATCTTTAAATTGAACACTTGGTTTTTTTTTTGTTGAAAAAATTAAGCCCAAATTATTTAATAAGTTAAATGGATTGTCAAAAGATGGGTATCAATCGAAATGGGTTTGAAAATAGTTTATTTCTAAACTGTATTTACGAGAGTTGCCATGTGTTTAACAAAACTAAATTCAACTTAATTCATCAGTAAATTGAAATATGTATAACAACGCCAGGCGAAAGATTTTAGTTTAGTTAAAGAGGTTGCACCCTGTTTGAAAATTCAAATTTATTTTACTTATACGAAAGATACATAAATGAATTATCGAAGTATTAGTGTCAAACGAAAGAGTTTTAAGGAAATTATGGGCTGATAATATTTTTAATTAGAATTGCCATCTATTATTATTTTTTTTGAAGGTCATCACATCTGCAACGCTATTTCGAATTTCCGAAATGAGAAGTCAAATTAAAGAACTGGGATTCTACATAGATGTGCACAGGTTTCATTTTTTGAAGTTACATGAAAACCAACACCATGCGAGACCTCTCATCACTCAGAAATGATTAGATCAATCATTAGGAATATTTTTAGAGGTTTTTGAATAGGTTTCACCTGTTTAAAAAATTTAATTAAATGTTGGCGTTTTGGCGCCATGCGGGTTCACTAGTGTATAAATATAGGTAGATACATAGCCTTTCGCATGCACGGAGTTTGCATAACCGGAAGTAATAATCATTTGAATCGCATTTTCTCTTACTCTGCATATGCCTAAACGTATGCAACCATTTGCTACAACAAGTAAACACAGGGTGCTTCTAATGAAATTAGAAATTTTCTGTTGTAATACACGTGCTGGGCTACGGGTTACAGCTTTGCAAATTTTAAGGTATCCACACACCTACGCGATTCTGTCGCAACGAATCCGCACCGTTTTTGATGCTACAGAAGTTACTGCTTCGAAAACGCAAGTACTCACACATCTGTACGATTTTATCGCAGTAAAAACTGTCAATTTATAGACAAACGAAAAGTATTTTTCACCAAAAAAAAA
>NW_023458557.1:8347114-8348364 GCF_013731165.1 Rhagoletis pomonella | reverse complement strand
TACAAGTCAACTATTTATTGCTGTTGCCGTTCACAACTGTTTTCAGTTGACTGTATTATTTTCATAATAGGCATGTTTTTTTACACGCATATGTATTTGAGCTTAAAAATTGTGCTCTAAGCGACATACTTTATATGCGTTTATGAATAGTTGCCGATAAAATTAAAATTACTTGTTTTGAAATGGAAATTGTCGATGATTGTTTTTTACACGTTAAGCGTAGATGTATATGCATGTAAAAAAAACACAGCTAATATTATGTTATTGTAATGATATTAAAATAATTAAAAGCAAAATAATGGAAATCAGTTACGAATTATGTTTTACCGATGAGCCCGAGGATGCTAGTGCTAGACAATTCACATACAACTAGGTTTTAAAAGTTGAGTTGAGTTTTGTCCCGCAATACCAATTTACAACTTACAACTCAACTATCTTGAAAGTTGTGAATTATAATAGGAGCCTATATTTTTTTAGTGGTTGTAAACCGATTAATGTGATTTGTGAAAAAATCTTGACCGTCCAATTTTGGGTAGCCCACTTGAGAGATTTTCACTCATGTGGATGAGCTCATTTGTTGCAAGTGGTTTTGATATTCGTAGCATGGTTTTAGGCACATGTTTAGTAGTCAATTGATAAAAAAGCAAGGCGAAAATTTTAAAAATCACTCTCTGAAGTGAGAGTAAAAGTGAGTAACAGCAAAAAGTACGGGTACAAAAAAGACGTGAGTACTAGGTACTCATGAAATTTGATGTGTAAACATATGCGTACGGCAAAGCATAAAAGTACGTTTACATATGAATATAATCTCAATTACATCTCGAGGAAAAGTTAAGTTTCTTCTCTGTGCCCCCGTGGTCACTTTTTTCTGCTACACATATTAAGCAATTTAAATATTTTTTAACTTAATATTTTATTACAAATACCTTTTCCTTGCTAACATCAATTTTTTTACTTCTCCATTTGACATTCCTCCTCTTTTTCGCAAGTACAATCTATAAAACCAGGTTGTACACCAAAAAGTTATGGGTTTAATCTGAGATTATTTTATAATCACAATTTTGTATGGCTAATCTCTATTTCTAATTACAGATTAGGGATTTAAGCTCGAAAATGAAGATAATCTTTTTATATGTAAACCTTCAATTCAGTTACATAAATACATACACATGAAGGTTGGGTTAGAAATTAAACATAAATTTCACAAAATTTTTTTAATTTTGCTGATTTAATTTTATTTATTCATTTTT
>NW_023458557.1:8340601-8347014 GCF_013731165.1 Rhagoletis pomonella | reverse complement strand
GGGCGGAAAAGTGTTCCCTCCATAATTTAAGTACGCTCTGGACATCATATAATAAAATATTAAGTTAAAAAATATTTAAGTTGATTAATATGTGTAGCAGAAAAAAGTGACCACGGGGGCACAGAGAAGAAACTTAACTTTTCCTCGAGATGTGATTGAGATTATATTCATTTGTAAACGTACTTTTATGCTTTGCCGTACGCATATGTTTACACATCAAATTTCATGAGTACCCAGTACTCACGCCTTTTTTGTACCCGTACTTTTTGCTGTTACTCATTTTTACTCTCACTTCAGAGAGTGATTTTTAAAATTTTCGCCTTGCTTTTTTATCAATTGACTACTAAACATATGCCTAAAACCATGCTACGAATATCAAAACCACTTGCAACAAATGAGCTCATCCACATGAGTGAAAATCTCTCAAGTGGGCCACCCAAAATTGGACGGTAAAGATTTTTTCGCACAAATCACTTTAATCGGTTTACAACCACTAAAAAATATAGGCTCCTATTATAATTCACAACTTTCAAGATAGTTGAGTTGTAAGTTGTAAATTGGTATTGCGGGACAAAACTCAACTCAACTTTTAAAACGTAGTTGTCTGTGAATTGTCTAGCACTAGCATCCTCGGGCTCATCGGTAAAATATAATTCGTAACTGATTTCCATTATTTTGCTTTTAATTATTTTAATATCATTACAATAACATAATATTAGCTGTGTTTTTTTTTACATGCATATACATATACGCTTAACGTGTAAAAAAACAATCATCGACAATTTCCATTTCAAAACAAGTAATTTTAATTTTATCGACAACTAATCATAAACGCATATAAAGTATGTCGCTTAGAGCTCCATACAATTTTTAAGCTCAAATAAATATGCGTGTAAAAAAACAGGCCTGTTATGAAAATAACAAAATTTCTATCGAAATTCCGACTTTTTCAATGGCTACAGTCTACTGAAAACAGTTGTGAACGGCAACAGCAATAAATAGTTGACTTGTATACAAGTTGAGTTGTCTCAGACACAACTCAACTAAGTTGAGTTGTGAACCATATTAGGGGCCATAATTTGAGCAATTTTGCAAATTCGAAGTTTTATTGTTATTAACTTTTTTTAAATTAATTCAGTAATTATTTATCATCTACTGATTCATGGCATGTATCTTGCTGATTTTTTCCACGATAATAGTTAATTAGACACGCTTTAGCCTGACAGTTTCAATTTTTCAAATAATCATTATTTTGTATAAAATTTTTAACAGACATATACACAGATAAATTAATATTTATATCAATAATAATAATAATTATTATTATTATTAATCAATAATAATAACAATCCACAAATACATTTCACTAAGGATTATATTTCATCAGGTATACAGCATAACTGCTACAAGTAGCAAACTATTTTGGGGTGTTAAAAAGCATGATTCAATAATAAAAGGTTTGCTCAGAAAACAGTTTTCTCGCTACCTCTTGACAAAATCGGCTCCCTTAGCAAGGCACTTTGTGTGGGTTCGTGTGTGTGTGCAAAGCTTTTGTAAGGGAGTTAAGTGAGTGTCAAAACTCTAATGTCAATAATGAGCAAACCTTTAATTATTCAATCATGGTTAAAAAGTGTTTAGTTGTTTTTTGTTTCTGCGACACAAACGATTATACTTACTATCTATCCTCTTTATTTAAATTTCTCTGTAAAGACAAAATACATGCATAAATACATACATACGTACATATATAAATATGCATGTTATGTATGTACATATTTATGTATACAACTTTAAAAAATTTTGTACTAAATAAATAATCTATGATTATGTTTATAAATAAATTATATTTTCTTTGTGTTCTCCGGTTGCACCACACTCGCTGTGAGCCCGTGCGGCACGAGGCATGAAGGCAAAAGCACCCGTGGTAGGAGCAAAAAAAAAATAATAACTTGCGACTCCGTGCAAGTTTCTGTGTTTTTTTTTATTTAAATAATGTATTATAGAGTAAGGATTGATATCCAATGTAAACGATTAAAAAATCTGATCGAGAAGCAATAAATATTTCCTTTTGTTTATATTTTTGTTTTTAATTAAAAATTTTATACAAAATAATGATTATTTGAAAAATTGAAACAATCAACTATTATTGTGGAAAAAATCACCAAGATACATTCTATGAATCAGTGGATAATAAATAATTACTGAATTCATTAAAAAAAGTAAGTAACAACAACTCTTGTAAAAATTCGAATTTTGCAAAATTGTTCAAATTATATTTTTTTATGATTGTAAACCGAATAAAGTGATTTGTTCGAAAAGCTTGACCATCCAATTTTGGGTGGCCCACTTGAGAGATTTTCACTATATGTAAGTATGCACATACAAACTTCAGTATGTATAAATATAGGTAGATACGTAGCCTTTCGCATGCACGAAGTTTGCATAATCGGAAGTAATAACACCATGCGACAGTCAAAATCGGGATGGGATGAAACCAACGGGAAATGTTATATCGGTCAAAAACAAGTTATACGTGTCCCGGCGTTTCGCTGGGTCACGTCTAGGAATCGAGATATATATATAACTATCATATAGGGGAAATTGTCACCTTTGGTGGTCTTTTTTTGACATAACTCGAGAACCACTAGTCCGATTTTGCTCAAACAAATTTAAAAAAATTAAAAATTACAATTCCTTTAATCTATTCATAAAAAGTTTTTCTATATAATCAACAGTTTTGCCGGTAAAAATAAATGTATGAAGAAAAAAAATATTTTTTGCCTAAAATATTAAATTTTTTTAAAACTGTTGATTATATAGAAAAACATTATATGAACAGATAAAAGGAATTGTAATTTTTAATTTTTTTAAATTTGTTTGAGCAAAATCGGACTAGTGGTTCTCGAGTTATGTCAAAAAAGACCACCAAAGGTGACAATTTCCCCTATATGATAGTTATATATATATCTCGATTCCTAGACGTGACCCAGCGAAACGCCGGGACACGTATAACTTCTTTTTTACCGATATAACTTTCCCCGGTAGTTTGAACCCTTCCCGATCACTGACCCCTACCATTTATCTCACAGTGTAATCATTTGAATCGCATTTTCTCTTACTCTGCATATGCCTAAATGTATGCAACCATTTGCTACAACAAGTAAACACAGGGTGCTTCTAATGAAATTAGAAATTTTCTGTTGTAATACACGTGCTGGGCTAAGCGTTACAGCTTCGCAAATTTTAAGGTATCCACACACCTACGCGATTATGTCGCAACGAATCCGCACTGTGTTTGATGCTACAGACGTTACTGCTTCGAAAACGCAAGTACTCACACATCTGTACGATATTATCGCAGTAAAAACTGTCAATTTATAGACAAACAAAAAGTATTTTTCAACAAAATAAAATTCTTAACTTTTCTACATCAAATATGTTTTGTTTTCTTACGTTAAATTTTGTTTTAATATTGTAAAATCCTTCTATTACCTTTTTCGTTCTCAAAACGCGGCAGTCTGCGATTTCGGCATGACGAGAAGAACTGTGAATGTTCGAATAAATCGCTGCAGCAAAATCGTATAAGTGTGTGGTTCCTCATTTAAAGCTATGGTCGGCATTGTTGTAATTTTTGTCGGAACAGATTCGCACCGACAAAATCGCATAGGTGTGCGGATACCTTTCCTCTACCGAAACCAAAGATGTATACACCAGGGACGGATGAAAAATTTGGTCGGTTTGGTTCAGCGGTTCGAACCGTTTTTGCACTTTTGGATTGGTTCGTCAAAGCGGTTTTTTGGTCCTTGAACTGGGGATTCGGTTCGGTTCAAGGGTTCGAAAACGAAAAAAATTAACGCGCATTTGTGCAATAAATTGTACATTTAATTTAATGGCAGCGTGCTACTAAAAATCTAATTAATATTTTTGAAAACAAGTTAAACTTTATGCAGTTTTGGAATGTCACGAATAGTTTACGTAAATTTCAAAATAGAAAACGTTTCAAAAATATTTTTAGAATTTAATTTAAATATATACAATTTTATAAAATTCCAGTGACACGAAAGTTGTGGTAATTTACTGTACAAAAAATACGTGGAAGTCAAGTAAAATCGCTAATAAAAGCACATAGTATGCAAATATGAAAAGTATTTCATCATATAAAAATGCTAAAATTAAACTATCATGATTTAAAAAATTTTTCCCGATTAGTCATAAAAAATTTGCAATATATTGTACATTTACACTGAAAGGTTGTAAGTGTCTTGTACAATATATTATACAAACGTCCGCAAAGGTTGCAGTTGAACAGGCAATTAGGGTGGTTTTTGCCGTGGTTGTTGCAGTAAAGGGTAGGTTTTTGATTTCTGGATCTACTGAAGGGAGAAAACCCGGGAAGGTTTATTAAAACGGGTGATTTGTATTTTATATTGTAATTGTATCTGAAATTTTTCAAAATTTCTTTATATAATTCTCATCTCATGGAGTAAATTTAAAATTTTTTAATGCAAATCTTAACTATAGATACTTAAAAAGATAAAAAATATTCATTGCAACATGTTTATCTGCAGTAAAATCAATTATTTTGTACATACCTTAGTTCATTTTCAATTAAATAAAAGTTTTACTCCGTCAAACTTAGTGAAATATTTATTGAGTTTTCTTGAGTGCTTTTACTCCTTTGCGAACTTTTGTACAATATATTGCACAAATTTGAGGTAGCCCTAATAGCTACCCAAAACAACTTTTAAATATTTTTATACCCGAGCGCACTTGTGCACAAGGGTATATTATTTTGTTTACATAACGGTTGTTTGTAACACCCAAAACGAATCGAGATAGATATAGACAAATGTATACATAAATGCTCAGAATGAATAGAGAAGTCGATTAAGCCATGTCTGTCTGTCCGTCTGTCCGTCCGTCCGTGTACACGATAACTCGAGCAAAGATTGAGATATCTCAACGAAATTTGGTGTGTAGGTTTCCATTTATTCAAGGTAGGTTGGTATTGAAAATGGGCGAAATCGGACTGCAACCACGCCCACATCCCATATAACGGTAATTTAGAGAAATACAAAACCTTCAATAAATCAGTAAATATTAAAGCTATTTTATCCAAAATTGATGGTTGCAAAAATTCTTTACCAGGAAATACGCTTAAGATAAATTTTTGGCATCGGATATTCCCAACTTATTTATTGGAGCCAACCAGCTTAAATTAGTTGACAAAGCCAGGAATTTGGGTTTCGTTATTAACTCTAGACTTGCGTGTGATGATCATGTTAATGAAGTTGTGAGTAAAATATTTTTCACTCTACGATGTCTTAGAGTAACTTCACCTTATGTACCGGTAGCCACTAAGAAAAAGTTAATTACAAGTTTAATTGTTCCTTATATCACGTACTTTGAAATCGTCTACGGCAAATTAGACTCTCATTCACTCCAAAAATTGAGTATCGCCATTAACTCTGCCACAAGGTATGTATTTGGTTTAAAGAAATACGATCATCTCTTATCTATGCGTAATTCTATACTTTGCTGTGATTTACAAAATTTTCTGAACGCGCGTAATTGCATTTTTATGTTCAAATTATTTATCACGAAGAGCCCGGAATATCTGTACAATAAACTTAAGTTCTCCAAGAGTACACGTTCGTCAGGTCTTATTCTTCCGAGATTTAACTATTTATGCACTTCAAGACTGTTTTTTATTAATGCGGTAAGGCTCTGGAGCTCCCTTCCACTGTCCTTGAAGAACGCGTTGCACATAGGCAACTTCAAAAAACTCATATTTAACTTTTTTTCTTCCAAGCGTGATCAAGAATAGTGGTTGTAAGCTTACCTTTGTTTTATTTTAGAATACATATATGATTTGTAATTCAACGTACACATTACCTTAATCTATATTGTAATATTAATTATTATCTGTACTTTTTATTTTATTTCTTGCAATTTGTTTGTATCATTGTGCAAGTAAAGATTACATCTTAATGCACTAATGTTTTCAATATAATATTAAATTAAATTAAATTAATGAAGTAATAAAATTTTGTAAAAAGGGCGTGGCACCGCTCACTTATGATCACATATATGTATCTCGGTAACCGTTATACCAATTTGTACCAAACTCGGTATGGTTATTGTGCTTGGCACATGAAAGTAAAGTGTTGAAAATTATTGAAATCGGACTAAAATTACGGCCGCTTTTCATATAACGGTAATTTTCAGAAATGCTTGAAACTTCAATATTTCGAAATTTGAGGACGCTAATTTACTCAAAATTGATACACCTCGGCTTACCATGTAGCGGTAGCCTTCGGAAAGGTGAAAAACATATATTTAATACTTGCGCCGGGTATTTAATGTTCGGCTCCGTCCGAACTTAGACTTTCTTACTTGTTTTTTTTTTTTTT
>NW_023458557.1:8337539-8340501 GCF_013731165.1 Rhagoletis pomonella | reverse complement strand
TCGGCTCCGTCCGAACTTAGACTTTCTTACTTGTTTTTTTTTTTTTTACTTTTGGTATTATGAGGCTCTATGAACTTTGTAATTAAGAGGCAACATTTTTATATTCATCAGGGACGGATTTGACCGAAAAGCGTTATGTATCAGGTGTCAATTGCAACAACGCGCAAGGTTAAGGGTCAAGTGTCTGTCAAATGAGATGGGTTGCCTGTACATTTGATATTGTCACATGGTAAACAAACATGTGTGGTATTACAAGTGGGTACCTTTATCTATTGAAAATTGGTTGAAACGAACTTTTAAACCTTGAAAGAAAGTGGTTCGGTTTTCGGTTCGGATCAAACATTTGTGTATCAGATTCTGATAACAACGATGATTCCGATGCTTATTTTAAAATTCGCGAACCATCAGCCTCGAAAAGAGCAAGAGTTAAAGTCTAAAAAACAGGTACACTCATTTTTTTATAAAATAGTTAAAATTTAGGCAAAGTTTCAAGTACCGCTATCACCAAAAGTGAAGCCAACCGGGCTAAACTGGGGACGCCATTGAATTTATAAGGTTCCAATTAAGTAAGGACAACTATCAGAACTTTTGTCGAACGCTAATTTACTCCAAGTTAATAGTTACAACAATCCCCTAACAATAAATAAGACTGGTACAGACTTTGAGGAATTGGGAGTGGCACCGCCCACTTTATGACTACAAAGGTGTATTTCGGTAACCACTTTATTGATTTGTGCCTAACTTGGTTCAACTATATCATTAAGTCTAACTCGGCATATTATCGAAAACGTTTGAAATCGAGTAAACACTCCTACTTACCATGCAAAGGTAGTTCAGAGAAAGTTGAAACGACGATATTTGATACCTGTGCCGGGTATATGAAGTTCGGTTTCTCCCGAACTTGTACTTCTTTACTTGTTTTAATTAGAATAAGTTAAAATATTTTTTGTTACAAGTATTTACTACCTCATTTTAAATGGAAGAGCAACTTTAAGGTAGCCCTCGCCATGCTCATCGGACTCAGTGGATACCTGAAATGAAACATACACCGATTTAAAGGATATAACTTTCTTTAATCCAGAAATGTTAACACCGTTACATAGGGGGTACGGCATCTGACATACCGACTAAAACCTAAAACTAAATAAAATTTGCGAAGCTGTAACGCGTAGCCCAGCATGTGTAGCCCAACACAAATCTAAATTTCTAAATTTCATTAGAAGCACCCTGTTTTCTCATAACTGGACATTTTAGAGTGTCCGCGTCCGTTTATCGGAAAGTCCGTGTATGGGAGAGCATTTTGTATGGAAAAAAAACCAAAAATTGTTCGCTCCCAAGAATGTGTCCGCCTATAGGAGATGCCCGCTTATTAGAGCGTCCGTCTATGAGAGATTTCACTATATTAACTTTGTTCGCATAACGGTTGTTTGTAACAGCCAAAACGAATCGAAATAGATATAGACAAATGTATACATAAATGCTCAGAATGAAAAGAGAAATCGATTAAGCCATGTCTGTCTCTACGTCCGCAGGTTTTGATTATCAAAGACAAAAAACCGATACGGATCAAAAAAATTGGGTTGCATTCGCATAAACTCCAAATAAAAGTGGTGTTTAAGGAGAGTTTAACGAAATTTTTGTTATGGTAAACTCCGAGTTTAAGAGTAGAGTTAGGCGTTAAACTCCAAAATGGCCCATAAACTCGAGTTAATGGCTCAATCAGAACGCTTTATAAGTCTAGAATTTCAAGAATATAGTGATGCAAAAACCAAAAATGTGGCTCGACAGAACTTTTTGTGCTTATTTCAACTCTACCAAAATTATCTGGCGAAAGTAAAATATAAAAAAGGTATCAATGGTTAAAGTTAAATTTTCTGAGTTTTTTAAATATTAATATCCTCTGAACAACATAACCTATTAAAGAACTAACGACGTCAAAATAAGGACAATTGATTTCTCTTTCATGTATGTATATAATTTATATTCCTTTTTATATTTTTAGTCCGGAAATACTAAAAAACAAAATAAAATAAAAATATATTTTTTTAAGTGGCGTTTATATAAAATTAGTTATAAAACTGATTACAGTATACACGCTGCATAAAAGGCATTTAAATTATGTTGAAATTAGCATCAATAATTTTTTAATCGGTTAACTAGTTTCCGAGATATTAAACACATAAAAAATAGATAAGTTGAACTTTAACCTCTTTTATTGGCTTTGGTTTTTATTTGCACTAACTAATTTTGGTATGGTTGAAATTAGCGTTAAAAGTTCTATCGATCCTCATTTCTTGTTTTTTTTTTATAGCTAAACGGTTGGTATTCTAGACTTATGTGTGTATGTGTTAACTCCTGTAGTACGAGAACAGACTAAATGAGAATAAGAAAAAGTAAACAAAAAAATGTCAAATTAAACTCTGAGTTTCTTAAACACCCCAATGTGAACGCTTGACAGTAGTTCATAAACTCAAAACGTTAAACTCGAGTTAATAGCTCAATGAGAACGTAATATAATGCATAAAATCATTTTTGATGTGTATACCAGGGACGTGAACCGGTTTTGAACCGGAACCCCGTTTTTTTTTATTAATTAACCGAATTGAAATTTTCCACAAATGTTTGATCCGAACCGAAAACCGAACCACTTTCTTTAAAGGTTTAAAAGTTCGTTTCAACCAATTTTCAATAGATAAAGGTACCCACTTGTAATACCAAACATGTTTGTTTACCATGTGACAATATCAAATGTACAGGCAACCCATCTCATTTGACAGACACTTGACCCTTAACCTTGCGCGTTGTTGCAATTGACACCTGATACTTAACCCTTTTCGGCCAAATCCATCCCTGATGAATATAAAAATGTTGCCTCTTGATTACAAAGTTCATAGAGCCTCATAATACCAAAAGTAAAAAAAAAAAAAAACAAGTAAGAAAGTCTAAGTTCGGACGGAGCCGA
>NW_023458557.1:8336409-8337439 GCF_013731165.1 Rhagoletis pomonella | reverse complement strand
TTAGTTCTTTAATAGGTTATGTTGTTCAGAGGATATTAAAATTTAAAAAAATCAGAAAATTTAACTTTAACCATTGATACCTTTTTTATATTTTACTTTCGCCAGATAATTTTGGTAGAGTTGAAATAAGCACAAAAAGTTCTGTCGAGCCGCTATTTTGGTTTTTGCATCACTACATTGTTGAAATTCTAGACTTATAAAGCGTTCTGATTGAGCCATTAACTCGAGTTTATGGGCCATTTTGGAGTTTAACGCTTAACTCTACTCTTAAACTCGGAGTTTACCATAGCAAAAATTTCGTTAAACTCTCCTTAAATACCACTTTTATTTGGAGTGTGTGCGAATGCAACCCTTTTTTCTGACCCGTATTGGTTTTTGTCTTTGATAGTCAAAACCTGCGGACGTACAGACAGACATGGCTTAATCGATTTCTCTTTTCATTCTGAGCATTTATGTATACATTTGTCTATATCTATCTCAATTCGTTTTGGCTGTTACAAACAACCGTTATGCGAACAAAGTTAATACAGTGAAATCTCTCATAGACGGACGCTCTAATAAGCGGGCATCTCCTATAGGCGGACACATTCTTGGGAGCGAACAATTTTTGGTTTTTTTTCCATACAAAATGCTCTCCCATACACGGACTTTCCGATAAACGGACGCGGACACTCTAAAATGTCCAGTTATGAGAAAACAGGGTGCTTCTAATGAAATTTAGAAATTTAGATTTGTGTTGGGCTACACATGCTGGGCTATGCGTTACAGCTTCGCAAATTTTATTTAGTTTTAGGTTTTAGTCGGTATGTCAGATGCCGTACCCCCTATGTAACGGTGTTAACATTTCTGGATTAAAGAAAGTTATATCCTTTAAATCGGTGTATGTTTAATTTCAGGTATCCACTGAGTCCGATGAGCACGGCGAGGGCTACCTTAAAGTTGCTCTTCCATTTAAAATTAGGTGGTAAATACTTGTAACACAAAAATATTTTAACTTATTCTAATTAAAACAAGTAAAGAAGTACAAGTT
>NW_023458557.1:8333063-8336309 GCF_013731165.1 Rhagoletis pomonella | reverse complement strand
GCAGAGCTTAAACGACTAAAAAATCGCTGCAATAGATTGTATAAAAAATTTAAGTTATCCAAGAATATACATTATCCTGACATGTACAAATCTTGCCTGTTTGATTTTAACCCTGGAAGGTCATGGTTCGTCGTTTCGATGACGCGAGTTTTTATTTTACCGTTCTCGCTGTTTTCCTTTATTTGTATAGTGCTAATTTTTCGTACAGCGCTAGACGGTTTTCTGCTGTTGATGTGTGCGGTTACTTAGATTCATGCGCTTCGTGTAAGTACTTATTTTTTAAATGTGCGTAGTCGAAACGACGAAGCATGAACTTTGTGTATGTTTTACGTTCATGTTTTCAAAGTAATTTTCTTAAGTTTTTTTTTTTATTTGTTTATATATTTTACTTGTGCAGTTATAACACACGATGAATGCAACCAAAAGTTATGTCGACGAAAAAAAAAAAATTGCGCAATTTGGCCCCCTTCTAAGCGACGCTTAACAAATCATCCTGTGCAAAATGTCAAAAAAGTCTCTGTGGAGAGCATAAAATAAAGCTTTGCGCCTCTTGCACAAAATGAGAACTGTCGTATCTGAAATTTTTTTCCTTTTTTAGTTCATAGTATTATTTTTAAGAAAAAAACACTTTAAATGAATTATATGTACTTTAAGTTATTTATTTTTTATATTTTCTAATTAATGTTTTGTACAAAAAGCCAAATGAATCAGAGCTGTGGAATCTTGAATTACAATCAAAAGACTAAAGAAAAACTACTTGACATTGTTTCATTTAAAAAAATATATAAATAAAATAATGTGAAAATAATAATTTTTGAGCATTTTGATACACAGGTTAATTTAATAACGCCTTTTAGAAATGCCGACGTCGAATCGACGAAGGATGACCTTTGCGTTATAAAAATAACGTTGACCTTCCAGGGTTAAAACTCTTGATCAGTTCCTGCGTAAAAGCTACGTTAGTAATTTCGAAAAGAATATAAAGGCCAGTCCCAAAGATTTCTGCTATTTCATTAAATCGCAAAAGAAGAAATCTAGTATTCCATGTTCGATGTTTTATAAAAAAAAGAATGCTTATAATGCCCAAGATACGTCGAAACTTTTTTCACACTTTTTTAGCGAAAATTTTGTATACGAGACTGACACAGTTGACGTTGTTAGCAGCGATATTTCTGAGTCATGTCAGTCGTTCGGTTCTCTCTCATTAATAGAAGAGAATGTTTCAAAGGGCATCTTAAACTTTAAGGCATCGACGCAAACAGATGCGGATGGGCTATCTCCTTTTCTGTTCAAAAACTGTGTGGCTCTTATTAGACCTTTGACAATAATTTTTAACTTATCCATCTCTTCGGGAACATTCATTAATAATAGTAATAATAATAATAATAATAGATAGGCACTTACACATATGTTAGTGTTTGGCCGAGCTTCTCCTCCGATTTGTGGTGTGCGCCTTGATGTTGTCACACAAAGCGGAGGGACCTACAGTTTTACGCCGACTCCGAACGGCGATGGTATTTTTATGAGAAGCTGTTTTTCATGGCAGAAACATATTGCCTGCCGAGGGACGACCGCTGTTAAGAAAAACCATTTTTTTCTATATTTTTTGCGATGTTGCTTTGACCAGGGTTTGAACCCAGGTGCTGCGGAGTGGAAGCGCGCACTGCTTACCACTACACCACAGATGCCAAACTTTTTGAAAGTATTCTCAAGGATAAAATGTGGCACGCTGTCCAGAATGTCATTTGCCCGAACCAGCACGGTTCAAAGTTTCTTGATTGGATTAGCTCTTATTTATACAATAGGCACTGCGCTGAAGCACTGGAAAATACGTTTTCCCGTTACTTCCATGCGAGCTCTGGAGTCCCCCAAGGTAGTATTCTTGGTGCCCTTCTGTTTATCATTTTCATTGATGATATAAGTTCCTGCTTCTTATTCTCGAAATTTCTAATGTATGCAGACGATCTCAAAGTTTATTCTGTTATAAAAAATGCTGAAGTTGCCTTTTCCCTTCAGTCTGATCTAGAGAATAGAGTAACGTCCTGGTGTGAAAGAATCTGTCTTAGTGTGAATATTAATAAGTGTTATCACATGGCTTATTCCAGAAATCTGAATACAATTTATACCTCATATACTATATCTGGTTCCCTTCTTAAATCAGTAGTCCAGACCAAAGATTTAGGAATTTACTTCGACTCGAAGTTGACTTTCAATAGCCATATTGGTTTCATTATATCTAACTCCTATTCATTGTTAGCCTTTGTTCGCCGTAATAGCTCTGACTTTTCAGATCCATTTACATTAAAAACCCTATACATAGCTTTTGTAAGATCTCGCCTTGAGTATGCTGCCAATATTTGGCGACCTTTTCATATTGGGCTCATAAACAGAATTTAGCGCGTGCAAAAAACTTTAGGTTTGCATTAAGGTCTCTAAATTTTACTGAACAATTATCTTCATACAATTCGCGCTGTTTGCTTATAAATTTAAACTCACTTGAGGATAGGAGAAAATTATTATCTTGCTCGTTTATCTTCAACTTGCTTACTGGAATTGTTGATTGCGCTGATATCCTACGGAGAATTCCTCTCAATGTTCCGCGGAGAAATTTGCGGCACATGGACATTTTTTATTTGCATTCCTCCAAGTCAACTTATGCTATGAATTAGAGATGGGCCCGGCCGGGCTTTTGGCAGGGGCCAGACGGGCCCCTGCGTAAGCCCGCGGGTACCGCCCGAAATATTTGCTGTCAGCACGAGCTCGTGCGTGCATATGCGTTCAGTATAATTTCATAAAAGCACGAAAAAGCCCGTTGCTAATACCACCAATTTAGATGAGCTTTTGTTTTTGTACAAAAAAAAAAAAATAGTACATATTTAAAACTCTTTTGATAAGAGAAAAGCAAAAAAAGAAATATTTGGAAACCGATAGAAAAAATAATATACTTGGTAGTTTTGTTTACATATCTGTACATAAAATACCTTCCACTTTTTCTACTTTCCAGAATATATATTATAAATATCTTTGATGTAAAAAATTGATTCGCTTAAGTAAATATACATACATATGTACATAAACACAAAATTAAAAATATGTACATTTGTATACATACAATAAAAGTTGGCTCTTTATTTCCGGGCTGGGGCGTGTCCCGTCGTGCCGGGCCGGGCCCCACTAAAATTCTTAACGTGCGGGCTCATGCGTGTTTTCGAAAGTTGATTTTGCACTCGTGCCGGGCCGGGCCTG
>NW_023458557.1:8330130-8332963 GCF_013731165.1 Rhagoletis pomonella | reverse complement strand
ACCGGAATTGGGTGTCCCAGAACGCACTTCTGGTAGAGAACAAAGCAACTAAACTTACCACGGTAGAAAGAGTGCAATGGGCGGTATCTACCTTCAGCCCATACAAATCACCAGGACCAAATTGGGTCTATTCATGTTAACTCCAACAAGGACGTAACTATATAGCCCCAGTTTTCTGCAGACGATACAGAGCGTCGCTCTTACTGTGTCATATTCCAAGTAGATGGACCGTGGCGAAAGTCGTATTTTTACCGCAGGCAGGTAGACCGGAGCAGATGCCTACATCCTACAGACCAATCAGCCTCAGCTTCTTTTTCCCGAAAGGCATGGAGAGAATCTTGGATTGACACATCAGAGAAGTCAACCTAACGGAAGAACCACTGAATAACAACCAATTTGCCTACCAACCAGGCAAACTGAGACTGCCATTCACAGCCTAACGTCGAAAATCGAAAAAGCTCTGGGGTTTAAGAACATGTCACTTTTTGCCTTTATTGCCATTTCAGGGGTTTTGACAACACGTCATATAGGGCAACAAGAGATGCCGTAATTCTACTAAATCTATTCAGGTTCCGTTTACCCGGAGGAAAATGTAATCCATGCCAGAATTTACTCTGGGCGGCACTAGAATAGGGCTCTCAAATGAAGCAAAGAAAGGAGTGTGGCTGGATAGGACATTCACCTGGAATGCACATTTGGATGCAACCGTAAACAAGGCAATATAAGCCTTCTTCGCATGTACGCGACTTTATGGGAAGACATGGGGACTTTCCCCCAAATGTTATGTAGCCCCACATTTGTACCCGGCGAGCCGGCATGCAGGCACGCTTGCATCCCAAGCGTCGGTTGGGGGAAGTCATTTCCGCCTGCCATGGCAATCGCTACACAAACAAAAAGATTAGTTGTGCCTGGTGGTATGGAGAACTAGTAGTGCAGATCACCATTGAAGAACAAAGAGGAAAAGACGAGAAAGAGAAATCACTACAGAGAAGTGGTCCAGTCCCGTCCGATCAGCTGGAGTCATCTCACCCTTCTTCTATGTGAACTCCACGCGAAGCCTTGGGCGTTGTCGTGACTCCTCACCTTCCCACAACGCCCAAGGCTTCGCGTGGAGTTGACGTAGAAGAAGGGTGGGATGACTCCACCTGACCGGACGGGACTGGGCCATTTCTCTGTAGTGCTTTCTCTTTGTCCTTCAATGGTGATCTGCACTTCTTCAATGGTCAGGCACGATTAATCTTTTTGTTTGTGTAGCGATTGCGATGGCAGGCGGAAATGACACCCCCCAACCGACGAGCTAGCTTGGCATGCAAGCGTGCCTGCATACTACCTCGCCGGGTACAAATATGCAGCTACATAACAATGGCGCCCAATGAAATAGCCCACTAATTTGCATATTTTACTATCATTTTCTTACAAACACCGTTTCATACTTCATTTCACACGAGGTTTTCTTCTTGCATTCCACTATCATATTTTCTTTTCTCGCGACGTGTAGGGTCAGGGGGTATTATCACTTAGGTTCATCACGGGTGATTTGTGCCCAACTGGCGAATAGGAGGGTTACGCCAGCCTCATCTTTAGAGTGCCTCCAAAGGATCTCAGCGTACTTAGAATTGGGAGCTGAAGATGCGACTTTGGCCAAATAAGAATTATTATGTTTGTTGAGTTAGACCATTTATGCTGCCGTGCATGCGGTCGAGCGGGGGATGAAATAATACAAACGGAAATAACGCAAATTTGTGTTATTTCCCAATTGAATGTGAAATAACAAAAATTTGCTTAATTTCATTTCTCTTTGAGAAATAAGACCTACTTTTATACTTAACAATTTGAGTAATAAAGCAAAATAGTGCACATATGTAGGTAGTCACCCAGTTACATTTGACAAAAAGTAGTACATCAACAAGTTAAATGGACGGATTTGTAAGTATACAATTTTGAAAGTGCCCGGCGTCGCGGCGGTCCGCGTTCGGGAAAATATGGGGAAATCTTTTGAGACGGGGACATTTTGCGTACTGGCATGTTGTTGCCGCAATAAAGCAGCTGCACTGCCAAATGCGGTCTCTATACCTTCGTTAATATTACTTTTATGTGGGGATATCAATAAACAGTTATTCAAAACAAAACTAACGGTTAAAATGGCCAGTTTACTTGCTAAAATCGAGAAAATCAGGAAATTACTAGTGCAACTCGCACAAAATCTATATTTTATTAAGGTATAACTTCTGGAGCGGTAAGACCTAAAGCTCGTGGTTTTCAGACATTTATTTGTCGGTTCTTAGGAATGAAACGACAGGTATTAAACAAATGTGCCAGTTACCCAATGCGAGATGCTGCTTACAACTGTAACTGAATTTCGCGTATTTAATAAAAAAACGTGAAATTTCTTGTGGTAGTCGGTGAGCGGTACTTATTTAACATTTATGGGTATACAATATACTTCTTCAATTCTTCAGAAGAAGAATCTTGGGTTAAAGGACAATGTGCCACTTATCATTGCTGAAAAATCTTCTTCAGAAAACGTGTGATCATTGCGTAATTGTTTACTTAATATTGGTTTTTCGTTAAGCACATCCAATCAAGGGCAAAAATATTCATAAGCCCTAGTGTAATATTTTGTGTTTGTGTATTTCGGTCTGTGTAAAAATTGCTCACCTCTAAAAATTATTTTAATGGTCAGTACTGGATAATCTTTACTGGTATAAATGCGAAAGGTTTGTTTGTTACGCTTCAACTATTCAACCGATCTTAATGAAATTTCACATACTGTTGTCATTTAGCTCGACTTAAAAGATAGGGTAGCCTTTATCCCGATTAGACAAATGGGGCG
>NW_023458557.1:8324360-8330030 GCF_013731165.1 Rhagoletis pomonella | reverse complement strand
GACCAAAGATTTCGTTCAATTAATCAATACTTTTGTATCTTAACACTAGGAGATATATGCATATTTATGTAAAAATTTTTGATTAAGTACTCACATTTTTAGAGGGTGCTCCAACGATGTTTGCGCAAAAAGGTTGTAGTTCTTTGTGGATGGTTAATCCTTTGTTTTTTTTTTTTTTTGGTTTTTGTTTTTGTTTGTTATTGGTGATTAATATGCATATATACGAAATTATTGCTGGCTTAGACTACGTTAATTACAAACTTAGGTTCTAAACTCATTCATATATGTATAAGAATACGAAACTTTAGATATGATTCAGAAACATGAATTAAGCTCTAAAGGAATAACAAGTTAGTGTTTAAACGAAGTAACTGTAGGAAATAAGCATCGATTCCATGCATTTTTTTGCATAGTTAAGCAAAGTTCTTTTGAGATTTTTCTCTTTTTTTTTCTTTACAAAATGCCAGGCGCTAGTTCAGAAAGTTAGTTTTGCGTACATATGTGTATATGTATATGGTATATATGTATTTTACGGCACTTTAAGAAATTTTCATGCGTTCGCATAATAGGATCGTGAGGGGGTTGTCTGCCGTAGGTGCGCCGAGGGAAAGCTGATATTCGGATGAAATCTTTTTTTTCCACGTTTTCCAGTAGGATTTGTACCAAAGAATTTGTTCGCGCGAGAAATAATCAATGTACGTAGGATTTTATACTCGTCTGATGGTTAATTTGCACATTCAATACAGGTGAAAATATCGTATCGGGGGTGGGACGGATTTTTGAGGAATCCTCTCCCTACTGTGATGTCCACATGGAGGGGGACCTGATCACCTAAGGATTGTAGTAAAACTTAGAACCTGGAACTTTTAATTATGACGAACACAGGCTTACATACCTTATGACTACAAAGTTTTGTAGCCTTTATTTCCGCCAGACTAAAGGATGTACAACGGAATGAGTTTCGCTGGATAATGGATATGATTTCCTCTGGAAATCCGCCCGATTGTGCCCCAAGCACGTGGAAACGGAAAAGGTTTTATTTCTTAAAAAAAAAATTAATTTTGGAAAGAGTATAACACTACCGCGTTGCCAGCGCTTAGAGCAGTTGACTAACGATATAATTTTATGAAAACTTGTCGCGATTGAATAGGGAAATTCCGATTCACTTATTCAACAATTTTTGGGCACGTTTCCCATTTGTGGCTCGCTGTAGATTCTTAGAGGAAATGACCGAGGTAATAATCATGCCAGAAAATGTCACTTCTACTTCTCTATCCTCTCAGTAGTGCTGACAGGGGTTTAGGCAGTGTTGGGTGACGTAAAAAAATTGTTCGCTGATTAATTTAATAACTGTGGTGGTTGGTGAGACATTTTATTAAGTGGAAATTATATATATATATTTCTGAAATCATTTCCGATGTTGGAGTAATGTTAATATGCCAGGGTCTAGTACGTCACCAGCCATCACAAAACAGGTTTTAAAGATGTTGTAATGATACAGCGTCTTGATATACGCGCGGAGTGCAGCATTTAACCCGCTCTGAGCTATTACTCTGTGGTGAATATATCGCCGTATAAGTATGCTTAACCCCATATCTCTTAAGGAAACCTTCGAATTCGTGCGAACGAAACTGGCTACCGTTGTCGCTGATGATGAATTCAGGAACACCGAATGTATCGAACACCTGTTGTTTTAAGTAGTTAGTTATAGGTAACGTGGTAAACTTCTTCAATGGACATAAGAAGGTGAACTTCGACATTTGATCGAGCACAATTAAAATACCGATATGGCCGCTTTTAAATCGTGGAAATGGCCCAATTAGATCTATGTAAAGCCTTTGAAAAATTCGTTCCGTTTGTGTGAACCTCCCCATGGGAGGCCTAAGTACTTTGATGGTGTGTTTAGTAGTTTTACAAATCTCACAACTTGAAACATAATCCCTAACTGAGCGGTAAATACCTGGCCAGTAGAAAACTCTTCTAATTCTCTCTACGGTTTTAGCGACTCCACCATGAGCAGCTGCGTCCACGGTATGTGCGTTAAACAAAACTTCATCCCGCAATCCTTTTGGCACAACAAGCTTCCATGCGGCTTCTTGCTGATCTTCATTCCCACTGTAAAACTCGCAGCGATGATATATTTATCCACCACCTTAAAGTCGGGAAAGCGATCTTCTTCGTGCTTTAGCTTTTCTCTTAGCTCAGAGTATTCTGCAGTGTCGAATTCGGGTGAGTTCAGGTCTATATCAGGAACATTTTCACAAGGTAACGTTAGCACATCTAAGTTTTCGGTGTTTACTCGAGACAGAGCGTCTGGCACTACATTCGTGGAACCTCTCCGATGCTCGATCGTGAAAACAAATGCTTGCAATTTAGGTGCCCAACGCGCCAAGCGACCGCTGAGATCACTCTGCTTCATCAACCATCGAAGGCTCGCATGATCCGTTATGATGCGAAATGCTTGTCCTTCGATGTAAGGTCTAAACTTCTTCACAGCCAAAACTGCGGCAAGGCATTCTTGTTCTGTCACGGAGTAATTCCATTGCACCTTGTTAAGTTTTTGGCTCATATACGCAATAGGAATTTCTTCTCCATTCTCATTAGTTTGGGCTAGCACCGCGCCTACACCACACTGACTCGCGTCACATTGTATCAGGAACGGTTTACTAAAATCAGGATTGGCTAATATAGGCGCAGAAGTAAGGCGCTGCTTTAGAAGCTCAAAAGCTCCCTGTGCTTCCTCAGTCCACTGGAATTCACGACCTTTCTTCCGCAACTCCGTCAGCGGGTGAGTAATAGCAGCAAAGTTCGCTATAAATCTCCTGTACCAGCCAGCCAATCCCAAGAACCGGCGTAGCTGTTTCACGGATTTTGGTGGCAGATATCCTGTGTTAGCTGAAATTTTACCTTGATCGGTCTGAAGTGTATCTCGTCCAACCACATAACCTAAATAGCGGACTTGCTTGAGGCAAAATTTGCTTTTGGCGATGTTAATGGTCAATCCAGGTTTTTGGATATGCAACGCTACTTCTTGCAAAAGCTGGATATGGGAATCAAAGTCTTCTGATATCAGAAGGAGATCATCGAGGTAGACAAAGAATCGTTCCCTGAGGTAGTAAGGGATAACCTTATCCATTAACCGACACATAGATTGAGGCGCATTACACAGCCCGAAGGGCATTACCTTGAACTGATATAATGGTCTGTTGGGCACAGTAAAGGCCGTTTTTTCTCGAGAAGACAACTCTACTCCAAGAGCTATCATACGATCTATATATTGGCCCATTAGCCTTTCAATTGCCGGCGAAATAGGAAAATGACGTTGTTTGATCGGAGTTGCTCCGCCAACGTCGATAACATGCTCTAAGAGTGAGATTTTTCCCAGGCCCTTCTCTTCAAATGAAGGAAAGCATCGAACTGCAGCGACCAGCTTTTCTTTTTGGATCGCTGAGAGCTCATGAACATTTTCATCCGTTTCGGCTACATTCAGCTCATTCACAATATTTGGGGCAATTTGAAAACTTTTCCACAAATTTACTCCTAAGTACACCTCTTGACCAAGGCTAGGAACGAGATAAAATTCAATAGGGAACGTTTTGTCTTGATAGCGTACGTCTAACGTTACAATGCCGAGAACCTTTTGGTTCGAGTCATCTGCTGTACATAAATTTGTGTCAAGTTTCTTAATCTTCAGGTTTCGCGTAAGTATATAATTTGCCAATTTTGAACCTATGCAGCTAATCGAAGCTGCGGAGTCTAGTAACCATAAACCTTTTTCTCCTAATATTTCCACAGAAGCATACGGCCGAATGTCGCCTGGTTTGCACACCACTGTGGCTGATAAGCATTCCTGTTTTATTTTTACGTTTTCCCAATACGCTCTCGCTCGAACAGTCGAACGTGTTTAGAAAATATTTCCTGTCGCTTCAATTCATACTCTTTTAAACGGCGGTGAAGTGGACGAATCGGGTGTACTGGTATATCTGATAGTGTCTTATTATTAGTACTTTTAAGTATCTTCGTTTGAGGTTTTAATTCGAGGTTTGGGATGCCTGCTGGTTGTATTGTAGACACCGCTTAGTTTGTTTTCCGGACCATTACAATTCGGGCAGTTTGGTAAAAATAAAGCAAGTAAACTACATCCATAGCAGAATACTCTACGAGGTTTAAGGCATTGCTTATAACTATGGCTGGGTAAATCGCAGTTCCAACATTTCTTCTCAATTGCTTCTACGCTTGACGCTTCTACTGGTTCAATCGAGTCAATTTCCGAACTTGCACTTCGATCGGCTTGCAGTACTTCAGCTAGCTGTCGTTTTTGCGGTATTTGCGGTCTCGAAAGACTACTCTTAACTGTTTCGAAAAATGTTTCGCGTCGCCTACAGGTACGCCTTAATGCCGTAATTGATGTTATATCTAAGTGAAGTAACTCCAAGCGTATATCCGGGAGCAAGTTACGAATAAGGGTTTCCACTAGCTCTTGTTCTGACATTGGTACTCTTAAACTATCACTCAAGGTCATAACAGCTTCTAAAAACTGTTCAAACGTTTCTCCAAGTTTCTGTTTCCTATTTCGTATCCTTTCCTTAATATCGTAATCTGTTCTAACATTCTTAAAATGGCTCTTTAACGCATCACATAAGTCGAACCAATCCAGAGCTGGCACTGAATGATGATATCTCCAATACCAGTTCTTTGCTTTCCCTTCGAAAAGTATGTGAGCGTTTTGACAAAGAGCATTGAAATTGCCTCGCAAAGACGACATGGTCAATGCGTTTATTCTATAAATAAATTCATCAACGGAAACTTTCTCTAATGATCCATCAAAGGTTAGCTTCCAGTTAATGATAATTTTAGAAATCGCTTCAGGTGATAAATTGTGTAAGTTTTGGTTACCACGGGTATTATTTTCGTTGTTAGGAAGGTTTAAATGTACATGGTTATTTAGATTTTGTTGTTTTTGAGCTCCAGGAATCCGACTTTCGCTGATATTAGGCAAATCTAACAAATTTCGGGACGATTCTGGATCTTGCCTGACTCGTTCATTTGGGGTTATTATTAAGGCTTAAATTCTGAAAATATTTTTCTACTGAGTCTGAGACACTAACTGACTGACAATATCTGTAATTTCGCGTGTCATGTTAACTCGCTGACATTGAGTTGTCTCTTCTATCATCTGCTGTATACGTTGTAAATCTTAGTTAGCTTGTCGCTGCTCGTCTCGATTTTGTCTGTAATTACGACCGCGACGCATATTAGCCGGTGAACGAGTATCGTCTTGTATAGACCTATCAGGTGGATTACTATTTGCAGCCCTAGATCGTGTCATACGACCTCCTGCGTTTGAGTTGTTATTTCTGGGTACTGCACCTTGAGAAGATGAATTCTCCATACCTGGTCGAAGTTCTTGTTCGGAAAAACTTCTCAGGGACTGTGAATCAATAGTTCTACGGCACAAAGGACAAGAATCGTGGTCGGTTAGCCATATCGTTAGACACGATCGGTGAAAACCGTGCATACAAGGCGTAGACACAAAATTAAAGTTTGTGGTTTCCTCGTTGCAAATGACACAGCTGTCACCAGGAGCAGCGAGATTAGCTACATTTTCTTCACTTTGGCGTACTGACATTTTGGCTTTCCTCACAACTCACTGAAGAAATGATGCAGGTC
>NW_023458557.1:8317561-8324260 GCF_013731165.1 Rhagoletis pomonella | reverse complement strand
CACGGTTTTCACCGATCGTGTCCAACGATATGGCTAACCGACCACGATTCTTGTCCTTTGTGCCGTAGAACTATTGATTCTCAGTCCCTGAGAAGTTTTTCCGAACAAGAACTTCGACCAGGTATGGAGAATGCATCTTCTCAAGGTGCAGTACCCAGAAATAACAACTCGAACGCAGGAGGTCGTATGACACGATCTAGGGCTGCAAATAGTAATCCACCTGATAGGTCTATACAAGACGATACTCGTTCACCGGCTAATATGCGTCGCGGTCGTAATTACATACAAAACCGAGACGAGCAGCGACAAGCTAACTAAGATTTACAACGTATACAGCAGATGATAGAAGAGACAACTCAAAGTCAGCGAGTTAACATGACACGCGAAATTACAGATATTGTCAGTCAGTTAGTGTCTCAGTCTTTAGAAACTCATTTTCAGAATTTAAGCCTTAATAATAACCCCAATGAACGAGTCAGGCAAGATCCAGAATCGTCCCGAAATTTGTTAGATTTGCCTAATATCAGCGAAAGTCGAATTCCTGGAGCTCAGCAACAACAAAATCTAAATAACCATGTACATTTAAAGCTTCCTAACAACGACAATAATACCCGTGGTAACCAAAACTTACACAATTTATCACCTGATTTCTAAAATTATCATTAACTGGAAGCTAACCTTTGATGGATCATTAGAGAAAGTTTCCGTTGATGAATTTATTTATAGAATAAACGCATTGACCATGTCGTCTTTGCGAGGCAATTTCAATGCTCTTTGTCAAAACGCTCACATACTTTTCGAAGGGAAAGCAAAGAACTGGTATTGGAGATATCATCAGTCAGTGCCAGCTCTGGATTGGTTCGACTTATGTGATGCGTTAAAGAGCCATTTTAAGGATGTTAGAACAGATAACGATATTAAGGAAATGATACGAAATAGGAAACAGAAACTTGGAGAAATATTTGAACAGTTTTTAGAAGCTGTTATGACCTGGAGTGATAGTTTAAGAGTACCAATGTCAGAACAAGAGCTAGTGGAAACCCTTATTCGTAACTTGCCCCCGGATATACGCTTGGAGTTACTTCACTTAGATATAACATCAATTACGGCATTAAGGCGCGCCTGTAGGCGACGCGAAAATTTTTTCGAAACAGTTAACAGTAGTCTTTCGAGACCGCAAATACCGCAAAAACGACAGCTAGCTGAAGTACTGTGAGCCGATCGAAGTGGAAGTTCGGAAATTGACTCGATTAAACCAGTGGAAGCGTCAAGCGTAGAAGCAATTGAGAAGAAATGTTGGAACTGCGATTTACCTGGCCATAGTTATAAGCAATGCCTTAAACCTCGTAGAGTATTCTGCTATGGATGTGGTTTACTTGCTTTCTTTTTACCAACCTGCCCGAATTGTAATGATCCGGAAAACAAACTAAGGGGTGTCTACAATACCACCAGCAGGCATGCCAAACCGACCTCGAATTAAAACCTCCAACGAAGATACTTAAAAATATTAATAATAAGACACTATCAGATATACCAGTACACCCGATTCGTCCACTTCAACGCCGTTTAAAAGAGTATGAATTGAAGCGACAGAAAATATTTTCTAAACCACGTACGACTGTTCACGCGAGAGCGTATTGGGAAAACGTAAAAATAAAACAGAAATGCTTATCAGCCACAGTGCTGTGCAAACCAGGCGACATTCGGCCGTATGTTTCTGTGGAAATATTAGGAGAAAATGTTTTAGGGTTACTAGACTCCGGAGCTTCGATTAGCTGCATAGGTTCAAAATTGGCAAATGATATACTTACGCGAAACCTGAAGATTAAGAAACTTGACACAAATTTATGTACAGCAGATGGCTCGAACCAAAACGTTCTCGGCATTGTAACGTTAGACGTACGCTATCAAGACAAAACGTTCCCTATTGACTTTTATCTCGTTCCTAGCCTTAGTCAAGAGGTGAAGTTAGGAGTAAATTTCTGGAAAAGTTTTCAAATTGCCCCAAATATTGTGAATGAGCTGAATGTAGCCGAAATGGATGAATATGTTCATGAGCTCTCAGCGATCCAAAAAGAAAAGCTGGCATCTGCAGTTCGATGCTTTCCTTCATTTGAAGAGAAGGGCCTGGGAAAAAACTCACTCGTAGAGCATGTTATCGACGTTGGCGGAGCAACTCCGATCAAACAACGTCATTTTCCTATTTCGCCGGCAATTGAAAGGCTAATGGGCCAAGAGATAGATCGTATGATAGCTCTTGGAGTAATCTAAGAGTCTAATAGCCCCTGGTCTTCGCCAGTAGTTTTGGTTAGGAAGCCAGGAAAAGTTCGTCTATGCTTAGATAGTCGCAAAGTTAACTCTTTGACGGTGAGGGATGCCTATCCTTTACCGCACATAGAAGGTATATTAAGCAGGTTACCTCGAGCTGAGTTTATTTCGAGTTTGGATTTGAAAGACGCATTTTGGCAAATCCCACTAGAGTTTTCTTCTCGGGAAAAAAACGGCCTTTACTGTGCCCAACAGACCATTATATCAGTTCAAAGTAATGCCCTTCGGGCTGTGCAATGCGCCTCAATCTATGTGTCGGTTAATGGATAAGGTTATCCCTTACTACCTCAGGGAACGAGTCTTTGTCTACCTCGACGATCTCCTTCTGATATCAGAAGACTTTGATTCCCATATCCAGCTTTTGCAAGAAGTAGCGTTGCATATCCAAAAAGCTGGATTGACCATTAACATCGCCAAAGCCAAGTTTTGCCTGAAGCAAGTCCGCTATTTAGGTTATGAGGTTGGACGAGGTACCCTTCAGACCGATCAAGATAAAATTTCAGCTATCACAGGATATCCGCCACCGAACTTTGCTGCTATTACTCACCCGCTGACGGAGTTGCTGAAGAAAGGTCGTGAATTCCAGTGTACTGAGGAAGCACAGGGAGCTTTTGAGCTTCTAAAGCAGCGCCTTACCTCTGCGCCTATATTAGCGAATCCTGATTTTAGTAAACCGTTCCTGATACAGTGTGACGCGAGTCAGTGTGGTGTAGGCGCGGTGCTAGCCCAAACTAATGAGAATGGAGAGGAAATTCCTATTGCGTATATGAGCCAACAACTTAACAAGGCGCAACGGAATTACTCCGTGACAGAACAAGAATGACTTGCCGCAGTTTTAGCTGTGAAGAAGTTTAGACCTTACATCGAAGGACAAGCATTTCGCATCATAACGGATCATGCGAGTCTTCGATGGTTGATGAAGCAGAGTGATCTCAGCGGTCGCTTGGCGCTGGGCACTTAAATTGCGAGCATTTGTTTTTACGATCGAGCATCGGAGAGGTTCCACGAATGTAGTGCCAGACGCTCTGTCTCGAGTAAATACCGAATACTTAGATGTGCTAACGTTACCTTGTGAAAATGTTCCTGATATAGACCTAAACTCACCCGAATTCGACACCGCAGAATACTCTGAGCTAAGAGAAAAGCTAAAGAACGAAGAAGATCGCTTTCCCGACTTTAAGGTGGTGGATAAATATATTTATCATCGCTGCGAGTTTTACAGTGGGAATGAAGATCAGCAAGAAGCCGCATGGAAGCTTGTTGTGCCAAAAGGATTGCGGGATGAAGTTTTGTTTAACGCACATAACGTGGACACAGCTGCTCATGGCGGAGTCGCTAAAACCGTAGAGAGAATTAGAAGATTTTTCTACTGGCCAGGTATTTACCGCTCAGTTAGGGATTATGTTTCAAGTTGTGAGATTTGTAAGACTACTAAACACACCACCAAAGTGCTAAGGCCTCCCATGGGGAGCTTCACACCAACGGAACGAGTTTTTCAAAGGCTTTACATAGATCTAATTGGGCCATATCCACGATCTAAAAGCGGCCATATCGGTATTTTAATTGTGCTCGATCACATGTCGAAGTTCACCTTCTTATGTCCATTGAAGAAGTTTACCACGTTACCTATAACTAACTACTTAAAAGAACAGGTGTTCGATACATTCGGTGTTCCTGAATTCATCGTCAGCGACAACGGTAGCCAGTTTCGTTCGCACGAATTCGAAGGTTTCCTTAAGAGATATGGGCATACTTATACGGCGATATATTCACCACAGAGTAATAGCTCAGAGCGGGTTAATCGCTCAATCAATGCCGCACTCCGCGCGTATATCAAGAATGACCAGCGCGAGTGGGACCTGCACTTGAGCAGTATTAATTGTGCTTTGAGGAACTCTATCCATCAAACCACCAACCAGTCCCCGTATTTTGTTGTATTCGGTCAAAACATGATAACGCATGGAAACGACTAAGAGTTACTACGAAATATCAACATGATAAATGATGGTAAAGTTGAAAGTGAAGCCAGTAGACATGACAACTTAGCCCTTGTGAAAGATTCGGTACTTGGAAATATTCAAAAAGCATATGAAAGGAATTCCAAGAGATACAATTTACGTTCTCGACCGGTCTCGTTCAATATTGGTCAGGAGGTTTTGCGTCGGAATTTCACCTTGAGTAAAGCTTCAGAGAAATTTAACAGCAAGTTAGCAAAAACGTTTCTGAAAGCCAGAGTTCGAGAAAAAGTAGGGCAATCTTGCTACGTGCTAGAGGATATGTCAGGTAAATCATTAGGAACGTTTCACGCAAAAGATATGCAACCACTAAGCTAACTCTTACTGTATCGCCATTTTACAGATTTTAAAGACGCTGTATCACTACAACATCTTTAAAACCTGTTTTGTGACGGCTGGTGACGTACTAGACCCTGGAATATTGACATGGGAAACCCTTACTCCAACATCGGAAATGATTTCAGAAATATATATATATAATTTCCACTTAATAAAATGTGTCACCAACCACCACAGTTATTAAAGTAATCAGCGAACAATTTTTTTACGTCACCCAACACTGCCTAAACCCCTGTCAGAACTACTGTGAGGATAGATAAGTAGAAGTGTCATTTTCTGGCATGATTATTGCCTCGGCCATTTCCTCTAAGAATCTACAGCGAGCAACAAATGGGGAACGTGCCCAAAAATTGTTGAATAAGTGAATCGGAACTTTCCGATTCAATCGCGAAAAGTTTTCATTAAGTTATATCGTTAGTCAACTGCTCTAAGCGCTGGCACCGCGGTAGTGTTATACTCTTTCCAAAATTAATTTTTTTTTTTAAGCAATAAAACCTTTTCCGTTTCCACGTGCTTGAGGCACAATCGGGAGGATTTCCAGAGGAAATCATATCCATTTTCCAGCGAAACTCATTCCCTTGTACATCCTTTAGTCTGGCGGAAATAAAGGCTACAAAACTTTGTAGGCATAAGGTATGTAAGCCTGTGTTCGTCATAATTAAAAGTTCCAGGTTCTAAGTTTTACTACAATCCTTAGGTGATCAGGTCCCCCTCCATGTGGACATCACAGTAGGGGGAGGATTCCTCAAAAATCCGTCCCACCCCCGATACGATATTTTCACCTGTATTGCATGCGCAGATTGACCAACAGACGAGTATAAAATCCTATGTACATAGATTATTTCTCGCGCGAACAAATTCTTTGGTACAAATCCTACTGGAAAACGTAAAAAAAAAGATTTCATCCGAATATCAGCTTTCCCTCGGCTCACCTAGGACAGACAACCCCCTCACCATCCTATTATACGAACGCATGAAAATTTCTTAAAGTGGCGTAAAATACATATATACCATACATACACGAATGCATATGTACGCCAAACAAACGTTCTGAACTAGCGCCTGGCATTTTGTAAAGAACAAAAAAGAGAAAAATCTCAAAAGAACTTTGCTTAACTATGCAAAAAAATGCATGGAATCGATGCTTATTTCCTACAGTTACTTCCTTTAAACACTAACTTGTTATTCCTTTAGAGCTTTATTCATGTTTCTGAATCATATAGAAAGTTTTGTATTCTTATTTCTTTTTTACTAATTTACATTTGCTAGAAGCTATCCGTACATATATACCTACAAATGCACTTTTGCATATGAATGAGTTTAGAACCTAAGTTGTAATTAACGTAGTCTAAGCCAGCAATAGTTTCGTATATATGCATATTAATGACCAATAACAAACAAAAACAAAAAAAAAGGATTAACCATCCACAAAGAACTACAACCTGTTTGCGCAAACATCGTTGGAGCACCCTCTAAAAATGTGAGTACTTAATTAAAAATTTTTACATAAATATGCATATATCTCCTAGTGTTAAGCTACAAAAGTATTGATTAATTGAACGAAATCTTTGGTCGCTTACACATTTTGTTTTGTTGCTATGCCGATTTGCCACTTCTAAGTTCCGTTCGTCATTGCATTTTAATATCCATACATATATGCATTTGCCTAGTCACATAAGTATGTACACAAAGTCATTTATGAATAAACAATATAGTGTAAGTACATATGTGCATGCAGGTATACTTAAAATTTTAGGGACAGAAATTGTTGTAAGGCCACTCTTTGTTTTCCTCCGTTTTGTGAAACAAGAGATGATGATGTAGTTATACTAAATAATGAATAAAGAGTAGAGCCGTGTAATTGAGTCTTGTGAGTTAGTTATGTAGTCGTGGGTTCACTGTGGATGGGTATGGGAGAGGTTTGCGTCAACTCTCAATACGATGGTAGGGCAGGGAGTGAGAGTACAAAAGGAGGCGAACAACACCAGAGACCTCCACTCTCAGGTATAATGTATTT
>NW_023458557.1:8314181-8317461 GCF_013731165.1 Rhagoletis pomonella | reverse complement strand
CCTTGCTGAGGCTAAGACAAAGCTTGGGAGAATATGATTAAATTTATTCAAGGCAATATGAACAGGAGTAGGGTAGCTGATGACCTGCTGGACCAACTGGTTCTTCAACAAAGAGCAGACGCTGTCATCATCCGTGAACCCTATAGAACAAAGGAAACCTGACCAATCAGGCTCGGCCGCGATATGGATTGTTAACCCCAACCATCGCGCAGAGAGCAGCGGGGTCGGACGCTGCTACGTCTGGGTGAAAATGGCGCAAATCACTCTGGTGAGCTGCTACCTGTCTCCAAACGACACAGTCCTTGTCTTCAGGGAAAAGCTCGAAGACCTTGAGGACGAATTACGCGATATAACCGGCCACATAATTGTTGCTGGAGACTTCAACGTAAGAGACGTGGAATGGGGTATGCCCCATACAAACACCAGGGGAAGACTGGTCCTTGAAATGGTAGCCCGCATTGGCCTGACCATCCTCAACACCGGATCGACCCCTACATATCGAAGGCCGGGTTTTGGATACTCTATCCCTGATATAACCCTGGTCTCGGAAAGCCTTCTTCGAAGGGCCGACGGATGGAGAGTGATGGAAGACCTGAGTGGTAGCGGCCCAGCAGATTCCCAAGGTATTTCACCCACAACGGGAGAGATCCACAACAGGCAGTCTTGTACTAAGCTGGTCGAAGAAACCATGCGCTGCATTCACCGGGCATGCAAAGCCTCTATGCCACAGAGGAGAGCATGGTCAGGTAAAAAGAAGGTATACTGGTGGAATGACCGAATTGCAGAGCTGCGAAGGGCCTGCCATAGAAGGCGGAGACTCGCAACGCGCGCTTCGTGGTAGAACTGAGGCGCTGACCAGAGCAGCAGCCTACAAAAGCGCTAAGAAAGCACTTGGGGCCGAGATACAGAAGAGTAAACGGAACTGCTGGAAAGCGCTATGTGACGAAGTGGATCGCGATCCCTGGGGCCAGGGATACAAAATAGTGATGAAAAAGTTCCACACATCATCGCAAGCGATGGATGAAGCCCGAGTTAAGAATATAGTGGATGCGCTAATTCCCACACACCCACTAAGAGCAGATACAGTGTTCGTCGAGGAGCAAGCCGAGGCACCACTCTTTTCGACAGACGAGCTGAAGCTAGCCCTGCCAAGCATGAAAGCCGGTAAGGCTCCAGGCCCAGATGGCATACCAGCTTAGGAAATCAGGTTAGCAGCAAAAACGAGCCCTGATCTCCAGCTTAACATGTACAACAGCTGCCTTAGGGCCCGGGTCTTTCCAAGCCAATGGAAGAAGGCGAGACTGGTGCTTATACCCAAGGGCAAAGGGGACCCAAAATCTCCTTCATCCTTCCGGCCACTCTGCATGCTAGACACAGCAGGCAAGATGATGGAGGGTCTGCTCAAAATACGCTTGACGTCAGCCATAGAAAGCGAGGGAGGCCAATCACCCCGACAACATGGTTTCAGGAAGGGACACTCAACTATAGGAGCAATTGGCGAAGTAGTCGAGGCGGTACATAAGGCCGAAGAAGCCTGCCACCAGGCGCGGCCAATAGTGCTGCTAGTCACACTGGACGTCAAGAACGCCTTCAATTCGGCAAGATGGGACGACATGCTGGAGGCCTCGGAGCGGTCATACAAGGCTCCAACGTACTTGTTAGATATGATCCGGGGCTACCTCAGAGACCGTTGGCTTTTGTACGACACAACACAAGGTCAGAGAAACAGACGTGTAACCGGCGGAGCGGCACAGGGGTCTGTACTTGGCCCGGACCTCTGGAACGCCACGTATGACAGTCTGTTGCGCACGGAAATGCGGAGAACGCCTTCCTTGTCGCCTTCGCGGACGACGTGGCCGCCGTCATAACAGCAAGAAACGTCCAGCTATCACAGCTCAAGCTAAACCAGGTCATGCGCAACGTCAGTGGATGGATGAGCGATCACGGTCTGCAATTGGCTACAGCCAAAATAGAGATCGTGCTCCTCACCAGAAAACGGATCCCAACAATTATAAATATGATGGTCGGACCTCAACTCGTGACGACTTCTAGGTCTACAAAATACCTAGGGGTGAAGCTTGACAGCAAACTCACATTCTGGGAACACATCCATGGAGTATATGAAAAAGCTGCACAGAGCACGGTGGCTCTAAGCCGGCTGATAGCGAACGTGGGCGGCCCGAAGCCATGCCGCACGAAGCTTCTGATGACAGCGGGCCAATCGGTGCTCCTGTACGGGGCAAAAATAAGGGACGACGCATTGAAAGTCAAAAAAATACCGGATTCAAATGTCTTCGGTCCAGCGCAGAGGGGCACTACGCATTGCTTCTGCATACGGTAGAGTGTCCGCGGACGTGGTCCTAGTTATTTCTGGCGTCATGCCAATTGAGCTACTCGCTTACGAGCGAAAAGAGATTTACAATCAGTGCCGAGATAGGTCGAGCAGATACCGCGGCAAGGGCGCGCAAGCAACTGATCCAGCAGTGGCAACAAAACTGGAATGCAAGCACAAAAGGTCGATGGACGCACTTCCTGATAGCCCACCTTCAAACATGGCTGAACGGACCACATCGGGAAGTCAATTTCTACCTGACGCAATTCCTCACCGGTCATGGTTACTTCAGAGAATATCTTCATAGAATGGGAAGGGTGGACTCACCATTCTGTCACTACTGTGGAAACGTCCAAGATAACGTGTACCACACATTCTTCACCTGCGAACACTTCTTGATTTCGCGAAGAATGTTGGAAGAAAGACACGGAGACATAACTCCGAACAACATAGTTGGGGTAATGATCTCCAGCGCAGAAAAGTGGGAAGCAGTTGCGAGATACGTGAAATTCGTACTCCGCTGCAAACGAGAGGACGGTTGTCTACTGAGGACACCCGAATGAAACGCCCCTACAAAAGAGCAGCCCCAAGGCTCTAGCAGCGCGCTCCTGCATCTGAATACATGCAGAATTGCGGTGCCAGATGCGGGATTCTTGCGCGGGCGGTGGGAGTTTGGGTTTTAGTGGGTAGCCCAACATACTTCGGTGTTTTTTTTTTGTTCGTAGGAGAGGGAAATGCTTTATGCACTGGCCGGGGGCGCTAGTCTCTATACTACCTTCCCCGAGTGTCGGACTCCCACCGAAATGTGTTGGGCTACCCACTAAAACCCAAACTCCCACCGCCCGCGCATGAATCCCGCATCTAGCACCGCAATTAAGCATGTCCCCTTAGCCTCAGCAAGGGCATCCCTGTAGACCTTGCACGCTCCCGACCCGGGCAGGTGATTGG
>NW_023458557.1:8306576-8314081 GCF_013731165.1 Rhagoletis pomonella | reverse complement strand
ACCGCCTGTGAAAGACAAAAATGTACCTAAGCTGCCTAATATACATAGATCGGCTACATCGCATATCTCTAACTCTTCGCCATCTTCGTATTCTGCTGCTGCTGCTAACGCTCCCATTCCTACTTAACCAACTGCTAGTGACAAAAATGCAAACAAGCGGTCCAACACACAAACTTCGTCTACATCGCAAATTTCAGCTGGCGAGTTAAACAACGCAAAGAGGAATGAAAAAGCAGCTGCGAACGACAAAAACGTAAACAAGCAGCCTAACACACAAACTTCGGCTATATCGCCTATCTCCAACTCGTCTTTGTCATCTTCATATGCTGCGGCTAATGCTCCCATTCCTACTCACCAAACTGCTAATGACAAAAATGCAAACAGGCAGTCCAACACACAATCTTCGGCTACATCTCTAAACTCTGCTGGCAAGTTAAACAGCCCAAAGAAGAACGAAAAAGCACCATTGATTGTTGTTGGTTTGAATGCTAGCAAAGAGCTTGATGTGACATTTCGACTGAAGTGGCTGCACTTGTCTTCGTTTTCTAATTCGGTCAAAGCGGAAAACATAATTGATTATGTAGCTAAACATGCAAACATTAAACCCAGCATGCTTTCGTGCTCTCCCCTAGTTAAAAAGGATGTTTCTATAAATACTCTAAAGAGTGTAAACTTTAAACTGGGCGCATCTAACTTGCACTACGAAAAGCTCTTAAATCCGGACTTATGGCCTGCGAATGTTGCTGTGCGCCCTTTTAAATTTATGCCAAAAAACGACGACTCTCAGACAAAAACCCAAAGTTCGATAATGCAAACCACAAGCACTTAAAAATCTATTTTCATAATGTCTCTGGTCTTAGGACAAAATCTAAATCTCTTCATCTCATGAGTTCGCAGTTAGATTACGATATCTTCGTTATCATAGAAATGTGGCTAAACGATAACTTCTTCAGTCATGAGTTCTTCGATCCAAACTTGTTTGAAGTATTCCGCAAGGACAGAGATGCAGTCAAAACTGGATGTGCTAGAGGTGGTGGTGTCCTTATTGCGATCCAGAGGAAACATAAGGCGTTTTTCTACGAGCTAAGCAACAATAATTCGCTGCTGGACCAACTCTGCGTGTGTGTACAAAGCCCTCGGGAATCGCTCTTCATCTGCGCTTCATACATTCCGCCGAATAGCTCAGATGAGCTGTATAAGGCGCATGTAGAAAATATCTTGTCTCTAAATGCAAATTGTGCACCAGATAACCATCTTGCTGTCTTAGGGGCTTTAACTTAAACAGCGTTATTTGGTCTAATATAGTTAAGACCTCTGGCCTTTTACCAAGCTGCGTGAATAGTAGTAGCGAGATATATTTAATTGATAATTTTTTAAGCATTGATATTAGGCAAATAAATTACTTTCACAATAAGCTTCAGAGGTTTTTGGACCTAATATTTATTAGCACTAATGTTAACTTTCAGTTGTCCGAGTGTAATTTTCCTTTCAAGGAGCCTGATATGTATCATGTTCCCTTGGTATTAGATATTTATTTATACTCATACCTCAGCTTAGACGATAAAAACACAAAAGCATCTTTTAACTATAATGTATGTAATTTTTCTAATCTAAATAGTATATTTCTCAATATAGACTGGGACAGGTTATTATGTAATCTTAGTGTGGCATCATGTTTTAATATCTTTAAATCTAAAGTAGTTGAAGTTTGTCAAAATAACATTCCAATCTTTGGTAAAAAGCTATACAAAGTTCCATGGCATACTCGAAATCTTAAAAGAATAAAAAATTTAAGAAACAAATACCACCGCAAATTCAAAAAGACGAGCAATTATTCGTTTTTGATTGAGTATAAAAAGTATGCCAAACATTTTAACTGCCTTGATAAATTTTTATATAGAAACTACGTTTTAAACTATGAAGCCAATATCAAGTCGAATCCTAAAGCTTTCTGGCGATTTATAACTTCGAAGAAATCTTGCACTAGTATTCCCTCTCAACTATTTCTGGACGGGAAATCTGCTACCTCCCCCATTGAGGCTGCGAATCTGTTTGCATATTTTTTTCGCTCAAACTTCATTTTAGATAACGACTCTAGTGGAAGCCTTTCCAATACTAAGGAATGGCCCTTTAGCTTTGGATCCCTAACCTTGACCACAACCGACATTCTTAATGGCATTGCGCAGCTTAAACCCTCGAGCCAAACTGACATTGACGGGCTATCCGCAGTTCTATTAAAAAAATGCGATTCTCTTATTTATCCATTAAAATTAATTTTAAATAACTCGCTATCCGCAGGGGTATTTGTCGAAGATTGGAAAATAGCTTTTATCACCCCTATCTTCAAAAGTGGTAATAAAAATGATGTTCATAATTATAGACCCATTTCCAAACTTTCAACTATTTCGAAACTATTCGAATGCATAGTGAATGAAAAGGTGTCTTTTGCAGTTAAAAGCCTTATTTGTCAGAACCAGCATGGGTTTATGCCTAACCGCTCGACGGTCTCTAATCTCGCTGTCTTCGCAGAAGATTGCATTTCTGGCATCAAAGACGGGTTTCAGTTAGATGCGGTTTATACCGACTTTTCAAAGGCGTTTGACAGGGTCTCACACTCTATCTTAGTCAATAAACTTGCTGCTTTAGGTTTTCACTCCATTTTATTAAATTGGATTAAATCTTACCTTAGTAATCGTCGCTGTGTTGTCAATGTCGATAATACATTATCGTATCCCTTTATCGCTTCCTCCGGGGCGTTTTGGGCCCCTTATTTTTCATTTTGTTTATAAATGATATAAGTAGTTGCTTTTCCCGTTCTAAATTTCTCCTATATGCGGACGATTTAAAAGTTTACTCCGTAATAAAGAGTCCGCTCGATTCACAGATACTTCAAGCAGAGCTTAATAATCTTAAATCGTGGTGTAACACCAATCGCTTGTCGTTGAACATTAATAAATGCTATCACGTCACCTACAGTAAACGTACCACAGTCTTTCACACTTCCTATCATTTTTCCAATTATTATTTAAAGTCCGTCCCGGAGATTAAGGACTTGGGAGTAATTTTTGACAGAAAATTTACATTCAGCAATCATACATTGTCTCAAAGTCCTATGCAATGTTGGCATTTGTGCGACGGAACAGTTCCGAATTCTCTGACCTGTATACAATTAAATTGCTTTTCACTACCCTTGTTAGATCTAGGTTAGAGTACGCCTCATTTATCTGGAGGCCATATCATGCATGTTACGTTAACCGCATTGAAAAAGTTCAAAAGGTGTTTATCAGGTTTGCTCTTCGAACCTTGCATTTTAATGAACCTATTCCTTCGTATCTTGCTAGATGTAAGCTCATTAATTTAAAATCGCTGGAAAGTAGGAGATCGATTCTGTCACTATCTTTTGTATTTGATATTATTTCTGGACGGGTGGACTGTGCCCCCCTCCTTGAACGTATTCGTTTTAATGTCCCACTTAGAAATTTACGTCATTTTGAGTCATTTCATATAGGCCCGGTAAAAACTGTTTATGCATTAAACGCTCCTATCACAAGAGCTCTATGCGATCTTAATCGCATCGAAAATTGTATTCATATTGATTTTACAGCTTGTAAAAACGACTTTTTGAATTTGATATTATCTATTTTGGATTAATTTTCTAAATTTACTTTACTTTTCTTTTTAATAGTCTGTAAGAATATTTGATGTATTCATTGGCTAAATTAAACAAATAAACAAATATTTGGGCCGAATTTTAAAATATCGATACCTATAGGCAACTACTCCGCCATTTTCCAAGCAGAGATTCATGCGATCGATATCTGTGGCAGAGAATGCCTCAGAAGAGGCACATCTTCTAAAAACATCTGCATTATGTCGGACAGTCAGGCTGCCTTGCTAGCACTGAGGTCCCACATAATAACATCAAAACTAGTGTACGACTGCCACAACACCCTAAACGGTCTTGGAAGCAAGAACATAGTATTACTGGGCTGGGTGCCGGGGCATGAGGGCCATGACGGCAATGAACAGGCGGACCGCCTAGCAAAACACGGAGCTACCACATTATTCCATGGCTCGGAACCCTTTTGCGGGCTCACCAAAGCCCACAGGTCATAAACAAGTGGGTGGACAAAAAATTCGATAGGCACTGGAGTGAATGTCTGGGGCAAAGACAAGCTAAGCGGTTCATCTGTCCATCACAAGAAGCTTTAAAAAAGCTCATAAATCTAGGCAGGGAGGACCTTCCAACACTCACTGGGTACTTCACGGGACATTTTTCCCTGCGTTATCACCTCAGTAAAATGAATCTTTCAGACACGAGCGTCTGTCGCTTCTGTGAGATGGACGAAGAAACGCCAGAACACATCCTTTGTGAATGTGTTGCTCTCGCTAGACGCCACTCACCTAGGTGGTACAACACTTAATCCATTCGAAATATGGAACAAAAAGCCCATCGAAGTGCTAGCTTATATTAAAAGCCTTCCCGTATAGGGTGAAGGGCCACGCACAATAGACCACCCTAGAGGTCGCAGTGCTCAAGGCTCATAATAATAATAATAATAACCACGATGTAACAGAAGGTGACGCATTCCGCAAACCGCTACTTTGGTTTTGCCGATTTTCACATTTCTCGTGCAAAAGCAAACGACGCCTCCAAAACTTCAAATGGACTGAAATCCACTGCTTCTTTAACTTAAATCACAGATTTTCACATTTTCTTTACTAATTGGTATACAAATTATATTTTCACAATTTAAAGCAATTAAAACACATTTCCTATCGAAAAATTTAATATTAAGATAAAGACTCTTCTGACATTTTCTTTTATCTTTCTCTTCCGCTTTGTTTACTTTTACACGAGAAATGTATTCTATTATTCTTGACGGCTAACACTAGCTCTGATCCAGTACTTCATGAACTTAGAGGTTTTTTACACGAACTTGCAGGAAGTTACAGGAAAAATGATCCCGTACTGCAATTCCTCCAAAATCCTGTAAATGAGAGCTATTTTTGGAGAGCTGTGTTTATAATGAAGTTGCAAGATTTTACGCGAACCTTTTCTTCTGGTAAAATCCTGGAAAGTGTCAAGTGATCACTGGTTGACGTTTTTACGGGAAAAATGCTTATTTTGTTCCCGTAACTTTTCTTGTTACTCACTTTTTACTCTCAATTCAGAGAGTAATTTTGCTGTTTGAAATTTTTACAGGATTTTACACGAAAAGTATTGGATTAGAGCTACTATCTTGTGTAAATTCCCCTTGCTAGTGATAAATATCTGTAAAGATGCTCGTAAACGATGAGAGTAAATACCTTGAGAATAGGATTTCACTCTCATTCACGCCGTCTAACAAGTAATGAGAGTGGGTATTCGTTCTTATCGTGGAGTTCTCATAAGTACTCAGCACTGGAATATTCTTACCCATGTAACAATGGTGATTGAGAGTTTTCTTACACTCTCACTCATATTCTCAGCTCTTATATGCTACGCGTTAAGAATTTTTTATTCTCAGCCGTATACAGTGTAAGATGCCTAATAACGCAAGAGTCATAGAAAACAAGATTGCTCAAATCAAGCTGTGAGCAACCGGTTGTGATGTTATAAAAGTGAGGGAATGAGGGAGCAAAGAATAAATTCTAAAGAATAAGAGGAAACGCGAACAAGTGATGGGAAATAATGTTTTAAATGCAAGTAGAATTATAACCATTATATAACCTTTTAAATTTAAACGTATATTCGATACAAGTCGTCCGCTGTGGTGTAGTGGTTAGCGGTGCACACTTTCACTCCGCATCGCCTGGGTTCAAGCCCTGGTCAAAGAAACATCGCAAACATATAGAAAAAAGGATTTTTCTTAACAGCGGTCGTCCCTCGGCAGGCAATGGCTAATCTCCGAGTGTATTTCTGCCATGAAAAACAGCTTCTCATAAAAATACAATCGCTGTTCGGAGTCGGCGTAAAACTGTATGTCCCTCCGCTTTGTGTGACAACATCAAGGCGCATGCCACAAATTGGAGGAGAAGCTCGGCCAAATACTAACATATGTATAAGCCCCAATCTATTATTGGTAAGGGCTAAGCTCAGGACCGTACCGGGGTCACACAGGGCGGATCGTGAACAGCCTAATCCGGTAGGTTAGCTGCGAATAACCAATAAGCAGTCCCAGACCAAGAGCTGCAGGAGACGAGGGCCTGATTTAAAATATCAGAAATGCTTGATGAATCTCCTGTGTCCGGGCGAACAGGTGCCGCCTCCCAAAAAGCATCCCAGGATTGAGACCAGTTAGATCCTGTTCATGGCATACTGGAGCATGTATACGATTAGTTCGATATTGGGCTGGCGAGAGCAGTATTCCGCCACTTTAGTATGTGAGGGTGACACCTCACAGAAATGGCTGGTGTGCTAATGCTGCAATTGCCTCCGTCTCGTTAAAACCCCGGCAGGTCATCATGTACGTTCAATACACGTCGCCATTTAGTTGGCCGCACAGGTCCAGTTGAGATTTACTCCTGGTTTTGCGATGTCTTGGCTCTGAACACAATATCCCATAAGGACTTTTGTCAGCCCTCGCGATGGCCTGCTCCTTTGAGAGACGGGAGCTTCGGGACACTTAAAAGCGACTGTGCTACGTGTGGAGATAGCTTGAAGCGGAGACCCAGTTGATTGTAAATGAATAAAATAAAACAAATAAATGAAATCAACGTCGATGTTATGGAGGAAGAATGCAGCGCATTCAGGAAGAGCAGTAGAGTCTTGCGCTCCCCGCCACAAACTCCTCTGCAGGCAAATGCCGGCACCACGAGCACGGAGAAAGCCGCCGACGTGGCGCAGAAGGCTACACCTTGCCAAGCGGCAACTCCCGGCAGTCGGGATAGTCGTCTTCAAACGCGGGCTGCTGCAAACAGCGACAAGCATGTCACCGCAAGCTTGGGAACTTGCGAAGGCAATGAAGATGAGCAATTGGCCCAGATTCGGCTCGTCTTGAAGAGAGCGATCAGCTGTTTCTAAGCAGAAGAATGTGTCCATAGACATAAAAACGGGTATGGCCCAAATCGAGCAGAGTTTAATACATTAAGCTACCTCCGAGAGCAGCGCCGGAAGGGGTCTACCCTTTCGACCTGCGTAAGGCTGGCCCTGGCTCGCAAAAGAGAGGTCGAACTCGATCCGACTCCCCTACAGGCTAGCCGGAAAAGAAAAAGAACACTAGCTATAATAATAATAATAGAAATAAGATTATTATTAATAATGGTAATAATAATAATGGAAATAAAGATAATAAAGCACAGAAAACCGTACCAGATAATCAATGGAAAACGGTTGGAAAAAGCAGAAAGCTCAAGCCAGGGCCAGCGCCAGGTGAACCCTTGGGAAATAAGGGCGAGGCGACCAGCCGCAAAAAAAGAAGAGGGTGAGAAAAAAGAAGAGTCTTGCCAAATTAATCATTAAGCCAGCTGAAGGCAAAACCTATGCAGAGGTGCTGGGAACGATACGTGGTAAGCTCCAACTC
>NW_023458557.1:8303737-8306476 GCF_013731165.1 Rhagoletis pomonella | reverse complement strand
GGAATACTTCAAACAAGTTTGGATCGAAGAACTCATGACTGAAGAAGTTATCGTTTAGCCACGTTTCTATGATAACGAAGATATCGTAATCTAACTGCGAACTCATGAGATGAAGAGATTTAGATTTTGTCCTAAGACCAGAGACATTATGAAAATAGATTTTTAAGTGCTTGTGGTTTGCATTATCGAACTTTGGGTTTTTGTCTGAGAGTCGTCGTTTTTTGGCATAAATTTAAAAGGGCGCACAGCAACATTTGCAGGCCATAAGTCCGGATTTAAGAGCTTTTCGTAGTGCAAGTTAGATACGCCCAGTTTAAAGTTTACACTCTTTAGAGTATTTATAGAAACATCCTTTTTAACTAGGGGAGAGTACGAAAGCATGCTGGGTTTAATGTTTGCGTGTTTAGCTACATAATTAATTATGTTTTCCGCTTTGACCGAATTAGAAAACGAAGACAAGTACTGCCACTTCAGTCGAAATGTCACATCAAGCTCTTTGCTAGCATTCAAACCAACAACAATCAATGGTGCTTTTTCGTTCTTCTTTGCGCTGTTTAACTTGCCAGCAGAGTTTAGCGATGTAGCCGAAGATTGTGTGTTGGACTGCCTGTTTGCATTTTTGTCATTAGCAGTTTGGTGAGTAGGAATGGGAGCATTAGCCGCAGCATATGAAGATGACAAAGACGAGTTGGAGATAGGCGATGTAGCCGAAGTTTGTGTGTTAGGCTGCTTGTTTACGTTTTTGTCGTTCGCAGCTGCTTTTTCATTCCTCTTTGCGTTGTTTAACTCGCCAGATGAGATTTGCGATGTAGACGAAGTTTGTGTGTTGGACTGCTTGTTTGCATTTTTGTCACTAGCAGTTGGGTAAGTAGGAATGGGAGCGTTAGCAGCAGCAGCAGCATACGAAGATGGCGAAGAGTTAGAGATATGCGATGTAGCCGAACTATGTATATTAGGCAGCTTAGGTACATTTTTGTGTTTCACAGGCGGTGGAGTAGGAGTGGGATAATTGGTAGCAGCAGACGAGGGTGACGAAGAAGACAGAGAGGAAGCAGGTAGCGTTGTGTTAATAGAAGGCGTGATCAGCGGAGCAATATGAGTGGTATTCTCTTGAGTAGGATTTGCATGGGCAGAGGTAGCGTTCACTTGAACATTATTTGCAAATACACACACATTCTTACGAAAGTCTATGACAGCAGACTTCACATCTGCAATGATAGCAGCCATATCAAAATCACACAATTGCCTACTCACAGCCTGAACTTCAAGCAGAAAGAGAATCAACTTTTTTGAGAAGAAATTGTTTATCATTTTGCAGAGGCTTTATCAAAGAGAGCGCAGAAGAGTTTTCAGCTTTAAGAGCGATAAGCTCATTCAAAATAGTTTGTAGAGTAATTTCTTGATAAGCACTTTTTTGTTCTGACGAGTTAGTTTTATTGGCCGAAGTTTCCGAATTTGCCGAGGCATCACCAACAGCAACTGCATCTTTACATAGAGCACTCACACGGGTTGGCGAGAGTAAAGACTTTCTACGATCGGTTGTGCATTGCTTGCATATGAATTTTTTGTTTGACTTTTGCAAAAATTCAAGGTCAGCTGGAACCAGATTAGCACAGACTAAGTGAAAAATTTCACTGCACTTTGCACATTGAACTTTTTTAGGTTGACTACGGTCAACCCTTTGACCACAGCTACAAGGCATTGTAGATATATGAATAAATAAATAAGTGTCCAAGAAATACGACCGAAGTACATAAGTACAAATCGAATAACTATCGCACCAGTTTTGAATTTTAAGTAAGCAAAACTTAGAGCGGAGATAAAAGCACGTCTGATCAGCACAACGGATGAGTGCGGTATCGCACTCCAGTTTTTCCATATTCAAGTTTTGATCTGTCAGTGTACCAAACTTCAGCGCCGGGTTTGGTGTAGGGGTTTCCTGTGCTCCAGGATGCTCGGTCCGCAATAGATACCTTGACATTCCTAGAAATTACTAGTACCGGAGCTACTGAGTCCCTCATATGCATTATGGGGTAATTTGGGAATTTCATAAGGACCTTCATATGACCTGTCATGTTTCCGGTTTTTAACTCGGAAGTATTAAGGATTCTCAGTGCCGAGAGACTGCCCTCCCCCTCTATTAGAATTGCGAAGGCGGTATGCCTACAAGAGCACTAAGTTTATCAGCAGGACAGGTCCGCATGGCCCCTGTTATACCTATGCACACCATTCGGTGCAGTTTGCTTAGTTTGGGGCTAGAAGTTCTTTGTGTCGCTTTTGTCTACCATGCCAAGGATGCATAGGTGACTATCGGCTTCACAACTGTTTTTAATGACCAGTTGTTTACGGTTGCATCCAAATGTACATTCTAGGTGAGTGTCTTATCCAGCCACACCCCCAGGTATTTTGCTTCATTTAAGAGCCCTATTCTAGTGCCGCCCAGAGAAAATTCTGTCATGGATAACTTTTTCCTCCAGGTAAACGGAACCACAATAGATTTAGTAGGATTAATGGATAATCCTTTGGTGTCACACCATCTTTGCGTAATGCGCAGGGCTTGTTGCATGCGGTTGGAGATCGTTTCGCCATGCAGCCCTGTTACACAAATTACCAGATCGTCTGCATAGCCTTGTGTTTGTTCTTCTTCAGTAGGAAGAGGAGTTCGTCTATAACCCTAGTCCACAGAAGAGGAGATGGTACACCTCCTTGAGGGCAACCTCTTGTGGCTGTAATAGATTC
>NW_023458557.1:8300009-8303637 GCF_013731165.1 Rhagoletis pomonella | reverse complement strand
AGCTCGGCTGGCAGGCCGTCAGCTCCAGCAGCTTTGTTGTTTTTCAGGCGCATAATCGCTATTCGTACCTCGTCATAGTCAGGCGGTGGGACAGCTACTCTATCATCATCAACTGGGGACTCGGGTTCGTCTTCTTCACTACTTTCAACGCTGCTGCCATTCAGTAGATTGTAAAAGTGTTCCCTCCACAATTTAAGTATATTCTGGACATCGCTCACTAGGTCGCCATTGTTGTTCTTACAGGAGTTCGCTCCGGTATTGAAACCTTCCGTAAATCGCCTAACCCTCTGGTAGAATTTTCTGGCGTTCTTCCTGTCGGCCAGCATCTCACGCTCTTGGCACTCACGTATTTCGACCTCTCTCTTCTTGTTGCGGCAAATACGTCTCGATTCCTTCTTCAGTTCCCTATAACGGTCCCACATGGCTCGCGTTGCGCCCGATCGCAGCGTGGCCCTATAGGCGGCGTCTTTTTTCTCTGCGGCTTCTTGACATTCCTCATCGTACCAGTTGTTCTTTCGGGCTCGCTGAAATCCAACTACTTCTTCGGCGGCGGTACTTAATGATCGGGAAATGTGGTTCCACTGCTCGCGTATGTCGGATTGTTGAAGAGTGCTCTCAGTGAGCAGGTGTGTGAGTCGAGTGGCGAATAAATTGGCCGTCGGTTGTGATTGCAGCTTTTCGACGTTAAGCTTTCCTTGCATTGATGGGCGTACATTTTTTGCTGCACAGAGGGGGGTGCGTATCTTGGCTATAACAAGATAGTGGTCCGAGTCGATGTTTGGCCCTCGGAGTGTACGTACGTCCAAAACGCTTGAAGCCTGCCTTCCGTCTATCACAAGATGATCGATTTGGTTTCTTGTTTTTCGATCTGGAGACAGCCATGTAGCTTGGTGGATATTCTTATTCTTGAACCTAGTACTACATACTACCATGTTTCGGGCCCCGGCGAAGTCGATCATCCTCAATCCGTTATCGGACGTTTCGTCGTGGAGGCTGAATTTTTCGACAGTGGCGCCAAAGATTCCTTCCTTGCCCACCTTGGCATTAAAATCACCAAGCACGATTTTGACATCGTGTCGGGGGCAGCGCTCATATGTACGTTCCAAGCGCTCATAGAAGAGACGCAGATGAGATGAGATGTTGAAGATTCTAGCTTTGATGCTGATTGTGGCTAGACGTTCGTCCACCGGGGTGAACGCCAGTACTCGGCGACGGAGTCTTTCTCCTACCACTAATCCAACACCGAATTTGCGCTCCTTTACATGGCAACTGTAGTAGACGCCGCAAGGCTTCACGCTCACTTTGCCTTGCCCCGTCCATCGCATTTCTTGGATGGCGGTGATGTCAGCCTTTGTCTTCCCGAGGACATCAACCAGCAGGGCAGAGGCACCTTCCGCATTAAGGGCTGCGATTTGAACCATATGCACAAGAATCGCTTCTGGCCACTCCCAGGTGAACGGCAGTCAAAAGTTTTCCACTTCTGCGCACGGAACCATCCTCCATGATGATATTCTTTATGATGAAAAGCTTTTTATATTTCCATACTATGTGCTTTTATTAGTGAGTTTACTTGATTCTCACGTATTTTTTGTACAGTAAATTACCATAACTTGCGTTTCACTGGAATTTTATAAAATAGTCAATATTTAAATTAAATTCTAAAAATATTTTTTAAACGTTTTCGATTTTAAAATTCACGTAATCTATTCGGGACATTCCAAAACATCATAAAATTTAATTTGTTTTCAAAAACATTAATAAGAATTTTAGTAGCACGCTTCCAATGTTACAAAAAATTAAATGTTTTTCTTCGGAGACATGATCTGTCAAAGTTCGAATTTTTTTGTGATTTTGACCACTCATGCACTTCTTCAAGGTGTTCTGAAAAAATTATAGCCGAACCACTTTTTGTCAGGTTTTAACGTATTACTTTCGTTGTTATTTAATTTTGGTAATTTTTTTATAAAAATATGGTTTATTCTTCAACAAAATCCGTGTAAATCCAAGTTTCCAAATTTGTTCATTTTATTAAAAAAAAATCAACAAAACTTCGTACAAATTTCGCGCCATTTGAAACTTGTACTTTATTCTACTAGAATTCAATGGGCAACAAAACTGCATACCCAGAATCTAATTAAAAAACTCGAAATTTTTACGAGAATTCGTTGAAACTTTTTTTAAATTGCACAAATTTTTAAGGCAGTGGCACTCGATTGTTACATTTGTACAGATTAATACATTTATATAAGGCTATTGGTACAAAAAAAGGGAGATTTTTTTGTAGTCAAAAGATTGGTAGAACACAGCGATGTTCTATTGAAAATTTTTAACAAATTAATTTTCGTGATTGGGATAAAGAAAAATATTTGGGTATATACACAATTGGGATACGATTTGCACCAAATTTTGGCAAATATCGAGGTGTGTGACACTGCCTTTAAACTTGTATTTATACGGTAATTGTTAAAGCATCGACTATAAAAAACTAACCAAAACTAAATAACAACAGAAATAATATTTTAAAACTTGTGAAAATTTGGTGCTGCTATAATTTTTTCGACTACGGTGCAACTTTTGGGCGGAGTTAAAGCGTATTTATGATAATCCGCGCATCCTTTCGGAGACCCACGTTCAGCGTCTACTCGAATTGCCGAATCATCCGCAAGAGTCTCGTGCGACGCTGACCAATTTCGTGGATTGTGTACGTAACTCATTCAGAGCGCTGGAGTTGATGGATGTGCTTGTAAATCAGAGGGATGCCATAGCTGTACCCTTACTATTGCCTAAGCTGCCGGTTGTAACTCGCACTGAGTGGGGCATGAGCTTAAAGTCCAACGACATACCTAAGATGGAATAATTTGTGAGTTTTGTAGAGCGGCGAGCAGCTAACTTGCCGGTATCTACGCCTATGGCTCCTGTAGTTCAGAGTTCTTCATCAAGAGCGTCAACGCGTGCGGTGAAGGCACATTTATCTACGAATGCAGCCAGACATTTACAGCCAGCAGTAGCACAGGGCCGAGCAATAACATGCCCGTCTTGCAATGATCCTCATCGCATTGCGAAGTGCCAACAATTTCGAAATTTTCCAAGTAGCGAAACGATGGGAGCTGGTGAACCAAGCATCTTCGTGTTTTAATTGCTTCAAGGCCGGACATGTGATCCGGGACTGTCCATCCGGGACGTGAACCATCTGTCAGCAGAGGCACAACACCCTTCTATGTAGAAAGTCGAAGCAAGAGGTCTCATCTACCTCAGTACTTCTACGTACGGCCACTGCGATCTCTGCGGTGGCGCCTAAAGAACTTCCGCGACAGCAAAGACAGAACGATGAAGTCCAGTGATTCCTCTTGCAGAATGACCGGACTGTGCTCCTGGCAACATGTCATGGACCGACACTAGAAAGCTCGGAGCGGGCGTGCATGCTTGCGTTATCCAGGCTTAGTCACTCGGGAATGTCGGGGTTCTTGCTCCTAGCAAACCACCCTAGTATGTACATATATAAAATTATTTCATGCACTTCACGGAACGAAACCGAATAGAACATTCATTCATAAAAGAACCGGAGAATTTGCACTGAGCTTAATTGATTACATGCGGACGGACTCTATACTAGCATAGTAAAACCAGA
>NW_023458557.1:8279029-8299909 GCF_013731165.1 Rhagoletis pomonella | reverse complement strand
GAGTTGTCCTAAGCCCCTGAAATGTCAATGAAGGCACAAAGGGCTATGTCTTTAGACTCCAGAGCCATTTCGATTTTAGATGTAAGGCTGTGAATGGCAGTCTCAGTGGACTTGCCTGGTTGATAGGCAAATTGGTTCTTACTCAGTGGTCGCTCCGTTAGGTTGACTTCTCTGATGTGTTGATCCAAGATTTTCTCTATGCCTTTTAGGAGAAAGGAACTGAAGCTAATTGATCTGTAGGATGAAGGCATTTGCTCCGGTTTACCTGCCTTCGGTAAAAATACGACCTTAGCCTCTGTCCATCTACTGGAAAAGTGACACAGTAGGAGGGACGCTCTGTATAGTGTAGAGAGGACTGGGCTATATAGTTACTTCCTTGTTGGAGTTGACAAGGATAGACCCCATCTGGTCCTGGTGATTTGTATGGGCTGAAGGTAGATGCCGCCCATTGTACTCTTTCTACCGTGGTAAGTTTCGTTGCAAGGCTTTGCTCTCTACCAGAAGTGCGTGCTGGGACACCCGATTCCGGTAGATAATAGCAGAGTGCCGATCGTATTGTTGTGTTCCCTATTTTGAGGTTTTTGGAGGCGTACTGCCTCTGGGAGGCTGTTTATTTCCTCGCAGTGGTTTCGCCAGCTAGCTCTTTTGGATTTCCGCAATTCTTTTTTATAAGAAGTTAGTGCAAGTTTGTACGGATTCCAATCACCCGTATTCTTTGCTCTATTGTTATAATAGTTTTCTGGCTTGGCATCTTATTTGCTCAAGCTTCTTGCTCCACCAAGAGACATCACGTTTGGATTTTACTTTTCCTTATGGACAGCTACTATTGAAAGCTATTACAATGTCTGAATGAAGCTGTTCAGCTTCAGTCTCAAGCTCGTGCGCAGTCGTAATTTGACCACCTTCAATGATAAAGCGAAAGAGTTCCCAGTTCGTTTTTCTGGGATTTCTAAAAACTACTTCATGCTCAGGAAAGTGGCTAATGTCGAGTTCTATGTGCATATGGTCCAACATTGATAACTCCCCTGAGACACGTCATTTTGTGACAGACGCTGCCATGTTCTGACTACTTAGGGTAAGATCTAAGACTTCTTCTCTAATAGCGTTCCTAAACGTTGGTTCATTGCCATGGCTTATAATACTTATATTATAATAATAATAATAGATTGGCGCTTACACATATGTTAGTGTTTGGCCTCCAACTTGATAATGTCACACAAAGCGGAGGGACCTACAGTTTTACGCCGACTCCGAACGGCGATTGTATTTTTATGAGAAACTGTTTTTCATGGCAGAAATACACTCGGAGGTTTGCCATTACCTGCCGAGGGACGACCGCTGTTAAGAAAAAACCTTTTTTCTATATTTTTTGTGATATTGCTTTGACCAGGGTTTGAACCCAGGTGCTGCGGAATGGAACGCGCACTGCTTTACCACTACACCACAGCAGCCGCCAATACTTATATTATAACTACTTATAAACTTAAGGAGGTACTCGCCCCTTTTGTTGGTGTCTGTGCTCCCCAAGACAGTGCTATGGGCATTTGCATCACAGCAGAAGATCCAAGGTATACCACTCCGCCGGCAGTGATCAGTTAGCGCCGTTACTTCAGGTGTCGGAGCTATCTCGTCCTCACCCGGGAAGTACGCGGAGGCAAGTACTGCCTCTTGCACCCCCTAGGAGTCGGAATTTTGGCCCATACCGCAACGAGATCTGCCGTAATGGACTGTGAAAGAGGGAGAAACGTTAGTTTGTTACTTGATAGCATCGCCGCTCTTGGGCGACAGCTGGCGGCATAGATAATCTTACTGTCCTTTATATTAAGGCCTTTGACGTCACCTCTTAATATCCAGGGTTCCTTGATGAAGGCTACACCTAAGCCTTCGTTTGTGAACCTCTTATGCAAAACATCTGATGCTGCCTTAGCGTGGTGAATGTTTACTTGGAGGCATTTAATGTGCCCCGGATTTGTGATGATTTTGGGGTGAGGTGCCATCTTCTGTTTCTTCTTTCCCCTGTTGCCCTTCAGCAAGACCGCTTCTTCGTCCGTCCTTGCATCTCCCTTGCCTTTAGGTTAGGTTAGGTTGTCGCGGTCGTCTATAAGATACGATTAGGCTCAGAGCCCATTGCGATGCCGCATGTGGGGTCAGCAACTCCCAATCCCCCTAAAACCAATTTGAACTTAGAACGAATTTTAGAAGATCCCTGATTTCGACGCATCTATGGTCCTCCAAGTTGTCGAAGAATTGCCTACCGAGAGTGAAGAGTCTTCGTCTGGATAGAGCAGGGCACTGGCACAACAGGTGCAGAATCGTTTCCTCCTCCTCTTCATCTTGACAACTTCTACAGAAGTCGTGTAAACGTAGGCCAAGTCGATAGGCGTGCTTGCCAATTAGGCAGTGTCCTGTTATGACAGATACTAGTAATCCAATATTGGGCTTATTTAGACTCAGTAGTAGGCCAGTGCGTTTGGCGCTGAGTACCGGCCATAATTGTCTGGCAGTTCTGCAAGCGATTTCGTCCAGCCACCTGTCGTTCGCTACTTTAGTAAGCCTCTCGGAGATAAGTAGCTTGCAAGTTTGCAAGGGTATTCCTATTTCGTCATTTATATCGTCAAAAGGAAGTTTCGCGCCGAGTCGCGCCAGTTCGTCGGCCTTACAGTTCCCCTCTATGCCGCAGTGACCCGGAACCCATATCACCTTTGGGCGAAATGACTCAGCCATCTCGGTAAGAGACGCGCGGCATTTCATGGCTACTATGGAGGTTGTCGACTGCTTCGTGATGGACTTTATTGCCGCCTGGCTGTCAGTGAAGATGTAGATATCAACTTGGGGTATCATATCACACTTTACCAGTTTAGTGGCCCCGTCGATTGCCATCAGTTCAGCCTGAAAAACGCTACAGTGGTCAGGGAGACGAAAGCTTATGGGGATTCCCAGGTGATGGGAGTATACACCTCCTCCAACCCTTCCCTCGAGCTTTGAGCCATCTGTGTATACATGGATAGACTCCCCACTACTTACAGCGGTTGCAGGTTCCGGAAGTGCATAGTCCACCAATCCGGGAAGCCCCGGAAACTCCGTTAGTATTCTGCCGTGACCATGACTGGTGTTTGAACACTTATTTAAAATGTTCATTCGAATTGCCGCACCACTTGCGACCTGTTTGGCATGTAGGTCCACCGGAAGAAAATTCAGTAGGGCATACAGTGCCTTGGATGGTGTTGTGCTCATCGCACCTGTTATGAGTGTGGACGCAAGCCTTTGAACCTTGTCCATTTTTTTGAACTTTACCCCTTTCTCAAGGGTGTCCCACCATACCACTATACCGCGATAGAGAATTGGCCTAACCACCGCCGTGTATAGGCAGTGTATTATTTTGGGTTCCATCCCCCATTTTTCCCCTATTGCCCTGCTGCAGGAATATAGTGCCTTTGTTGCTTTACGCACTCTATCTGCAACGTTGGGCCCCCAGTTTAGTTTCCTATCTCCAATGAGAGCTAGATATTTGGTCTCTTCCTTTATTGCGAAGGTGTTGCCCTCTAGAGTTATGCTCCCGAGATCAGGTATCTTGTGCTTCCTAGTGAACAGCACAAGGTCTGTTTTTTCAGGATTCACTCCCAGTCCTCGCCTGTTACACCACAGGGATAGTTTGTTGAGGGATCTTTGGATCAGATCTGTCAATGTTGAGAGGTGTTTACCCGAGATAGCTATTACAATATCATCAGCGTATGCAATTATCTGACCGCCAATATCTTCAAGATCCCGAAGAAGGCTGTCTACTGCTATGTTCCACAGGAGCGGTGATAATACTCCCCCTGGGGTGTGCCCCTGACGGGGACCTTTTTATTACTGATTCACCTAATCCTGCGCTTATTTCTCAACCGATTAACATTCGTTCAATAAATGAGGTTAGTGAATTGCTTACTCCCAGATTTGTCAGGGATGAGATAATCGCTGCAGGGGATACAATGTTGAAAGCACCCTCGATGTCCAGGAAGGCCGCGAGGGTGTATTCTTTATAATGCATTGACCTTTCTATTGTGTGCACCAAGGAATGGAGTGCTGTGTCAACTGATCTCTCTTTGTTGTAGGCATGTTGGGCTGCCGAAAGTTTGCTGCCTATCTTGTCTCTAATATGCCCATCTATTAGTGTCTCTAGAGATTTCAGCAGGAAAGATGACAGACTAATTGTTCTGAAGTCTTTTGGTCTCGTGTGTGTAGTTTTCCCAGCCTTGGGAATGAAAACTACTCTTACCTCCCCCCATTTGCGGGGTATATAATTAAGTCGTAACACTGCTTCAAAGATTGGAACGGGTATGTGTGCAATCCTTTCTGCTGTATGTTTTAGGTCAGCGGGAATAACGCCGTCCGGTCCCGGAGACTTAAAAGGTTGGAAGCTGCTAATAGCACGCTTTATGTTCCCCTCGGTAATGATATTCGCTGGAATGTCATCATGGTTGCCTGTGATCCGGGTATTGGTGACTCTACTGTGGAGGCAACCCGGAAAGTGGGTTTGTACTAGAAGCTCTAAGGTTTCTTCGCTGCTAGTTGTCCAATCACCATCCTCTTCGATGAGATAGCTAATATTTCTGGGCCTCATAGATAATACTTTTCGCAATCTGCTGGCCTCCGAGGTACTTTCTATCTTCTGACAGAAGTTCCTCCATGAGGAGCGCTTAGCGTCTCTTATTGCATACTTAAATCGGAGATGACAGTCTTTAAATTCACTCCAAGAGTTGGATCTCTTAGCTTCATTAAATTTCGATCTGCATTCCCTTGTAAGGGTTACAATTTCAGTGGACCACCATGGAAGTTTTGGCTTCCTACTTATTGCCCTGATTGGGCAGGCTACTTTTGCTGCACGATTAAATGCTTTAGTTATATCGTCTACAACGTTATCAAGTTGATGTTCCGAGTTTATTTGATTTGTGAGGTCGGAGATATTATTAGAAAAGGTTGTTTCAAACTGTTTCCAATTTGTTTTTCTGCGGTTTAAGACCGCTTGTTGTTTTCTTACTGGTATAGGTTATAAACCACGTACATGTGATCTGAAAAGGAGTTGTCTTTAGAGACTCTCCAGTCATTTAAGAGTTCTGCCCCCTGCTCATTGACACATGTAATGTCAAGGACCTCCCTTCTAACAGACGTCACAAAGGTAGGGGTATCACCTACGTTGCTAACCTGTAAGTTATTGCACATAATAAATTCGAATATCGACTCACCGCGTTCATTTGTGTCTGAGCTGCCCCATATGTGATGATGGGCATTCGCGTCTGCTCCTATCACCATCGGAGTGCCGCGTCTAGAAGCCTCCATTACCATGCTCCTTAAAGATTGTGGTGCAGGTGGTGTGTCTGCGTCGTGGGTCATGTATGTGGAAGCCAGCCAAATAGACCTTCCGCTTGATTCCACTGCTATGGTGACGTTGTCCGCATCGATAAATTGTATCAAACGAAATGCATTAACACTCTTTTTTATCAGTATGCACGACCTGGGTTTACCTTTGTCAGTGACATAGATCAGTTTATATCCCTTCATATTCAATCCATAAACCCGATCTTTTATGACCCAAGGCTCCTGGATAAGTGCGATCTATTCTTCTCTTTCGGCGAGACGGAGGAGAAGTGCGGCTGAGGCCGCCTTAAAGTGGTAGAGATTAATCTGAACTACCCCCACCATCAGTTTCGTGTACTGCTGCTGGACAGCCAACCACAGTCTGGTTGGCGTCCTCTTCATCAGAAAGGGGGAGGATATCCTCCCCTTCTCCTTCCACCATGGTGTCGGAAAAGTCGGAGTGGTCCCCCGCCCCCTCCTCTAGGGTCACCCTCTCGAAGAGTTCGCCTACCATTCCGGAGGTGGATGCCACTTCATCGTCAGTAGCACTTTCTGCTTCGTTCGCTTCGTCGGTAGGGTGTTGCTTCCCTGACACGTCCTGCCGATAAACGTGGAGGTTTAAGGCTTGGAAGCCATAATTTATCCTCCAGTTTTGGTTGGCAAGCGGTTCTACTGATTCTTCGTTGAGGACTATTACCGCTAGCCTTCGCTTTCCGTCTATCTCGCCTATCTTTACTACCTTCCAATCTTGGGTGGGTAGCCCAGGGTTGCCCATGCGTATCCACTCCTGTGGGTCCGTGTGGAAGTGTGGAATCCAGGCCCTGAATCTAGGCCGATTGGGAATGTTTTCCCTCTTAATTACCTCAAGGCATGCACCCGGCCAGATCTCACCCACGCGACTTATGGCCAGGGTATATAGGTCAACGTACCTCGGATCCGTGGTTTTGAAACCAACCGGCGTCCGCGCAACTGGGAGGTGGTCCTGGGTTTTCCCTTAAAACTTCGTTATAGACGCCCCAGAGTCGCCTGTTGACCAGATCCCAATTCTGTGGGGAGATTGCACCATCAAGTGAGCTGCGGTCTATCACAGCCCTGATGAATATTTCCTTCGCCACATCCGCGAAGGATCTTTTCTGCAGCTCGTCTGCCGTTAAAGTGCCGGACACCCTTGTTCTCTTGGGTTCCCAGCTAAACTACGTTGAGGACTTCTGCTTGCCTTGGGCAAGATCTTCTTTAGCTTTCGCCTGGTGTTCAGTCATAAACTTTTCGGCCCAATTTCTTGAGTCCAGCTCTTCGGCGGTCAGCTCTTCTGGCTTTTTGTCCCTTAGTCTCTCCGGGATCCTTAGGGCTGACCGTCTGGTACGGTAGTACCTTTCTGATGCACTAATGTGCTTCTGGGGACGGCTACTGCCGATTGCAGCATTAGTGCCAGAATGGCGAACCTCAGAGACCGCTGGCTTAGCCATGCGGTCTGATGTCGCCGGCGCCGCTTTAGGGGTTGCACCTGTCGGTGTTCCCTTGCCTCCTGGAGTGGCGGGGACGGCAGCAGGGCTAGCTTGTCTTCTAACAGGGCTGCTCTTGCCTCCCGAAGGCCTATCTGCGAGTGTGGGTCTGCTACCAGCACCGGAGGGGGGAAGGATAGGGCGAAATGGGAGAGAAGGGTTGTTAGGTAGGACGAGCATTGGGGAATCGTCGGTACGGTCCTCTCCGTATTTATGATTGGAGGAACACGGCACCCGCAGTTAAGCAGATGGGTGGTCAACCAAGCTCAATACGGAGCTTCCCTCTTGGTTCGTGCTTGCTTAAAGCCCCCCGAAGGAAGATTTAAACCACCACTTAAGCCTCATCCCCACGGCAACGGGGCCAACACTTTGAGGTCCCTTGCGTTTGCGGCTGGAAATAACCGCTTAGGAGCTGCCACGTAGGGGTGGCCGTTTTGCAGGCTTTGGGGATGCGATGGGTCCGACGTTCTTTTGGGCTTCTTCCAGCACCTGTTGTTGTTGTTGCTGTTTTGGGAGGCATCGTTGGAGCTTTGTGTATTACATGTAGCTCTGTTGGGTCTATACCAGTGTCAACCTCCGATGACTTCTGCTGCACTTGCGTGTCAGTGGGTAGCCGCCTGGGAGCTACGGCGACGTCTTTGGAGCAGCAAGGTTGCTCCTCCGAGTTCGGTTTATCGGTGTCGGCGGCATCTTTATCTACCACGGGCATCGACGGTTTGGCTTTCTCTCTAAGGTTTACTACGCCAAAGCAATAGTTTACGACGTTCCCGCGGTGCTTTAGCGTGTCTGCTGATAGCGGATCAACTGCAATGGTGATTTCTGCCATTGCTGACCTGCTTACTCGATTCAGAATGCGCCAAGCAGACTGAGCGCATCCTCACTGGCAGAGCTGTCCAGCTCCGGGAAGAGTCCCACAAGAATTATGCGGCGAGGTGTTTCTGCCTCCTCGACCACTTTCGTCTTCGCCTCCTTCTATGGACCCAGCTTTGGAACGTTGTCCCGTATCCACCCCGCGGTCGCAGCATCTTTGCAACTGATGTATAGCCATCCCGAGTGGATACCTTGAAGATAGGCTTTACAGCGCTAACTGTGTTGCTCCTGACCGCCCTGAGGATGGTATTTTGGATAGCTCTAAGCATCCGTTGACCACACTGTGATTGGATAGTCCTCTGGGACTATACATAGCTTCACTCCGCACAGTGCATTCGTAAAGGAAACTGGCGCCCCGCGACAATCTGCAGGTGCATGAGGCACAGTTGCCTGGTTAGGCCAATTTTTTCGGGGATCGCCTCTGCGGGGTGAAGTTATCAGACTTAGGTCTTTTTTGGAGATTTTTTTTCTCTCCGTGGTGGGCCAACTATCTCTACATCATACGAGGGACTATGCGCCCCCAGTAGTTCTGTAGCGATGGTTTCTGTTTCGACAGAATTCGAAAGGCCAGCATTGGCCATTGTTTGGAGGTGTGCAGCTCCTTCTGGCTTTTGGTTTGAATTTTTGTTACTATCCATGTGTATCACACGAGTGTGGGGGAAGGGATGTCAGCTGGGACATAGCCTTCAGTATCCCAAGCAGGACTTCTTTCCACCAGAGGGCGCCAGTTATCTGGAGGCCACCGTTATAAGACACACTTACGTATTGCCATTCATCCCATAAGCACGGTACGGATGACACTTGGAATTACGGGTTTTATCAAGTTGTCATCTCTAGATCCGCCGTATTCAGTAAAAGCTGGGGTACCTCTCGCAGGGTGTGACTCGTCGCCACGTATGGTCGGTCTTGAGCCATCCACTCCTCACTCAGAACATTACAACACGTATGAAGCAATATCAAGAGCCTTGATCCCCTACATGGTGGTTAGCCGTATATGTAAAAAATTACACACTATGACAGTATGAATTACTAGCAAATACCCGGCGAGCTTCGCGACGCCTCGTGAGTAATTTTGCATCAAAGTTAAGAAGAAACCGTATTGCAACTCAAATGGCAAAACCTCTTCAGAATTTTGCCTTTATGAAGCACGTACCATTTTCCGTGATTGAGTTCTGTAATGAGAGATACGATTATTATTTTGTTTTGTCAATCTGGCAAAAGTACCAATTTTACAATTGGTCGAGTTATGATTCCGCATGCCGTTCGTATTTCTACGACTCGTACTCGGCTGTCCTGACCTGAAAGACCCTAATTACTCTGCCAAGTCGCCATTCATTTGTGGCAGGTCATCCTCTTTGACGACGACTAGATCGTCAACTTCGAGGTTTCGCTGGGGGGAGTGCCATTTCACTCTCTTCTGCAACTCCTTCAGGTGTTCTGCTTTCCACCTTCTGCAGAATGTTTGGTGAATCGCTTTTATCTTTTGCCACCGGTTGACAATAGACATCGGGTTCTCCTTGATTTCGCGTTCAGCAATTGCTACGATACGATATTTATTTTGTTTTGTCAATCTGGCAAAAGTACCAATTTTACAATTGGTCGAGTTATGATTCCGCATGCCGTTCGTATTTCTACGACTCGTACTCGGCTGTCCTGACCTGAAAAGACCCTAATTACTCTGCCAAGTCGCCATTCATTTGGGTGAGGTCATCCTCTTTGACGACGACTAGATCGTCAACTTCGAGGTTTCGCTGGGGGGAGTGCCATTTCACTCTCTTCTGCAACTCCTTCAGGTGTTCTGCTTTCCACCTTCTGCAGAATATTTGGTGAATCGCTTTTATCTTTTGCCACCGGTTGACAATAGACATCGGGTTCAGCAATTGTCAGTAGCGGGGTGCCAATTAAGAAGTGTCCTGGGGTTAGAGGCTCCATTGATTCCGCGTCTTCAGAGATGGGGCTGATTGGTCGTGAATTAAGACAAGATTCGATTCTTGCCAGAAGCGTGGAGAGCTCCTCAATGGTAAAACGCATGTTGTTTGCTACCTTCCGGAAATGCATTTTGAAACTTTTTACCCCCGCTTCCCAGAGCCCTCCCATGTGAGTTGCTCCTGGAGGTATAAAATGCCACGTAATGCCCTGATGAGCGTATGTCTGGGTTGTGCTATTGGCCGCTGCAGAGACAAAGAGTTTTAGATCCTGTCGCAAGCCTGATTTGCCCCTACAAAGTTGGTTCCATTGTCCGAATACACATTTTGCGGGCATCCGCGTCTAGACACGAAACGCGCAAAAGCTGCTAAAAATGTGGCGGTGGACAAATCGCTGGTGGCCTCCAAGTGTATTGCTTTTGTCGCAAAACAGACGAAAACGCAGACATAGCCCTTGGTAATGCGACACGCTCGACCCGTGAAACTCCGTATTTTAAAAGAACCGGTGAAGTCGACTCCAGTGTTGGTGAAGGGTCTGGATACCCCAGTTCATTCCGGTGGTAACGCTGCCATCAACTACTCCCGCGCCTTCTTTCTGTAAATAACACAAACCTTACAGTTATAAATTGGATTTTTAATCAAGTTTTTCGCACTATCCAGTATTCGGACCGCAAAATTCTCAACATGAGCTGGTTTCCTCCATGCAAGGAAATCAGATGTGTGAATTTTACGAGCAATCTTGAATACTGGCAGTCTTACGGGAGAATTATTGGATACCGTTCACTGTAAGGTAAGTTCGTTAACGCCAGTCGTCCTCCTACCCTCATAACTCCGTTCCTGTCAAGGAAGGGGTTGAGAGCGCGAAGTGAACTTTTCGCGTTGATTGGCGTTGAAGCGCTGATGGCCCTGTATTCATCTGCGTAGTGACGCCTCTGTGCAATACCGATGACACGACATTTTACCTGCTTTACTTCCTCGGCGGTTATTTCGTCTGTCTCGTCACTAGCGGCCAACTTATGCACCGGATGAGTTTTTCTAAAAAATCGGAAATTTCGCGCAGTTACTCTCATGGCTAGCGAGAAGTCTGAAAACCGCTCCAGAATGTCCGTTTTCTCGGAGATGCCTGCCGCATGAGCCCGTACCGTTTTTTGCTCCAGGTCGGCATCTAATGGATTTCTGTTAGTTTGGTGGGGCCAAGTAGATGAATCTTGCTCCAACCACTTAGGTCCATACCACCACAGAGTGCTTGAGAGTAGATCCTGGGGGGACACGCCTCGGCTGCCAAGATCCGCTGCATTATCCGCAGAGTCCACATGGTTCCACCCTGATACTCCAACCAGCTCATCAATTTTTGCGACTCTATTAGCTACAAACGTTGTCCATGTGCATGCCGGTTTCCTAAGCCATGAGAGCACGATCGTGGAGTCGGTCCATTTGTTTATTACTGGCTTCGTGACTTCAAACTGCGGAATAAAAGTATTAATTAGTTCGGCCAGTAATAATGCTCCGCAGAGCTCTAACCGGGGTAGAGACACCGTTTTTACTGGTGCTACTTTTGTTTTACCTACCAGCAAGTTTATGTGGGCGCATTGTTTGATGCGCGACCGCGTACCCTAATATATAGTGCGGCTGCATATGCCTTTTCAGAGGCATCGCAGAATCTATGGAACTCTACTTCGTTCCGTGGCGTACAATGGGTCCACGGGGGATTTTTATCTTCTGAATATGCTCGTAGTTATCCAGAAAGGTTTCCCAACGTAACAGTAAATTTCGGGGTAGACTGTTATCCCAGTCTATTTTGGTTAGCCAGATCTCCTGCATGAAGATCTTTGCTACCACTACAATTGGCCCGAGCCATCCAGCTGAGTCGAACAATTTTGCTACGCAGGATAAAACCTCTCGTTTGGTATACTCCTGCTTCCGGGGGATCGGCTGTACGGTGAAGTGAAACATGTCATGTACCGCGTTCCAACGGATTCCCAACATTTTTGTCTCACTCATGTCGTCAAGCTGCAAGAAATTCTCCTTGTATATATTTGCCTTGGGTAGCCCTGTCAAAATCTTCTTACAATTCGAAGTCCACTTTCTTAGGGGGAAGCTGGCGGTGTTAAGAGCTTCAATTACCTCATCTCGCATTTGTATTGCCGTTGTGCAATCGTGGGCTCCAGCCAGGACGTCATCGACATACATATACTGCTTCAAAATCTTTGCTACCAGTGGAAATCTCGTTTTCACGTCATCTGCGAGCTAGTGTAGCGTCCTTATTGCCAAATATGGAGCGCAGTTTACTCCAAACGTCACGGTCTTAAGTTCGTAATCCTTAAGTTCTTCGTCCGGGGATTCTCTGAAAAGAATTCTTTGAAATGGGGCATGCTCCTGATGGAGCATAATTTGCCTATACATCTTCCCGATGTCTGCGTTAAATACGTATTTGAACAAGCGCCACTTTAAAAGTAAGCAAACCAAATCCGCTTGCAGAATAGGCCCGGGGTATAGTATGTCATTTAAGCTGACTCCATTTGACGTGGGACAAGACGCGTTCAACACCACTCGCACCTTCGTTGTTATGCTGTCCGGTTTCACGACGGCGTGATGTGGTAAGTAATGCAGATCAACCGAAGTTGAGCTCCGTAAAATGTTTAGGAGCGCCACAAGTGGCTTCAAAGAGTTGGGTAAGGAGTTAAAACTTCTAAACGAAAAGTTTAAGCGCTATGCAGATGCATTTAAAGACTTTAAGTGCATGGAATCTTCATCCTCTCCGTCACCCAAGCTTAAACAAGCTTCAAAAAAGCGGAAGCATGGAGGAGACGGCGCTGTTCCTAATCCCATTGCTTTAGACATTGACACTCCGCCCATTGATTCCTTGCCTACTCCCGGCTTGAATAAGGAATTAATAAGTTTTAATTTTCCGTGTGTTGAGTTATCTCAAGCTGCATCTTCCTCAGGTGTCACTACAAGGGCTGCAGCAAAAACGACAACTGTGTCTGAATCTACATCTCAAAGTGGACCTTCTCCGTTACCGAAAGAATTAATCGTAGTTCCTGCGAATAAATCTGTGTTTGTTTCGCGCTTTTCGAGTGAAACGTCGGTAGAAGATGTTAAGTCTTATATAACATCAATGCTTTACCCCCGGCACATAGCTATTAGAAAATTTAATTTTTCTTACGAAAGAAGCATATCTTCCTTCAAAATTGATATTTCCGCCGACCATTTTCAAAACATTGTTGATGGTTCATTCTGGCCCAATGGTGCTTTAGTTCGTGAGTTTGAGTTTAAACCTCGAGCTCGGAATGAAAATACTCTTCAAATTCCCTCCTCAGGATCAAAAACTTATGAGTAATTTTTTCTTCAATATTTATTACCAAAATGTTAGGGGTCTAAATACGAAATTAATTAACTGAGCTGTAATTAAAGTCTTTTGATTTAAATTATGAAATTTTGGTTTTTACTGAAACTTGGCTAAAACCGAATATGTTTAATAGTGAAATGTTGTGTAGTAAATATGAAATATTTAGAAATGATCGCTTAGATAGAAAAGGTGGGGGTATTTTAATAGCTGTTCAGTTCGACTTTTCCTCTGAAAAAGTTGTGTTCACAGGTTCAGATGATGTTGAATTCCTCTGTGTTAGAATACGGTGCCCCTCAAGTAATGTTTTTCTTGTTGCCTTTTACATTCCACCAAACTCCAACCCTTCGGTTTACTTCAAATATTCTTCATTATTGCTCTCTTTATTTGTCATGGTCAAGCTCTCCGATTCGATTTTTGTGTTGGGTGATTTCAATCTAGCGTGTGTTTCCTGGGATTCGGTGGATGGAATTCTGGTGCCAAATTCTTCTCGGGATGTAATTAACCAATTTCTTAACGAACTTTCCGATCTTGGTCTATATCAGATTAATTCAGTTATCAACAACTTAGGTAAATGTCTTGATTTAGCGTTTATTGACTATACTGATAAATGCACTATAATACGCGGCGATCCTTTAGTTATACCTATAGATTTATGTTATTGTCCTGAAACTAGAAAGCCGAAAGGTCGGCGATATTCTTTCAAATACGCTAACTACGACAAGCTTAAAATAGCTATATCTGAAATATTCTGGCCTGAGTACGATGGGGATGTTGAGAACAGTGCCTTACACTTTAGTAAAATCTTGAATAATATATTCAGTAAACTCATTCCTCTTGTTAAAGAAAATACCGGACCTCGTAACTCGTTGTGGTTTAACTCAATCAGGCCGTTCTTCTCACTACGCCGCGTACTCCATCCTTCGTCATAAATACAATGCCTTAAACCGAAAAGATTACAGGAATTACATTAATAAAACTCGCATTAACCCTCTAGTAGGCCCATTTTTTTATGAGTTGAAAAATTCAGGAGTGGGTGATTTTAGCACGAGAAATCCAAAACTGATGTCCATTTCGATATGTGACAGTAACTTTTTCCTACAGGGGAGAAAACCCAAGACCGTTTAGAGACGGGCTCGCCGATATACTTACACATATTTTCAGCTTTCTCTTACACAATGTTGACCTGCGAACCGGCAATGCCGTCTGCAGACGGTCAAAAATGCAAAACTGGGGTTTTATATGTCGGCAAGCCGGTCTGTATACGGTCTGTGTTCGAAAGCAATTTTCTCCATTTCGAATGGTGACATAATTATAAAACTTATATTTAAATACGGTGCTTTTAACAACGAAATCCACCGAATTTTTTTATATCAAAAAATTTGTCAAAAGAAAAAATTTCCTTAAATACGAAATTACTAAATAGCAAGAAATAATTAATTTTAACCGAGTTTTCAAAATCTGTAATTCAACTGCCGATTAAAATAAAACGGATTGACATAACGGATTAAAATTTACTTCGCCGTAAGGGTACGATTTTTGTCTAAAGATCGTGCCTTACGAATATACAAAAAAATTATTATAAGTGCACTAAAAAGGTGTTTAGTTAACGACCGTCTGGAGGCGGTTCTGCCTACTAGAGGGTTAACATCGTTTCTAATCTCAAGTCATTTTATAATTTTGTTAACTCAAATCGTAAAATAAATGGGTTTCCCTCAACACTGAAATTTGATGATGTTATATCTAGTGATGATGATATGATTGCTGATCTGTTTGCAAATTATTTTGAATCGAACTATTCTGTCGAGCCAAATGAAAAAACTTCTAGCTATTCTTTTCCACTCCCACAGTTTGACCACATCCGTATTCCTTCAATCTCTGCTGACAATGTTCTCCTTCATTTGAATAGTTTAAAAAATTATGTTCTAAGTGGCCCGGATGGTATTCCCTCCTGTGTCCTAATAAGTTGTGCTGATTATCTATATAAGCCATTAACAAACATATTCAATGCTTCTCTAAAGCAAGGAGTTTTCCCCTCTTTGTGGAAGGAGTCGTATATCTTGCCGCTTTATAAAAATGGAAGCAGGTCGAACAGTCTAAAAATAGAATTATTAGCAAAAACCAACAATACCAACAACCAAATGTTTAACTTTTAGGTGTGGTCGTCCTTAAGTTATTTGTTTTTGATAGCTATTTCTGAAATCACCACATTTCCTCATCAGACTTCTTTCAGTAGGCTTCGAACCGACGATCCCACTGACTCAGCCAGTTGCCTATGCACCGTACTAAGTACGCCTTGTAAATTATCGTTTGTTTTTTTTTCCACTATTTTCATGTTTGTTATCCAACACAACCAAGCGCAGCTATTCCGCTGCAATTCACTTGATCATGTGGTTGTTGATATTGTTGGTTTTTGCTGTAATTCTATTTTTAGAATGTTTAACTTTTAGGTGTGCTCGTCCTTAAGTTACTTGTTTTTTGTTATTTTTTGGCCTTATAACAATTATATTCAACAATTTTTATTGAGCTCGAGGCCGTTTTTTAATGAAAATATATTGTGGAAAAGCAACAATAATTTGAAAAAATGGTAGAAGTGATAGCTATTTTGGAAATCACCACATTTCCTCATCAGACTTCTTTCAGTAGGCTTCGAACCGACGATCCCACTGACTTAGCCCATGCACCGTGCTAAGTACGCCTTGTAAATTATCGTTTGCTTTTTCCACTATTTTCATTTTTGTTATGCCAACACAATCAAGCGCAGCTATTGCGCTGCAATTCACTTGATCATGTGGTTGTTGGTATTGCTGGTTTTTGCAGGATTTTAAGCTAATTCTGCTGGCAGCCACGACTTTCAAAACAGAATTTTCTTCGAAATTTTCATCCCTAGAAAATAAAAATGTATTTGCCATATCCACAACGTCGCTATAAGCACAAATTTTTCAAACCAGTCACAGAAGACCGGATTAAAAATGAATTGCAAAAACTAAATTCGAAAAACGCTGATGACGTAACAGGTTCCCCAAATTCTGTAACAAACAAAAGAATTGGTTCTCCAAATTGGAAAACAACGGTGTTTAAACAACGATCTTGCCATGAACTGAAAGTCTTAAAATTTTGTCAATTTTCAAGTTTTTCAAGTTTGTCGCCTCGAGCGAGTAGTTACTTTGTGCACAGGTTTGATTTACGACCCGTTAGGAAACAGGCTGTAACCGGAAAAGGCAGCAAAATTACAACTTCTTAAATACAATGTTCCAATTTTTTAATCTAAGTACTAAAAAAAAAACACCATTAAAAATTACTTTCTTTTCCATTTTTTATTTACCTAAATCACCTAATGTACTCACCAAAATTATTTCTTAAAAATATTCGACATCCGCATTCGCATCCGCGGTTCTATAAAATTCCACATTCGCAACATCCCTAATACATATGTAGGTGCATATGGAAGTACATACATATAAACATCCGTATGCGCTTGCGTGGAAAATGCATTTGCATTTGACTTCAAAAGTTGACGCATTTTCATATGTAGCAGAAAGAAATCAACTCTAAAGTTAGTTCGGGTCTTTTTCACAGAGATTCTATTGAAAATTACGTCAAAAAGCTGTAGCTAACTTTAGTGTCGACTTTATTTTGATAATGAATATGCCCCATTAATCACAAATAATACGAGTATCGCAGTGAAAAATGATCATGCAACACATTTTCAAGGATAAATGTTCACAAAACTCAAAAATAACTTTTCGGGAAAAACATGTTTAAAGTTAAAGTAGTTGTTAGACGTGTTAGGTGCAAGTCCTTTTCAAAAGTCTGTTAAACTCAAGAATTTCCCAAAGAGATTGTAGGAGCAGTTACACCTTGCATGTAAAGTGACTTTCGAAAGCACTTTTTATTTCTGAAAATCAAGTTTTCCGATACTACTTTTTGTCTGTTTACACGGTGAATGCAGACAAGCCCACTTTTAACTATGTTACCAGACATTTTTATGCTTATAACAAAATTAATAACCTGAAAAATTTGCTAGACCTGCTAAACTGTGCACAAAAAGAGCGTCACACGGCAACACTTGATTGGTTTAACACCACTTGTAGCAAAATTTAAATTGAAGTGCAGCGCAAGCAAGTTGAAATTATATCTCAAAAGGGATTTACATAATTTCAGTTGCAGTTACACACTACACGCTACACGCTTACGCTACAAGTGCAATGCATTTGGACGGTATATTTTTGGTCAACGTGTCCGTCTTTAAAGTAAATTTGTGAAAAAATTTAGGCAGCTAGAAAACTGCGGTTTGTTGCATTGAAAATAGCGTAGTAGCTACCATAAGAATTAGTAAAACAAGTCGATTTTTTCGACCAAAAAACCGTTTGAAATGCCGACGGCATATCACCAACTAGTTTGGCAATTGCATTATTCCAAAATTTTTACATATTTATTAACATATCTACGTTTTGCAGTTAAAGCATATCTTCGAACAAGAATTTTCATATAGATTTGCGCTTATACATATGTTAGTATTTGGCCGAGCTTCTCCTCCGACTTGTGGCGTGCACCTTGATGTTGTCACAAGAAGCGGAGGGACCTACAGTTTTACGCCGACTCCGAACGGCGATTGTATTTTTATGAAAAGCTGTTTTTCATGGCAGAAATACACTCGGAGGTTTGCCATTGTGATGATGAGTGAAAGCGCGCACTGCTTACCACTACACCACAGCGGCCGAGAATTTTCATATAACTAAGAAATGTAAATAATTTTCATCATTATTTTAAATAAATAAATGCTGCGCAGCAGAAAAACGGGCATACACACATTTCTTTCATGCACCGGCAATCATTCGCAACATCTTACACACCACACGCAACATATTTAACAGAGAACATATATAAAAAATGTTAAAAACCTCTTATGGAAAAGTTAAACGGACTGGTGAAATTCCATAGTGGATCCATTTCAGACGACAATATTTTCACTCAAAAATACAATGCACCTTCTCGTTCTTAAATGTTCTCTGGTGTTGGCAGGCTAGTTGTGAGGAATGTATGTATGTATGTGTATGCTTCTTTTCAAACAAGCAAATGTCGTTGAATTGTTTTTGAAATACAGTATCATGACTTCGGCAACGTTTGATGCCTTCAGCAACAAATCAAATGGCTTTCAGCAACAAGTCAAACGACTTCTGCAACAAATGAACTGCGGCGTCATGCTTCGCCAACCGTCCCAATGAGCTCTCATGCTTTTGGCAACCGTCCAAATGAGCTCTCGTGCTTTCGGTAACCGTCCAAATTCAGTATCGTGCTTTCGGCAGTCGATCAAATACGGCGGCTGATGGTTTCGTGCACGTTCACTCGGAATACTGTTTTTCCGAAGTCAATATCAGTATGAGCTGTTATAAGTATCGCTCACTTGTGGTGGCTGTATTTGCAAGCACTATACGCTATGCGCTAGTGTTCGCTCATCCCCCGTTTTTAATGTGAGCAGGCTTATAGCACAAAATCAGCTTCGTTTGCCAGGCTCTGTTCTTCGTCAATGTGTCCGTCTTTAAAGTGAATTTGTGAAAAATTTAGGCAGCTAGAAAACTGCGCTTTGTTGTATTGAAAATAGCGTAGTAGGTTTTTCGACCGGTTTAAATGCCGACGGCAAATCACCAACTAGTTTGGAAATTGCATTTTTCCATAATTTTTTGCATATTTATTAACAAATCTACGTTTTGCCGTCAAAGCATGTCTTCGAACAAGAATTTTCATATAACTAAGAAATATAAATAATTTGTATCATTATTTTAAATAAATTAATGCTGCGCAGAAGAAAAACGTGCATATGCACATTTGTTTCATGCACCGGCAACCAGTCGCAACATCTTACACACCACACGCAACATATTTAACAGAGAACATATACAAAAAAGTTAAAAACCTCTTATGGTCATGTTAAACGGACTGGTGAAATTCCATAGTGGATCCATTTCAGACGACAGTATTTTCACTCAAAAATATGCACCTTCTCTTTCTTAAATGTTCTTTGGAGCTATGGCCTGCCCATAATACCAAAATTCACTTACGCACATATACATAATTATCAGGAGCCACTATTTTACAAAAAGCACTATTGCCCGAATATCCACACTCACTTAACTACAAATTCAAACTGAAGAAGCTTGTGGGAATATACGAAGAAATCAAACGACAGTAACGGAGGATTCAACTGTTGAAATTCAAGATAACTAGGTGGTCCATATTACCCACGTAGTCCATATTACCCACCTTTACTCTACATATATCCACGGATGATTTTTAATTTTTTTCATCCGTAAGCTAATCTTTATTTCTTTCGTTTCATTTTTCATTTCATTTCATTTATTATAAAATAAAACATTAGCACAATAAGATCCCAATGATCTTTTATAGTAAAACTGTAACTTATAATAAAGAATTAAAATATGTTAATGTTTAAAATTAAGTAATATATAAGTCAAAAACAGGAACAACAAAAACTAACAAAACTCTATAGAGAATTACAAGTGGAGCATAAGGAAAAACATAATAATAATATATTGAATACCCTATACCTAATTAGATAGCGAGCCTCAGAGCAAAGGGTATAACTTTGGATAGGAAATAGCATTTTAACGAAAATAAGAATACAAAACACTCTTAAAGTTGCTTATGTTCAAACTATTACGAATATGAGATGGAATCGAGTTCCAGGTGCGAATAGCATTAACAAAAAATAGTCTTGCAGATGTTAGATAATTATAGTTGGGCACGCTCAATTCCGTTAGGCGCGCAGATTTCGGGAAAGACAATTTTTCAAACAGAAACCTACGTTGCTTATCCATCATAAGGCGAAATGGAAAAATGCAATTTCTTGCCTTCAAGTATTCAGAAATACCGCATCCGAAGAGCAGCGATTTCCATTCAGATATATGATCATATTTCGCTAGCCCAAAAACATACCGCGTAACGTGATTGAATAGAACATCAATTTTATGAGCAGATTGTGAGTCCAGGCTACTGTAGATTAATTCCGAGTAACATGTTATAGGCAATATTAATTGAATGGCGAGTTTACGCCTAATGCACACCGGTGTAAAAGTAGCAGACATTCTTAAATTCCGCAGAGTATAATATACTTTGCCGACAACGGAATTAATGTGATCAATGCAGGTTAAATTAGTGTTTATAACAAAACCAAGGTTAGTTACTTTTGACACATACTTGAGGGGCTTATCACCAATGTACAGAGAAGGCATCACAAATGTACTTATTTAGGTACAAAATAATTGATTTTACAGCAGATATGTTGGAATGAATATTTTATATCTTTTTAAGTATCTTTAGTTTAGATTTGCATTAAAAAATTTGAAATTTTCTCCATGAGAAGAGAATTATATAATGAAATTTTGAAAAATTTCAGATACAATTACAATATAAAATACAAATGACCCGTTTTAATAAACCTTCCCGGTTTTTTTGCCATCAGTAGATCAAGAAATCAAAAACCTACACTTTACTGCAACAACAGCGTACAAGCTCTTCAAAAACCACGGCAAAAACCACCATAATTGCCTGTTCAACTGCAACCTTTGCGGACGTTTGTACAATATATTGTACAAGACACCAACAACCTTTCATTGTAAATGTACAATATATTGTACATTACTTTGACCACTCGGGAAAAATATTTTGAATCGTGATAGTTAAATTTTAGCATTTTTATATGATGAAATCTTCTTCTTCTTTATTGGCGCTGTAACCGCCTAAGCGATTTTGGCCGAGTCCAAAACAGCACGCCAGTCATTTCTCTTCTGCTAACTGACGCCAATTGGAAATGCCAAGTGAAGCCAAGTCCTTCTCCACCTGGTCTTTCCAACGAAGAGGAGGACTTCCTCCTCCTCTG
>NW_023458557.1:8267947-8269029 GCF_013731165.1 Rhagoletis pomonella | reverse complement strand
CACTGAGCTTAATTGATTACATGCGGACGGACTCTATACTAGCATAGCAAAACCAGACGGACTCTGAACAGAAAAAAAATTTGTAAATCAAGAGAAACTCTATGTATACATAGGCCTTCCACTACTGCCCTAACACAAAAAAAGGTACTATGCGAAAGACAATATGTGTAAACAAATAAATACATAAATAAATTATACCTGAGAGTGGAGGTCTCTGGTGTTGTTCGCCTCCTTTTGTACTCTCACTCCCTGCCCTACCATCGTATTGAGAGTTCACGCAAACCTCTCCCATACCCAACCACAGCGAACCCACGACTACATAACTAGCTCACAAGACTCAATTACACGGCTCTACTCTTTATTCATTATTTAGTATAACTACATCATCATCTCTTGTTTCACAAAAAGGAGGAAAACAAAGAGTGTCTTTACAACAATTTCTGTCCCTAAAATTGTAAGTATACCTGCATGCACATATGTACTTACACTATATTGTTTATTATACTTATGTGACTAGGCAAATGCATATATGTATGGATATTAAAATGCAATGACGAACGGAACTTAGAAGTGGCAAATCGGCATAGCAACAAAAAAATGTGTAAGCGACCAAAGATTTCGTTCAATTAATCAATACTTTTGTATCTTAACACTAGGATATATATGCATATTTATGTAAAAATTTTTGATTAAGTACTCACATTTTTAGAGGGTGCTCCAACGATGTTTGCGCAAACAGGTTGTAGTTCTTTGTGGATGGTTAATCCTTTTTTTTTTGTTTTTGTTTTTTTTTTTGTTATTTGTGATTAATATGCATATATACGAAATTATTGCTGGCTTAGACTACGATAATTACAACTTAGGTTCTAAACTCATTCATATCCAAAAGTGCATTTGTAGGTATATATGTACGGATAGCTTCTTGCAAATGTAAATTAGTATATGATTCAGAAACATGAATAAAGCTCTAAAGGAATAATAAGTTAGTGTTTAAAGGAAGTAACTGTAGGAAATAAGCATAGATTCCATGCATTTTTGTGCATAGTTAAGTAAAGTTCTTTTGAGATTTTTCTCTTTTTTTT
>NW_023458557.1:8200598-8267937 GCF_013731165.1 Rhagoletis pomonella | reverse complement strand
TTTTTGAGGAATCCTCTTCTTACTGTGATGTCCACATGGAGGGGGACCTGATCACCTAAGGATTGTAGTAAAACTTAGAACCTGGAACTTTTAATTATGACGAACACAGGCTTATACCTTATGACTACAAAGTTTTGTAGCCTTTATTTCCGCCAGACTAAAGGATGTACAACAGAATGAGTTTCGTTGGATAATGGATATGATTTCCTCTGGAAATCCGCCCGATTGTGCCTCAAGCACGTGGAAACGGAAAAGGTTTTATTTCTTAAAAAAAAAATAATTTTGGGAAGAGTATAACACTACCGCGTTGCCAGCGCTTAGAGCAGTTGACTAACGATATAATTTAATGAAAACTTGTCGCGATTAAATAGGAAAATTCCGATTCACTTATTCAACAATAACGTAATAACAAAAGCACGTTTCCCATTTGTGGCTCGCTGTAGATTCTTAGAGGAAATGGCCGAGGCAATAATCATGCCAGAAAATTACACTTCTACTTCTCTATCCTCTCAGTAGTTCTGACAGGGGTTTAGGCAGTGTTGGGTGACGTAAAAAAATTGTTCGCTGATTACTTTAATAACTGCGGTGGTTGGTGAGACATTTTATTAAGTGGAAATTATCATATACAGTATATTTTGCTTAGCTGCACATCCTTCTTTGCACTAAAAACTTGTGCACTTAACCGAAAAAGGCACTTAAGCGAATTTTCTTTACTACTTCAATGAGGAAGGTATCCGAATCTCTATGAAACCAAATATTGGCGGAGCACTTACCATGTAGAAATTACTGCAAGCGAAACTTTTACCGAATGTTATCTAATTATCTATATAAATACATAAATTGATAGCCATTTTCGTTGTTCTGCGAGATGAGCAAAATAAATAAAAGGTTGTAAAATAGGTAATTGTAAGGCCAGTGCAGGTAAACGTAATACTTTCATTGATAATTGATACTAGTCGCACAATTTTTAAGGCAGGTATGTTGAATGCATCTATCGGAGCAGTTTCCGTATAAATGTTAAAAATAATGCTTTTGATGCGCATTTTGGGGTAGGTATCTTAAAAGTGCACTTAAGCATAGAGGCAGCAAAGCAAAATATACTGTATATTATTTCTCTAAGGTGTTTTTTTGTTAGTCTCCCTTTTTCTATTTTTCTATGTAAGCAGTTCCACTAATGAGGTGTCATTTCAGAAGTCATAGGTCCCCTGAGAGGTTATTAGGTAATATTAATGGTCATAACTCCTCTCAAGTAAAGAAATTGGTTTTTAATTCTTGTTTTTAATTTACCATTGTTAAGCTACACTAAAGGTATTTTGTACTGAAGCACTATTGTGACTGCAGCATCGCTTACACCGTAAATGACAGTGGTGGGCGCACACATAATTCAATAATTAATGGTTCGATAAACTGACAGTAGTCTCTCTCGCACAGCTCCCTTATGCGTGGCACCGTGTTGCGTCGTTGCAAATTAAAAAAAATAGTAGCTTATGTACGTGTGAAATAGAAATATTCGTTTTTTGTGCAATATGTTTATTTTTATATTCAAATAAAGCACAATTAACCAATGAAATAAATTACAAAATTCAGGTATAATTCTTACAACTTCGTTTGAAATGCCAATTTTCCTGCAAATACATTATAATTCGCAAAAGGAAATTCACTACTGATTGCCGACTTTGCGTACCTTTCTACTACCATTTTCGCACCAATGGATTTCATTCTTCCTCTTTCTCTGTCCTTCGTAAGTGCAACCATTTGTTTTGTAATTATCCATTTATTATTGAATCATGGGACGCGATAATAAGAGAGAAAAGAATAATAAGGAATTAAATAGTATAGTGCCCAATATTAAGACCGTAAATTTATAAATAAAAAAGGAAAATTTAAAATTATGTTACACATTTTAGAACAACATTGAAAAGATCACCGTTAGGAAAATACTGTGCTTCAATAACCTCAATTTTCATATATATGTAATTATATTGTATATATAGTATAATTTGCAGTAGTCAATGAAATAAAAAAAATAACATTGTAGAATAGCCAAAAATTGGAAAATGTGGTACAATATCAAAGTTGTGGTATAAAATTCATAAAGGGTATTTCCACGATGCCTCAATTGCGCGATTTCGTCATTATCCTCAATTTCAGCTGAAATCGCGATACAATTCTCAATTTGACCATATAAAAAAATATCACGTGAAATTGCGTATGAATTTTCAGCGAAATTTAATTCGCGAATACAACTCTGAAAATTGCTTATTGTGATTTATTCATGAGCAAAAAGAAGAAAAACCAAACGTCAATAACAAATAAACAAAAACAAACCGAGCCTATAGTCACAATAGCACTTCAATACTTTTACAATACTAATTGCCGATGTCAGTCGGTAGATGGCGCGCTATAGGGGTTTCCTTTGTTCATGAATTGAGAAGTCAAAAATGTATACAGAATTAGGTACGAATTCGTAAAGTGCGCACAACATTTTTTGTATACAATTACGATGTTTTAAAAAGCCTATCCGTTAATAAGTAGGTAATCTAATATTAATTTTCTACAGTAAAATATTTACTATTGAAGTAATAAATAAATACAATTTTTCCAAGTAATTCACATCAAATTAAACTTTTTCATTCTAAATGTAGTGAATATACTTACATAAATTCAAATATAAAAGCCGAAAACCATATTGTGATCGTATTGGGATTCGATTTTGAAAACGCTCTTTACGCGCTACTACGCATACCGTAACTATAGACTGGTGAAAATTATATAAAGTCGTCACAACTAACAAAATCTTTCACGTGTGAGTCATTGTGCACTTTAGATGGCATTCAAAATCTAAATCCTTCACATAAAATGCTGTTTGTATTCCTCAGTTCTTATATATATTTATATACGAGTATATATCTTTACTACTAAATACAACATCAAGACATCTTTCACGTGTGAGTTATCGTGCACTTTAGATGGCATTCAAAATCTAAATCTTTAACATAAAATGCTTTTTGTATTCCTCAGTTCTTATATATATTTATATACGAGTATATATCTTTACTACTAAATACAACATCAAGACAACATTATTTCTTTATAAAAAATTTTAAATACACTATTTTCCCCCAATAGATTATTATGTCTAAAATAATATCAGAAAACACTTAAATATTTAACTGTAAAAATAAAAAGGTACAAATAACATTTTTTTCAAAACTTTTGATTAGTATTGATAGCTGCTAAATATTTATGCCGCTTTTTTTTAGTTTTCATGATTTCCATGAAATCATTCACGAATTCTTACTCAATTCTGCAATATAAACCACACAATTCGTACATGAACGAAGCCGTTAAAGCGCGCCATCTGTGGCATCACCATAATAACACTTAACTTCAAAATACTGTGGTATTGTGACTTGAAGCTTAAACATAACTGTAATCCAAATAATAGGAATTTCAATAATAAGAACTATAGCAGGCTGCGCTGTCAGTTAAAAATATTCACTTTTTCCTCTTATGATAAAAGCTGAGAAATATATTTATCGCGTAAATTGTAGATACGGTAAGTACATCCATATGTATATTGGTATTATGGTATTTTTTGTAAATTTCGCATCACAATCTTATTTGCGTAATGACCATTTTTACTACTATAGGATTCAATTTAATATAATTACGCATAACAACGCCTAGAAACAAGTGCATGGGAGTGTCAGTTGATCGCAAAAAACGTAATTGCCTTCCAATAAACCAAGATATGCAACAACGGCAGATCTATTTGCAACGAGCTAGGGAATGTATGCGGAACCAAAGGCAGAAACAACGGGCCGAAGAAAGGCAAAAATTCACTTCCCAATTTAGTAGTGTTTTGGTGTCATCATATTTTCAGCGATTAAGTGAAGATGTCAGTGCAAGGAGGCGGCAAGAAAAGCTACCAAAGACATATTGCGGTGCACGTCTCTTCTTTAAAGACGATGAAATAGAATCAAATTGTGCTGAACGCATGGTGAAGATATGTGAGTTTTGCTCAGCTAAACTTTATCCAGGCGAGGCAGCTGATAATACTGCATCCATCTGTTGCCACAAGAGCAAGGTCAGTTTACCACCAATTTCTGTCCGCGATGAGCTGAAAGCGCAATGATGACATCACAAAAAACTACTTGGAGAATATCCGTAATTTAACAACGGTCTTGCGTTTGCTTCAGTGCAGGTGAACTTTGCCAATATTCCGGGTAGAGGACCATTTTGTTTTAAACTAGAGTAAGACGATTCTCAGATATTATTTTTTCTGTTAAAGAAACATTTAATCAAAAAGTTAATTCTGAATATATTTTCTCCTCCAATATTGTATACAAAGTAAGTGACACCATGTTTCCCTCAACTCATGACACTCATATATCAGTCAGTTTGTAATATGTTTTTATGTATGTACCTAATAAGTATAAATAAGTTCTGATGTACTATAAATCTCATTAATGCTTTGTAATATATGTATAATAAAAATAAGGGGTTTATAAGAATAATTATTTCCGCGAACTATTAGAACAGTCTGATTCTATCTGTGGCTACAAAAAGGGATGAGTTTACTGTGTATTTCTGCCTGCGCAGACTGCGCATGGGCCCGCTTGTATATATATAATTCTGAAATCATTTCCGATGTTGGAGTAAGGGTTTCCCAAAAATAGTAAAGGAGTACACTTGTCAATATGCCAGGGTCTAGTACGTCACAAGCCATCACAAACGGCGAAGGTTCTTCTTGCCGAATGCAATGGTATTATGCAAGAATGTCGCGCTCTTTGCGATAGGGGTTCTTAGGTGAGCTTCGTGTGTGAATAATTAATAACCATGTTGAATATCCCTAAAAGCCCCTGTGACTTCCGGGTCGAGGGTATTGACCAAAGCTTTTCATTGCGCACCAAGGGCATTGTCAGGGTCAGCATGCAGTCATTGATTCGATCACGTCAACAACACCTGCTACCACCGTGAATATCCGTACCAGCGAACACCTGAGAGGTCTTCGCTTGGCAGACCCTACATTTGAAGTACCGGCCTCTGTTGATCAACTCATTGGAGCATATATTTGGCCATCTATTGCGCTAAGTGACGTGGTAGTTGGATCAAGTGAGGAACCAAGCGCAGTATGTACCCAATTAGGTTGGATAGTGCTTGGTCCAGTAAAATCGGATGTATGTATCTGACTCAACGTGGCACTCATCGCTTGCGGAGGTATGTGGTAATGATTTTCCATCGACGAGCTTCTACAAAACTTTTGGGCCACCGAAGACTCAGCAGGTAAGATCGTAGCAGAGGTCGACGCATGTGAAGACATTTTCACCAAAATGGTTACAAGATGTCCCGACGGCAGGTACAGTGTGCAGATTCCATTTCGACCAGATGCACCCCCACTGGGGAACTCCCATCCTGCTGCACTCCGGCAATTTCTTCAACTAGAACGTAAGTTGGCGAAGGATTCTACATTGAGAGACAAGTATATCAAATTCATTCGAGAATACATAAACCTGGGGCATATGGAGGCGACCGAGGCTACAGAAGTTGACATGGAGAACTGCTACTATATACCTCATCATGCTGTAATGAGCAAATTTCCGGTGGTGTTTAACGCATCGTCCAAATAACGACCGGTGTATCACTCAACGATACGCAACTCACTGACCACAGCTGCAGGATAACTTGGTCGCTATGCAGTGGCCCTAACGGTAGATGTAAAAAAGATGTTTCGACAAGTCATGGTAGACTCAGGACATCGAAGATGGCAGCAAATTCTATGGAGGGAGTCTCTTCTCGAGCCCTTGCGCCCCTACCAACTCAAAGCCGTGACTTACGGTATGGCAAGCGAACCATTTAACGCCATACGGGCATTAAGGCAATGCGCATACGATAACTGGGAAGCCATCGCCGACGTCAGCCGGGCAGCCGCAGCACTAGAAAGCATCCTTCACAGATTTTATATAGACGATTATTTAGAAAGTGTTGATACGACAGAACTGGCCATAAATCGCGCGCGCGACGTTGATGTCATTCTTCAGCAAGGGAAATTCGAGCAGGAAAAGTGGAGCTCCAACTGCACGCAGACCCTGAAAGGAATCAGCGGCTCTAGGGCGTTCGCATCGGATATTGATTGCAGCGATTCCAACACAACGGTATTGGGTCTCCATTGGAATCCTATCACGGATACCTTATTTTTCAAGGTTAAGGTATGTAATATTGAATCTGTTCACCACTGAAAGAGATGACGATCCCTCGCCTGGAGCTTTCTGCTGCCCATCTTTTGGTTAAAGCTGTAAACAGCGTCCATCGCGCTTTACAGTTAGATATTGCTACATACACATTATAGAGTGACTCCACGATTGTGCTCCACTAGATTCGGCGTCAGCCTTCTACCTTGAAGCAGAATACAGCTAATCGGGTTGCCTTTATACAGTCAAAGTAAGATGTCAGCGGTTGGCGGCATATTCGATCTGAACACAATCCGGCAGATTACGCGAGCCGCGGAATTACATCAGTCTCCATCGCAAATAACGGCCCCGGGGGAAGGGACCAACCCTCATCCATCAGGTGGATGAGGCATCACCTCAGATGCCGAGTCTAACTAGCGAACAGCAACAACTTTTCAACAGCGAAGGTCGACCGGTAAAAGCTCACCTTGGCATTAGCACTGAGTCACGGTTCGTAATGACGTTAGTGGGCAGGCAACGAATACCTTTGGTAGACAAATTTAGCTATCTGGATACATTGCTCAATACGACTGCCCGCATTTGACGCCGAGGAGAAGGAATATGCACCTGTCGTGCACATTCGCCCAAGTCAAGGTAATGTGTACCAATCTGAAATTAATGCACTTAAGTCTTGTTCCAATGTTGATATTGGATGACGGAGGCATTCTCCGAGTAGGTGGTCGGTTGACGAATTCGGAACTACCATATGAGCTGAAATATCCAGTGGTTCTCGCCCAAAATTGCTCTTTGGCAAAACTACTCGTGGCCTATGCTACATGGTGGAATACAGGAGGTGCTGCAGTACCTGCCTTCACGATTTTTGATTATACACGGACGCCGACTTTTGAAGTCGTACCTTCACCAGTGTGTCGTTTGTCGTCAATACGCCCGATTATCTCAGCAACAGCAGATGTCATCGCTTCTCAAATCCCGTGTAATATTAGCTCCACCTTTCACGCATACCGGTTTGGACTATTGTGGGCCATTCATCATTCGGGGTAGCGGGAAGCGATCCACCACTATAACAAAAAAATACGGCGCGATTTTCATCTGTATGGCTACGAAAGCCGTGCATATAGAGCTGTCTGAAAGTTTGTTAACCCAGTCATTCATCGACGTATTTGATTGCTTTATAAGCCGAAGAGGCATTTGTTCGATTCTCTACAGTGACAACAGAACGCAACTTTTTGGAGCTAGTCGACGGATGCATGAAGATCTGCAAGAGATCGGCAAAATATTTACGCTCAGCAGCACATAGCATCATCGGGTACGCAATGGAAATTTATTTCTCCAGCAGCGCCCCACCATGGAGGTCTTTAGGAAGCTGATGTACGTTCAGCAAAGAAGCACCTCTATCGTACAGTTGGCCGGCAAGTCCTACGCTTCAATCAACTAAGCACCCTGCTCGTCAAGATTGAAGCCTGTTTTACCTCAAGACCACTAGTTCCACTTCACGACGATCCGCGCGGAAGCCTCGTACTCACACCCGGCGATTTCCTGATTGGTCGACCTGTGAACTTCAGGCCAGAGCCACCAATCACCAACATTCCAGAAAACCGTCTTCTGTACTCGCTACAATTGCGAGCACTTCTGGAATCTTTGGCAACGAGAGTACTTATCCATCAGCACGGCGTAATTGGGAAAGACGCAGAGAGAATCTACAGCTGGGCGATGTAGTACTGATTCACAATGAGAAGCTTCCCCCATCGCATTGGCGTATAGGTCGCATTGTAGAAGTTCACCCTGGCACTGACGGTTTGGTTCGTATCGTCATGATTGAGTACAATAGCGAAAAAAAGGACACCGCAGTTAATTTCGTTAAACACAGGTGCCAACGCCCGGTGCAGAAGGTTTGTCGTCTTATCGAGCCACAAATTCTGAACCAGGACGGTTCAGCTGGGGAGGAATGTTAAATATTCAAAATAAGCATTTCAATTGAGTGTTTAGTGTTTGAAGCCACACAATCCGGCATCACCAGCATCAGGTGACCTGCTGCAGTTAGCATACATAAGTATATATGTCACGCCACCCAACCGTTACTACTACCTATCGAGTTGTTATTTGCTTACACACTATTTTTCTACTTAAGCCAAACTTTGATACGCGCAATGGTCATTATTGTAAATCTTTTGACGTGATTGGTACGTTCGCCTTGCGAGTACCCAATAAACCACATACATACCTATACTTCGAATTCGTGTTTCTTTTGAGTGTTTAGTGCAAACCTAAAAGGTTGCGATTTTTCCAGCGGGATTACCAAGCCTAGATATCAAACCAGTTTAAGCTTAAAAAGTGTACTTAAAAATATTAAAAAATTGCATCAACGGAATCATAATAATAAGATTTTTAATGCTGTTTTTTAACTTTTTTTAAGGATTTGTGTTAGAAAAACTTGAATATCTGCTCCAAAACTTTACCGATATAAACTTATGAGGCATCAGTGGAAAGGTATATTCTCACCTTTTTTATTTCTTTGCAAAAAACTCGTTCACTTCCCAAATTTTTCTTTATCAAATACCAACACATCTTAATTCAACATGGAATGACACGCGTTTATCTTACCTTCCTCTTTCATACTTTGAATAAGCTTATTCGCAAAGAAATTAAAAGTGATACCCCATAAGTCTAAATTGGTAAGGTTTTGGCTGAGTTATTCAAGTTTTTCTTAAACCAGTCTTTGAAGAAAGTTAAAAAAATCTCATTATTATGTTTACGTAGAAATTTTTTGTTTAAATATTTGTATGTAAATTTTTTAAGCTTAAACTGTCATTAAATTTTTTCATTCACGCAAAAGGCCAAACGCATAAATATGTATGTATGTGTATGTACGTATGCATTTATAAATATACATTAGAGTGGTTCATTAAAACACTCTTTTTGGAAGTTCATAAACACTACATCAGAATATTGTGGTTTGTGATAAAAGAAGAGAAACGTATTTTTTATTTTGAAACAAAAAGTTTGTTTAGAGGTCGCGCTGGTCGGTTTGTTATAAAAACGCTAATGTTCTAAATTTGTTATTTTCTTGGCATGTTAAAATGCAGCTAAGAATTTGGTTTTTACATATAATTACTCTGGTATTATTGGGGAGCATTTCCTTAATTACACACCTGTCTTGGTCTGTTAGAACGGCCCTAGTTCCCGAAAATATTCTCTCGAAAAGACACTTATAAAATTAAAACGTTGATACTGAACGATTTACGCATTGTTATGGGTTGGAACTTGTTACCAGGGGGTTTCTGGGGTTGCTAATTAGGAATCTGAAGTGAGTTTTTCAAAATTAAAAATGGCGGATCCAAAATGGCGATCCACTTCTTTAAAAAATGTTTGGATTTGTTCGAAACCCGGCACTCGCGGGTTCTTGGGTTCGCCGATTACGAACCTGAAGTCAATTTTTTTTATTCAAATGGATATCAAATTAAAAGAAAATTACTAAAATTAAAACGTTGATACTGAACGCTTTAAGCATTATCAAGGGTTGAAACTCGTTTCCAGTGGATTTCTGAGTTTGCTGATTACGAATATGATGTCAGATTTTCAAAAGTAAGTGTAACTGGACGAGTATGTGGTTGTTGTTGCATGTGTATTTGATGTACCGCTAAAAACAACAAATCACACGCTCATGCAGTTACAATTACACAACATACAACGCATCATTGTTTTTTTGCAAGGAAATTGGTTGAAGAGGCAATGAAATGGCACTCGCGCTATGGGCACCTCAATTTTTCCAGCTTACGAGAGTTAAGCGAAAAGCAGATGGTTAGGGGGTTGAACGTTAGCATGTCAAAATACAAGTGTATGACCAGTAAGTGTACTCAGCAACCATATGGCGATGGTGAAAGCCCAGCAAAAGCCGTTTTGGGTATAGTACAGTGTGGCCCAATGAGAAATTCATCGCTTGGTGGTGCAAAATATTTCTTGACCTTTATTGATAATAAAACACGCTACGTATTTGTTTACTTTTTAAAACGAAAAGATGAAGTATACGATAAATTTATAGAATTTAAGCTTATGGCTGAACGGCAAACGGAAAAAAAGCTAAGAATATTTCGTGGCGATATTGGTACAGAATTTGTTAATAAAACGTTTAACTAATATCTGAAAGAAAATGGTATAGTGCGACCACTTTCCGTGCCCTACACACCGCAACAGAATGGTGTTGCAGAAAGATTCAACCGCATGCTAATAGAGATGGCGAGATGTATGTTAGTGAGTGCAAATGTAGACGAATCGTTTTGGGCAGAGGCAATTAACACTGCGGCGTATTTGCGAAACCGTGCGCCAACAAGAGCACTAGGTTAGATGACGCCTTACGAAGCATGGCATGGTTTTCAGACAACGGTGCACAGTGGTTTGCTGCCATGGACCAAAATTAAAAAAAAAATTATGTAAAAATTTTTGTCCCAAATAGGTTTAGCAATCAGTTTTTTGTCCAAATTTCATGTTGTCATATATTTTTTGTTTTTATTCTAACGGTTGTTTCTAAAAAAAGCAACAAAAGTGTCATCAATTTTTTTATTTGTACAGCATCAGCACGCTGAAAGTTGAATTGGATTTAACGTAACTAAAATATTGTGAAAGGTCGAGTGAATTGACATTGTATGCAATGAATATTGTACACAAAGGTATTGACTTTATTTCTGCAATTAAACTTTTAGATAATTCGTGTTGTGTTTTATGCAAATCGTTGTTTAAGAAAAGTAGGATTTTGTATTTTTCTTGGTTCGTCTTTCAAGTATTTAAGTTATGTTTTAAGTGTGTTTGCCCTATCGGCCCTCAATATTTTTATTTACATATTGTTTGTTAATATCTTAGGATTATAAAAGTTTTCAGTGTAGGTGCATTGACCTGCAGGGGCTCGCGTAGTATTCCATAACGTAATCCAAGCTCTTTACTTTCTACAGTTTTTTTTCATGTTTATTTTTTGGTATATCTAATTTTCTACTTCAAAATGCTTCTAGGCACAAGATACCACTGCGAATTTTTGAGATTTGGCGCTAAAATTCCGGTACGCATTCCCAGATCGGTACGAGTTGCAAAACTGTATTAATTACGTTTGAAAAAATTTTGCTTTGTTTTGGCAAAAATCCAAACGCCAAAAATCAGGAGTTTTGAAAAATTGTTCTAATTGGCTCGAAAAGAGAGAAATTATTTCATTAAAATGTTCACCAATTCAAATCGTTAGCGTCCTAAAATAAATTTTGTTGAGTCTTCAAAAAGGACCAAGCGCCGGCGAATAGCCGAGCCAATTTGGAAGAGTCCTCGACCATCGTCTACACGGTACTGTAGACCTATCCGATTTCAATTTAAGAAAGAAACCACTCAACTATGCATTGCGGAAGAGAGGTATTTCAAAGATAAAATTCATCGGCTAAGACCCACAATAATTGTAACTGCAAATAGAAGAATAGAAATTGAAAATTCTTTGCAACTTACTATGGTGGATGGAAAAATATGTAATGCTTTAGGCCAAACCTCCTCAGCAAAATGTTACATATGCGAAGCAAAGCCTAGAGATGAACGATTTAGAAAAATGCGAACAAAGAAAAGTTAACGAAGCACGATATGAATTTGGGCTATCGCCATTATACTCATATATCCGATTTTTTGAATATTTTCTGCATATATCGTATAGGTTAGGCCAAAATATGTGGCAAGTCCGTTCTTATAATAATAATAATAATAATAATAATAATAGTAGACAAACCCAAAGCTGGAGGATGTGGCTCGTCCAACGACGGAAATACAGCAAAAAAATTTTTCAACAATACTCATATGTCTGCTAAAATTACGGGCATCGATGAAGACTTAATTATCAGCTGTTCAATATTATTGCAAGTCATGGCTTCAGGCTACAATATAAATCCTGTGAAATTCGGGGACTATGCTTTTGAGACTGCTAAGCGGCTGATCGATAAATATCCATGGTACTATCTACCTCCCTCAGTTCATAAAATCTTAGTTCACGCTCCTGATATCATAAAATATTGCTTAGTATCGATAGGGGAGCTTTCTGAAGAAGCTGCAGAGTCCAGAAACAAGGACATAAAAATGTTTAGACTGCAGCATACACGCAAAATTTCACGCGTATCGACAAACATTGATTTGATTAATAGACTGTTTTTAAGCTCCGATCCCTTTATTACAGGACAAAGGAAACTCCCATGAAAACAGAAGTCAACGCCATTAAAATAAGCTATCGATTCGTCTGATGATTCAATATAAAAATTATGTATGTACATATGTTTTGTAATAATTTGTAACAATAAATTTCTTTGTGTTGTTTTTTATTTGTGAGCCGTAACCTTGAATACAAACCAATTTATCTACCTTTTTATTATTTTCGAAAAGTTCTTATTAAAAAGTTTGGTGTTGTTTTAAGATTTTATTGAATTTTTTATATTTTTTTTAAGTTTGAAAATTGGAATTATAAAAAAAAAATAAACATTAAACAAAAAAAAAGAAAAATAGCCGAAACTGGTCACAATGTCATGTCCCTATTACTCTTCACATGACTGTATGTGGGCGTGTCCAACCCCGCCCATTTTTACAAAATACAGTTTTTACTCTTACCAGACCTTAGGGTAACAATTTTATCCCGATATGTCCATTAAAAGTATTTTTGGCCGCTCTCCCCATATAAATGCAACCACTGTGCGGTGGGGCATTTGCGTGTGTTTGGTTCACTCGCAGTCGCCTTGGATAAGCAACGATGAAATAAGTTTAAGCCAAAAGGCAAGGAGTACGCAATGGTAGGATATTCAGATATATCCAAGGCACACCGGCTTTTCGATCGTGAGAATACACGATTGAATGTGACAACGACGTCAAAGCAACGTGGAGAGCTAGAAAAGCAGGTAGCTGACACGGTTGCCATTTCCAATATTTTTTTTTGGACCAAAAAATGGACCAAATGGTAAAACATGGACCAATTTTTATTACATCGGGAAATTGATCAGAGTTTATTCCTCTTTATCAAGAAAATATGCCAATTCAGTTTTTATAACGATTTTTTTTATATTGCATCCAAATTACGTTACAATTATGCATTATTAACATTATATTATTTAAAGTTTTAAATTATAATTTTTTTCTTAATTTCGTTTTAATAATGCTAAATCAATAAATTTGCGCTCAGCTGTTGCGGAACTGTGAGGCAGACCAAAAATGTTATGAACTAAATCACACAATTCTCCAAAGGCCGCTTCACCCAATCCATTTTTAAACAAACTTACTTGATCCCAAAAATGTTCTATATTGGTACAGTTTTTGAAGTTTGCGAAATTGAAATTAAATTATGTGTGCATCATTTACCAAAGCAGGGAATTGGTCGAGTAGCGGCAAAATTGATACATGAGTATCAGAAAGAACTTTATGTGCTGTAATAATTTCAAGATGTTTAATACCTTTTCGTTTAAAATCGAATATTATTTCCATGTGCTAAATGCAGATTTGCTACCTTTCCATATTTTTTCCAGCCACTTTAATATTGGTCACCGAGTAATTGAATATAGCAAGAATTTTATTGGCAAATCGAGTTTTTAGCAGGTGTTGCCAATCGGCCCTATGCTGAATATCGTCATTGACATCGTCGACGATCGTCAGCGCATCAGTAACATGGCTGACGATGGCCGTATCGTCACTTTTACTGACGATGACGATATTCAACATAGGTCGGAATATTCAGCAATTAAATAGAAAAATGGAAAACGCGAAACTATTGCATGAAGTGAAAAGTTGATAATAACCAAATCAAAGGCTTGTGAAATAGACCAGTTTAAAAATAATTTAACCGATGGACCAAATTTGGTCCATTTGGACCAAAATAGCAACCGTGGTAGCTGATGGTGTGCAAGAGCGTGCAAATGTACTTGAAGCAGCAGTCGAGAGCAATGAGGATGTTGAATCTGCAAATTGTAATTCGACTGCAAGTGGTGCCGATGTGGAGCAAGCAGCCTTAGTAGTGGGTAACAGCGACGATGCGTCCGTGTCAGCAGAAGAAGAAGAAACATCTTCATTACCATTGAAAAGAGGTCATGGTAGACTAACCCTGGGATTCAGTAATTCAGTCTCATCTCAAGTCACTAAATTTGAGATTAGCAATTAGTGGCTATTTTTGTGACTTGAGACGATTTGGGTATTCAGAAGGGTGAAAGCAAACACAGGCAGTCTACTGATAGTGTTTATGTATGCCTTTTGCCCGCGCCGCTCAAAGAGTAGCAATGGCCGAGTGGTCAAAGCATTACGCTGGCAGCCGAGAGGGTCCGGGTTCAAGTCCTCCTCGGCCGTAGAGGATTTTAAAAATTTTTTTTTTTTTTTTTTGTTAGTTTTATTTTTTTTTACAATCTTTAGATTTTAATGTTTAAAAAAAACTTAAACTTTTTTGAATACATTTGTATGATATTAAAGCATTTTTGTTTATTTCCTATTGAAATTGTTGTTGAACAAATTTCCTCGCTTCATTTTCGCGTTTTTTTTTTTAATAAAATGGAAAGAAATAAGCTTTTCCTCGATACTTCTATTTTTGTGACCGGCTCTTAGCCGGCTGACAAATTAGCGACTTATTTTTGAGACTGTAGACGTGAGACAGCGTACTGAATACCAAATAGTCTCAAAATCCAAGTTCACCACCAAAAGTCACTATTAGTGACTAGAGACCGCTTACTGAATGCCAGGGTAAGAATGGTTCGCAGGTGTGTTGCAGGCAGACCAACGAAACAGTATAATTATTTGAATATAATGCGGTACGGAAATGTTGAGGTACCTGGAACTGTTGAGCAAGCATTGGCAGGTCAGTACGCTGATGAGTGTTATGACTCCATGCAGAGTGAGTATGAATCTTTGCTGATACGTGGCAACTAGCAGCATAAGTACCTAAAGACCAAAAAGCTGTGCGTAGTAAATGGGTGTTTGCGTTAAAGAAAGATAAGCACGGCATTGTAGGGCGAGAATTAAGGCTAGATTGGTCGCCAAGGGCTACTCGCAGATTTATGGTATAAATTAGGGATGCACAGCAGAGGTGCACGCAGTCGACGTCGCGGGCAAACTACGCGCACGCGAGCGTGCTAGGCGAGGTGAAGTGAGCTGTACGGAGATGGCATCGTATACATATTAACCACTACACACTTATTTTCAAGTAAAAATGCGTGTATGTATGTTTACTTTTGCGACAACTGAGCCAGTGTGGCATCAGGCCACCAGAAAAAGCCAATTTTTCCAAAACAAAAGCGCCAAGTTTTTATTATCATGTTTAATAATTTTTTTGATTCAGTAAAAAGTGTATACATATCCATTTCCTCACGTTTTTATTAATAAATTAATTTCAATACATTTATAACAACGCAAACCATATTTAATTTACCTATTCCTCAGATTTTATTCAGTAAATAAATTCCATCTTAATGTAGAATATTAGTGTATAGTGTATACATACATACATATGTACCTATGCATTCGGTGTGCTTAAATTAAAAAAGCATCACTAAATACCGCACCAAGCATTGAATTCCAATTATTTTGGCTTTTTGGTTTCCCAAAAGCACTAAATTTACTGCAAAATGCACGACCTTGGCAACAGTGAGCTGAGCACATCAACGCTCAAACAGTGATGCCAGTCCAAGTATTGAGTAAATGCGCTATGTATATTTTTCTTTTAAAGCAAAAGTTCTAATTGGCGAGGGGATTGATTTTTGGTTCTTACATAGAACACTGATAAGATTCACAAACTTATCTTAGGACTTAATTAAAATAATCAACATTATTTGTAGAGGAATATATTTGTGTTCGTATGAAATAGTAGCTTATGTCGGGAGGCTGGCTTTAGTAAAATGTACCATTATTTAAACCACAAGGAATTTTTTTATGAAACTTTATACGAATATTGACTTGCTAGCACCGCCATTAACATTACCGTCTTTTACGTTTATTTTCCAAGAGTTCTTCAACGACTCGGTGCCAGTGAGTCTTTCGCAATCGTATGCTGCGAATGGTTCATTATACTAAAGCCAGTCTTCCGACATAAGCTACTATTCTGTACGAACACAGATATGTACATATACTTCCTAATAGGCTTGTAAAATGCCCAATACCTAAATCCCTCGCACGATTTATTATCGGTAAAAAATTGGGTATGCTCAAATCTGGCATCGCTGCAGCAAGTACAGCGCCAGTGAAACAGTGTTGATATTTTAAGTACAATTGTACTTTTTTCAGTACAATTAATTTTAAAATGTACAAAAGTAAAACTTGCCGATTTTAAGTACAATTTCAACATCAAAAATACTTTTTGTACCAAACGCTCAAATCTCTTCTAGCGCTTTGATTCTTAATCCGTTTACATTTAAGTAAATGGATATGAATTGTAATTTTGAATGTAAACGTGATTGTGAACAGTAATATTAGTGATGTGCGTTATGGTGATTGCGATTTCTTATCACCGCCGGGTGAAATATCCCTCATCGCTATTTATTTCGAAAAAATCTTTGGAAATGCAATTTACCTAATGGCGATCCTGCAGAAATAGAAGAAATTGAGCAATTCGGGGGTTGAAAGTAAAAAAATGTATGTAAATTCCCTGCGTTGAAATTATAAATTTCCCTTGAGAATTTCCATTTTATCGATATTGATCTCATTTTATGTTCATTAATATGAACTGACCTATATAGTGTATTAATGTTTTGTCATCATTGTCTTCATCTTTGACAAAATTACACGGTCACCCGCTATTTATTTTATTTTTTTAAATAATTTTAATTATTTTTTTTTATAAAATTGTAGCTCATCATCAAACAAAAATCTTGCAAATAAATCGAAACTTGAAAGAATAAAAAAAACCAACAAAGTTTCATCAAATTTTCGCAGTTTTTGTTCAGAATTTGTAGACATGTTTTTGATTGATTTTTGAATTTTTCTGTTTGCGGTGTTGCGCACTTTCTTCCATATAACGAACGTTCGCATTTTATGTTATATGGATGAATGCGCGTGTAGCGTTGTTGTTTTTTATTGCAATATTTTAAAATAAGCTTTATTTTATAGTTTTTCTTAGACAATGATAAATGATGTACACAAATTTCAGTATGGAAAAAAAGTGCAACACCTTCAACGAAAAAAGTTCTCAAAAATCAACACGAATTGAATAGTACATTTAAACATCTCGGACTCGCCCACCACTAAAAATGATTATTTAAATCTAAAGTATATATTAAATGATATTTAATATTTGCTTTAGAGATGAAGTTTCGAAAAATTTGTTTAAGCAAAAATGTTAAGCGCATATGCAGAATGTGGAAGCGAGATTCTTCTGCTTGCGTTTCTATGTTTATATCATTTATCAGTTTAAGCACATACGATTAAATGTAAAAAAAATATTTTTAATTGCGGATCCGAAAGAAATATTTATTAGTTGCATTGAGTTACGCAAAAATAGTGCTGAAAATCAATCGATTGTGCTGAAGGTGCCGGCTGCTTCCGAAAGGGCCGAAAATGGCACAATGCACACTCATTTTCCATCACTGTCACACATACAATCTCACTATTCTGTTGACTTCGTTTTCCCCTGCCGATAACTTTTTGCTTCCGCGCTTGCCCAGCACTGCTGTGTAAAGCTTTGCACGCGCAGTCGCCCGCGAAACATATGTGCTGATTTGGGCATCCCTAGTATAAATTATACGGAAACGTTTTCTCCGGTTGTGAGGTACATGTAAAAATACTACTGAAAAGTGTTTATTTTTCAACCAGAATCTGTTCAAGTATACGCACAAGATGTTCAAGATTCGATTTTGAACATGAGTTGTTTAAAATATACACATAAATATACACATTAAATGTTTAAAATTACAAACATTTTGAAGGTAAAAATATATTTTTTACCAATAATAAATACTAAGTGCCAGGGGCGTACGCAGAAATATATTTTTGGGGGGGAAAGAGTTTATACTTCTAAATATATATCATCAGAAAATACAGAAAATTCGCTGTTTAAAATACATTTATGCAAGTTTTATGTACAGAATGAACTAAAAAAATTAACTTTTTAAAGTTTCATAAATTGCATTTTATTTACATAAAATGTACAAAGAACTCAGACATTTTCAACCGGCTTCAAAAAAGGGGAGGTTGTCAGTTCTTCGGAGTATTTTTACTTCTTTTATTTATTTCACCGCATAACTTTGCACTGCGTGAACCGATTTTTTTACCGGAAAGATAGTACCGTCGCCCCGTAATTTGGTTTAGATCCGATCAGTAAATCATGAAAAAATTAACGGTTAAAGATGCACTCAACTTTCAAAAGTAGTACAACATTTTACAAAAGAATTTTAATATAAATAAATTAAATAATTTCACGAAAGTTTTACACTTTTTTATTCATTTTCGTCGATTTCTTGTTTCTCATTTTTTAATACTTCGAATAACGAAAATTTAGCTGAACTTGTATTTTTATCATGTAGCTCATTTTGGTGGAACGACTTCCAAGTTAGCAAATTAAATCTTCGAATGCTTCTTAAGTACATATCAGTGGTAAACTTTTTTAGGCTGTAAAGTGTAAAAAGCAACAGTAAGTGAGCATGCATTGCATATTTTTAGGACAATGTTTTCATTCGCAATTAAACTTTAAAGAGCTCTCAAGAAAAAGAAAAATTCTTACAAAATGACGCACAAGAAATGGAAAAGAAATTTTTTTCTATCAAAATTTCTTAAATCATAATAAATTTAACCCCAAAACCCACCCCTTGTGTGCGCTACGTGATAAATTTGATATGTAAAAGTAAACAGACAATGCTTAATTTTGCACACACTAGGAGAGGAAACTGGTTACCTCTCTTTATATGCGTAAATTTAAACGAAATTTTTTTAGAGGAAATATTAAACATTTTATGTGTAAACTATGAAAATGTGAACAACAAATGTTTAAAACTCAAAAAACAAATTTGAAATTTGTTCTACGCCACACATATGATAAGTAAAAGTAAGCAAGCAGTGTGTAAATTTGCATTCATTAAGAGAGGAAACTGGTTACCAATCTTAATATGCGCAAATTTAAACAAATATTGTTTAGAGTGTATAGCACAGTTAGAATGGTGTTTGCAATTGCGGCGGAATATGGGTCGCATCTCTATCAAACGGATGTCTCAACCACATTGTAATGCGATTAAATAATCACACAATTGCAACCCTACAAAATTATCTGATATGAATACGCTCTATTACCAATGTAGATATTTACGATTTTGAAAATGCAACCCTTCAGCTATATTAATAAATAGCATCTAACTTAAGGAAATAAATGAAAAATAAATTGGCGTCATTATTGCGCGCACTTAAAAGATATTCGGACGTCTTTTTCCTAAGTAAAGTCTTTTTGTTAAAAAACCGCGGTTGTTGGTAGCGGCCCAGATTTAGAGACTGGGTACCCGGCAATAAAGGGTTCAGTCTCCTGAGCAGCCCTTTATTGCACGCGAGTTGCAGCGGCACTGTAGGCCGGCAACGCGGGAGCAGCACTACCGTGAAGATAGCAAGGCCGGAGCGCCAGGGCTCCGCACTACTCAGCGACAGCACCACTACCGCGAAGGTAGCACCAACGGAGCGCTAGGGCTCCAAGCACGTAGCGCAACATGGCGACCGTGGATTCGGGCGGTACAACGGCGGCAACCGGGCGAGAGAAAAAAAAGCCCAAAGCTAATAAAAAAATTAAAAACAATGACTAAATAAATATAAATGAAAAAATTAAAAAAAAAAAACTAAATAAACGAAACAAACTAATTAATTTAATTTCAACAAAAAAAAAATTTTTCTTTTGGTGGTGGTAATACAAAAAACAAGAAAAACTCATCACAAAAATAAAAAATATAAAAACCTTACGAAAAAGTTTTGTGCTATACCAAAACGGGAAAAATGAACTATTAAATAAAAATATTCTTTATTACAAAAAAAACAAATTCACAAAAAAATTAGAAAAAAAATAAAAAAAAGCTGTGGTACCGAAATTTTTACTAAATAAAACGTTACAAAAGTTGCAAAAATTTTCGATTAAAACTACAGAAAATCTCTTAAGATTACCCAAATTTAAATTAAAACCAAAACTGAGTTTCATAGCATTTTTTTGGTGGCGGTGAAAAAAAAACTTTAATATGAGAAAACTAAAATTCCGCGTGCGTACTGTACCAACAGTACAAACCTCGCCATATAGCACGCGACCGTGCTATACCACTAATGCAAACCGTTTTAATAATGCAACCCGTTATAACGGCGTCAAAAATCATGCCATATAGGAAAGTCCCGCTAAGCTACACAGCGACACGCGTCAGTAAGAAGCAGCAGCAGTAGCGGCGTCATCAAAAACATCAGCGTTAACAGCGAGTAGTAGCAGCGAAGGCGGACGCAAGAAGCAGTAATTGGCGGTACAGGAACGTAGGCGAATAAGAGTAAGACAACTGCGACCACATATGTACATTATATATTTCTATTTTACTTTATACGTACTGTTTGTGGAACTTTAATTGTTACATAAATATATACATACGCACACATATGTAAAATCATAGGTAATGCGATGCTTATATGGCTATCCTGCAGTAAATCGCACTAGTTCAGAACTATCGCAGAACTAGCTATTTAAGAGGCGGTACTGGTTCTCGATCTATCCCAACGCAATGCTTTAAACTGTCTCTTTTTACATGGCGATATTCTACGAAGTGGAAATTGCCACCTCTGCAGAACATTCGAACTAGTTCTAAACTGGTTCCATTTTCGACAGTTCTGGGACAATAAGTTTTTTACTAGAAAAATTTTAAAACTAGATTACCGGATACTTTTGCTTTTCTGAGCTGTTTCCATTTTGAACAGATCTGCGAAAATTAGATTTTTATAAAAAAAATTTGATTATTAGATTTTTTTAATATTTTTTAATTTTTTCTGTTCTTTTGCAGATTGTATTTTATTTAATTTTTTTATTTTAGTTATATTAAATTTTATCATTTCTCTTGAATTTTTAAGCGGCACTCAAAAATTTAAATGTATTAAATCTGAAAATCACAACTGCCTCCATCGCGATTTGAACTCGCGACCAACGATATTAGAGTCGGAGATCTTCCCGCTGAGCTATTTTAGTATCCCTGCAGTGAAAAGCCAAACCAGTTAGAAAAAATACTAGTTCATTAACTAGTATGTGCCTACCAGTTCGACAATTTCGAAGAACTTAGGCGATCAGCGACATCTGCCTTTGAATTGCCAAAGCCAAAAATAAAACGCAATTAATTACTTTTCTTACAAATGTCGGCTGTGGCGTCACGTGAAGACTACTGGTTCTGGTTCTGAAATCGCAGGTTCGGGGCCGCTTGGAGGTGGTTAAGATTTTTAAAGTTAAATAAATGTAAGTAAAAATAATTTATTCTAATCTAATTGCATTGCAAAAAAAATCATTTAGGAAGAAATATAAAAACAAAGAAAGTAAACAAAAATATTTTTTTATTAAATTTAAAAATTGCAATAAACAGCATAAACAAAAAAATAAATTTATAAAAAATAAAAATAAAATAAAAAATAGAAAATAAAAAAATTTTCCCTGCGCCAGGATTTGAACCTGGGACCTCAGGCTAACCATGCGAGTGCTCTGCTCTGTCGGCCATTGCGACTGCTGGAGCGTCGCGAGCAAAAGGGCACACTTATGCTTTTCACGGGGCATGAATTGGCAGACTATCTCATCAACTGGTATGATGCTACTAGTATTTATACTAGTAGATGCTGATGCATAGCTTGACAATTGACATCTCGTAGGACATCGCAATGTTAAAAATACCAGTCGCTAACATTGAAAAAGGATAGAACGTGAACTAGTTCGGCTGAAACGCAAACCGGTAGAATTTTAGTTCACAACTAGTAGCTTTCCGTGCAGGGATTGTACGAGAAGTGAGAATTTACTTCTCAACAGAGTAGTTGCACACCAAAAGTTCAACTGTCCTTCAATGCAGCCGTTTTGCACTAGTTCAGAGATAGTTCTGAAATGTTTAGGGCGGAACAAGCGCTTTAACAGACTGTCTCTAAATTTTACTGCAGGGTAATTTCAAGTTTATACCATTGTATGTATGTATACTTTTTAAATTTTCATGCAGTTATCGATTTAACATCTTTCTCGGAGTTTTACTACAATTAAAACACTTTTGATACTGTTTAAGGGACTTACGCCCTTAAAATGCAACTAGTCCTGAGCGAACGCAGCAACCCCCTTTTTTCGAACTAACTGGAAGAGGTTGCCTGCGAACTGGCTATAAATACGAATGTATTTTGCCATATGCCTTCTTCTTCTTTTTCACACGAACCATCAACGGAGCAGCGGCTCAGCGTATCAACTCATCGACTGGATCATGGAATCACCTACACACTTCATCATATTAAAATTACCTACATAAGTATACCATATTGAATTCCCTATTTACATTCCATATTTATAGACGTACAATGATTTGTATATTATTTTCTTATTGTTCATTTATGAATATACGTATGTACATTAGACTGCATCACCAAAAAAAGTTGCGGTTTTTCCACTGGGAATACAAAGCTTATTATATTCTAAGACGTTCACCAAAATATTTCGGAAAAATATTAAGATTTAAGTGGGCTGGACCGATTTGAAAATACCTCCAAAGATGTAGTTGTTTATGAATAAAAATTGTTTCTTAAAGACCTTTTTGATAAAAGTCCCCTCAGATGATAAAACAGATTAAGCTTAAAAAATTTGCATACAAATATTTAAAAATCTTTTCAACGGAATCGTAAGAATGAGATATTTGTTGCTGTTTTTTACTTTTTTCAAAGATTGATTTACGAAAAACTTGAATAACTGGGCCAAAACTATTCTGATTTAGACTTATGGAATCTCAGTTGAAAGGTATTTTCACACTGTTTTTATTTCTGTGTATAAAAAAGTCACTCGTGTCCCAATATTTTTTTTCAAATACCAACACATCTTAATTCATCTTTTAATGACGTTCCTTCATCCTACCTTTCTCTTTCATCCTTTGAATGAGTTTATTAGTAAAGGAATAAAAAGGCAGAGAAAATACATTTCCAATGACACCCCTTAAGTCTAAATCGGAAGAGTTTAGGTTCAGTTATTCAAGTTTTTCTTATACCAATCTTTAAAAAAAGTTAAAAAAACAGCATCAAAGATCTCATCATTACGATTCCGTTAAAATTTAAAAAAAAAATTTTTAATATTTTTCTGCAAATTTTTTAAGCTTAAACCATTTTGTCATTTGAGGGGATTTTTTAAAAAAAAATCTTTAAGAAACTATTTTTATTCGTAAAAAACTGCATTTTTGGAGGTATTTTCTAATCGGTCCAGCTCACTTAAGTCTTAATATTTTTCTGAAATATTTTGGTGGAAGTCTTAAAATATAATATATTTTATAATTCCAATGGAAAAATAGTACCAATTTTTTTTGTATGGGGAGTGATGCAGTCTTATGTACATATTTATATCCCATTGAATTAATATACATATATACATATGTACATGTATACCCATTTAATCGTATGTGCATAAATGTTCATTGCATTTTCGCATATGTACACAACTACACAAATTCATGTCAATAAATTGAATTCTTTGTATTGGAAATCTACTACAATTCCTTTCAAATTTGTGCATGGTTCTTGCGAGCCAAATTCGAATTGGCAATTGGTAACGCAATCTTCGAAAAAATACATCTTACAATACTGCTTTACAGCAATCAGAATTTTCGTTCTTTCTCATCTGTCAATCAACGAGAGCAGCAGCAAATTTTCAAAACGGCTTAGCGGCAAGTATCAGCGAGAAAAAGTCAAAATTCGTGTATGTACCTATATCCAGGCAGTGCGCAAATTTAAAATACGCAGCATAAAATTAAAGTGGTTGTAAACCATAGTCCGCAGGTTCGTACAAACAAAATTGTAAAGAACAAAGGCGAAGTGCAAGCATTCTGCGTAAAATACGCCGATATCTCAGGCAACGGTGCGAGCAAAATTGTGGTGGAAGAAATAGCTAAATATTCAAGCAAAAAATTGCAGCGAAAAATTTGCGTGCAAGGCATTGGAGCACTAAGTGCAAACATTTCAGTAAAGTACGCCGCTATCCCAGGGATCAGAAAGTATACGAGCAACGGAAAACGGCAGTAGATCACGCTCTTCTTAGTAAAGTTTGACAAAATTCTAAAGCGTCCAGCAAGGCAGTTGCGTTCAGGACAGAGCGGAAGTACATCGGCGCCTCCAGAAAGATCATAAGGAGCAAGGAAGTGTCATCGTAAGAAGTATTGCAGTAAAACCGTAAGTCAAACATACATTCATTTACCGTTATTTCCAACGGACACTACATACACACATATTTACATATGCATATGCAAACCTGTAGCTATTTACTCGTTTCTCATTTCCTATACACATGCCTTACTCGTTCGATTCAGGTCTAAAAATTTTGCTTCTCAAAAACTCTTCGTTTTATTTCATTCTTCCACTCCTTTTTTCGCTGTATAATTGAACCGCTTGCGTCGGTGCCCTGGACGAACGTTAATCTTTTCCATTTATCGGCGCAGTAGCAAGTGTCGATTCTTATTAAAATTTTAATTTAAATTAGAATACCAAAAAATCAAAGAAAAACAATTCTACAATTCATCCGCTTGGAATTTGTGCGCATACGCATAAGAGAGCTTAAAAAGCGGTGACAACGTACATATGCAAAACCTCTCGGTCATATTATTTCATTCTTCCATTCCATTGTTCGCAATCTATTTAAACAGCTTGCGTCGGTGCCACTGACAACAGTTCTCATCTTTACAATTTCTCCTTTTCATTGCGCACAACCTTTGCTTTGCGCAGTTTGCTACTCCCATCGGCGCGGTAGCAGGTGTCGATTTCTCGTGAAAATTTTAACTCTAATGAGAAAACCAAAATAAAAGAAATACCATCCTACAATTCCTCCGCTTTGAATTTGTGCGAATACGAGAGTTTAAAGTGCGGTGCCAACGTACATATGTATGCACATACATATATATGTATATATATGCAAAACCTCTCGTTTATCTTATTTCATTCTTCCATGACATTGGTCGCAACCGTTTGCGTTGGTGCCACAGATAAGCGTTTTCCATCGTCCCAATTTCTATTGTTCGTTGCGTATCAGTTATGAGTTTGCTATGCTCAGTTTGCTGCTCCCATCGACAGACAAAATTCCTATTAAATTTTAGCAAAAACGCTGATGTAAACAAGGAAAACAAATTGATTTGCTTTGATTTGCGTGCATAATAATACGTACATATGTACATACATATGCGTATATTGTAGTATTAAAATTGCTGTGTGGTAGCAATAAACCAAATAGTGCGACTATTAACAACTGCCATATTGTTACGATTATGCTTGAAACCTCGTCCGGATTTCCCAAATCCTTCGGTTCGTATCGCTGGATTTTTAAATAAATGCTAACGATGACCAAATTGTAGTACAATTAACTTTAATGTACAATAAACAATTTACAATACTCGTTAAAGCAATTACAACGCTTTACAAAACTGGTTTACACAATTGAACTTACAGCTTGCTTATTCGCAACTCACATTACTTGTAGCTTGCTGACTGGTAACTAACTCACTCCGGTGTCTGGTGGCGCCCTTATATACCTGCGCTCGCACTCATGGCAACTTTCGAACATTCTGAAGTTCATCGCTCATTCTCTTTCTCTCGCTGTTCGCAGTGTTCATCCAACCTGACGTTTCTCTTTGTGGAACATTCTACGTCATTCCTCGAACGTTCTGCCTATTTCTCGTTGTTCGCTGTGTTGCCGCAGTATTCGCCACACTGCCCTCCACCTAAGTCTGACCGTCCCGATCAGACACACTTGCCGCTCCAACCGCTGCAAGTCTTTCCAAGTGGACCAATTTCATCTTGGTCCTCGGTCTCCCCATTGTCTGGATTCGATGCACTGCGTCTTTCAGCCGTTTGTCAATCTTAAACGGATCTTTCCAGTCAAGTCTTTGCTTGGAGGTAAAGCTTTTCTTCTGCTGCGACATGTACAACCACAATGCGTTACTGGACATTGCTTCCGGCTTATCTCCGGGAGTGCACCATCTCACATTGTCGTGCTTCTGCCGGCCACTGGTGGTGACCAGACCATGTCTCTTCTCGTGGGCACCCTTTTCGCCAGATCTATGCCACATCATCTTTCCATAACACCCAGACTCCCGCCTTCGTGCTGCACTGCCTTTAGCACATCTTGCTACATCCGAATCCTTACGCTGAAACTTCCGCCGTCGTTTCGCATCTCGCTCTTCCGTCGATGCTAACTTCATTGACGGAGAAATATAATCTCACCCTTGACTTCCGGCTTAACTGTTCGCCTTTGCCGACCACCTTTTTCGGGACACTTCAAAGCGCACCTACTGCTTCCACAGCCGCTTCCATTTCCGGCCACTGGCGTATCACCATTGTAACGTGGTTCAGTGGCTTTCCTCCTGCCGGAAACACTGCCTGGCTCGCCATGACCACTTCCTTGTTGCGACCTCTTATTCACTGAGCTGGCGGAACCGTCACGCTTTTCCTGGATCGGTGAACCACTTCCTTCTCCTGACGAAACCATTTCGTCTCCATCACTGTCAATCTCTGCCCAACTAACCACTTCCGTTTATTTTGGAATCTTCGGCACTTCCTCTAAGACACACCGTCTGCTGAAGCACTGGTTGTCGTAAACAACCCTAAGTGGCACTTTCCTGTCGCCAAAGGTTAGGATCATTCCCTGGAAGTCAATTTTCATGCCTCGCCCAAGTAGGAAATCCACGCCGATGATGACTTCATCCACAATGTCTGCCACAATAAACTTCGTGTACGAGACCAACCCGTCGATTATTACCTCGCGAAGTACTTCACCTAACACTTGGGTTCGCTCACCAGTTGCAGTCTGCAGCTTTGCTCCAGGTAGTGGCTTCACATAAAAAGTAATCACATCAGGTGGAATAATGGACGCTCCAGTATCCACTTTCAGCACTCGCTCCTGCCAATTCACACAATAGTGAGGTTGCTCGCATTCCGGCCAATTTGTGAGACGGAGATTATGGGCCCTTTAACTTCTGGAGCCAGCACGCGGCCCTTCGTGCTGGCTCGTTTTAGTTTAACGCCTGATTGGAGTTGAATTCGTCTCCTTCAGTCCTGCGTTTGCGTCCTGCTGAATTGTTGAGCCCATTGGAACTTGCACTGCAATCGCGGGCGAAGTGGCCTGGCTTTCCACATTTAAAACATTTGCCAGATCCATGATTTTTCTTGCCCAGCAGTTGGATTAGCTTCTTCAGAATTTCATTTGTCTCGTCCGGTGATTCCACTTCCACTCGATGGGCTTTGTAGGCTGGTCTACTTAGGAGCGCCGCCGTTTCACGTCTCTGAGCATACGATACCATTTCAGCAAATGTTGGCTTTGGATTCGCGTACGTCTCTCGCTTAGTGTACATGTCCCGCATAACGTTGATGAACTTCTGGATTTTTACTCTTTCAAGGTGCTCACCAGATGCATCTCCAATTGCCAAATGAGCCAACCTTTCAATCTCGGAGGCGAATTCCTGTAGAGTCTCGTTGGATTTCTGGCAGCGATTCTCCAGCTCCGTCTGGCAAATCTGTCTCCTGTGCCCGCTACCATAACGTCTTTCCACTGCACCCATTAACGCATCGTAATTGTTCCTTTCACAAACAGGAATAGTCTGCGAGATTTCCGCTGCAGGTCCTTTTAATGCAACGAACAGTGCAGCGGATTTATCCTCCATGCTGCAGTTGTTTGCTGTAGCCGTCTCTTCGAACTGGAGCCGTCAAAGGATGGAGTCTTTACCTTGGGCGCGCTCGTCGAAGTAACTGGACGATTCAACTGCATATCTCGGAGACGACTTTCCAATTCTTCATCCTTAGCCTCAACTTTCTCCTTAATTAGCTCTTCGATTTTGTCTTGCCGCTCCTCGATTTTATCCTGTCTCTCTGAATTCCGCGTTATATTTGAATAAATTCTGCTCTAGCTGAGTAGCTTTTTCATCTAGCTGCGATGACATGTACATTTTCTGTGCTTCCAGCTGCGATGACATGTGCGTTTTCTGTGCTTCCAACTGGGACGAAATTGCAGCCAATAACGTGTTCATGTCCATAGCTGTTTGGTGAACTAGGAGCCTTTTGCTGTTCTTCCACCTTCACGGATGTCTGCTGCACATCCTTCGACGAACAAGCAGCCTCATCCTTCTGTTAGTCCTTTGCGGATGTATCGTCGGGTTTACCCTGGAAGTCGTATTTGTCCACGTCGATGCCTTCAGCTTCCATAGCCCCCCGAAACGGGGATAACAATTCCACTTTTCTTCCGGAGGTGGCCAAATTAGGCTTTTCCAACTCCTGTTTCAGCGCCTTAATTTTTAATCCTGAATTTTCGCCATTTTCAGTAGTTTATCCTTCGGGATTTATTTAACAATCCCACTTCTGACACCAAATGTTACGATTATCCTTGAAACCTCGTCCGGATTTCCCAAATCCTTCGGTTTGTATCGCTGGATTGTTAAATAAATGCTAAAGATGACCAAATTGTAGTACAATTAACTTTATTGTACAACAAACAATTTAAAATACTTGCTAATACCGTAAAAATACTTTACAATACTCGTTAAAGCAATTACAACGCTTTACAAAACTGGTTAACACAATAAAACATATAGCTTGCTTATTCGCAACTCACTTTACTTGTAGCTTGCTGACTTGTAACTAACTCACTCCGGTGTCTGGTGGCGCCCTTATATATGTACCTGCGCTCGCACTCATGGCAACTCTTGAACGTTCTCTTTCATCTCATTCATCTTTCTCATTCTCTTTCTCTCGCTGTTCGGAGTGTTCATCCAACTTGACGTTTCTCTTTGTGGAACATTCTACGTCATTCCTCGAACATTCTGCCTATTTCTCGTTGTTCGCTGTGTTGCCGCAGTATTCGCCACAATATATTCTTACACATATATGTATGCTTAAGAAATTGAATATTATCGTCGATATGGTAAACTTTACTAAGCATAAGCAATCTAGATACGATAATTGTCATAAAGAAGGAAAGAGGAAAAATCTCGGTCGAAGTGCTAGTGTATGCCCAGTGGTAAATTTTTCGGGTCTAAGCCATCACACAGGACTTTCTGCATTTTTCCAAGAGATTTTCGGCTTTCCCTAGCCATGTGAAAGAAATTTTTATTTATTCCCCAGTAACTAACGCGCAGGTGTTGATTTAATTACCACTCCGGATTGCTGAGACATAGTGCTTCCAAATCCTTTTCGCATCACGAGCATAACTCTCTATTTAAACCAAATAATTTACATTCGGAAGGTGCCCAAGCAGCAGTGCTAATCCCACTAGTGGTAAGCACAGGTACGCAAGAACAGTATAAATATTGTCTCACTGCAGTCATTCCAACATTTTTCGTTTATGCAGTAAACACTTAGCTAAATTCAAAAAAAAAAAAAAAATATATATATATCAAGAGAAAGCTTCGAGTCGCGATTGTTTATTTGAATAATGAAAATGCTTTATTTAAAAGTAGTTAATATGAATATAAATTAAAGATTGCAAAGTTCATTTTAAAAACTATCTGTTCTCACCGGCGGCCAGGATGATACTATTCGTTGCCAGGGATGCCGTTTGGATCTAAATAGATCCAATTGGATACATTTTTAGACGAATTTTCGCGGGATACTTATTTTTTCCTATCAGTATAAATGTGGATACTTTTTTAAATAGGCCAAAATTTTATATTTTCTATAAAGTTTTTTTCGTTCAAAAATAGATTTTCATTAATGACGTTTTCCAAATGTTATAAAAATCGCTACTTAAGCGTGAAATTAGAGCATTTTATTTTTTGTGAATGAAGCAATGAACATATATAGAGATCTCACCAAAGCAGTGTAATAAGAGCTTTAACAGACGGCTGCGTTGATCCGGATCAACTTGGGAATTAACTGCAGTTAATCCGGATTAAGTTCCAGTTAATCCCGATCAACTCGGGAATTAACTGCAGTTGATCCGGATTGAGTCCCAAATAATCCCGATCAACGCTGCCATCTGTTTAAGCTTTTAAGAGCAATTGTTTAGTTAGCTAAAAAAATGCTTTAAGCAAGATCTTAATATATATATATAAATTAAATATATCTCTTTAATATGACATATCTTCATTTGTTTATATAAAAAGAAAGAAGATCTCAATGTAGTTTAAAATACACTGTTTAAAAAACTAAATTTGATTTATTTAAGGAAATTTTTATGAATTTTACTGAGAAGACTTTAAATACACTCTAATTATTATTTTTGTTTATTTGCGCACAATAAGAAAGGTAACCATTTTCCTCTTTTAACGTGTGCAAAATTGCACAGCGTGTAACAAAATTAAACACTGCCTGTTTACCTTAACATACCAAGTTTGTCGCAGAGCACAAAATAACACATAAAATGTTTAAAATAGAGTAAATGTAAGCTGCTAATGTTTATTATTTGTAGGAAATGTATTTTTAGTTTTAAAATTTTTGCAACTTTAAACATTTCATGTGTATATTTATGTGTATATTTTAAAGATCTCAAGTTCAAAATCGAATCCTGAACATCTTATACGTATGTATATTTATACAGATTCCTGTTGAAAAATATATATTTTTCAGTAGTAGTTTTACACACAATTTTCATAGTGTACAGGTACAAATTTAACATATTAATTACTATTTTTTATACTTACTTTGCAAAATAATTGTGTATAAAAGATGTAATTTAAATATGGAAATTACAAATATTTGATTTTATGAAATTTAGAAATATATACACACGTATTCCAAGTTCTTAGGATGGGTTAAATTATGTCTTTCTTCAAAATGTTTGGTTTTCTTACAAATTATGAGATGGATACGTAAAAAAGGATTGGATACATTTGGATACATTTTTGGCTTGGTCAGTGATAAATTTTCTTGGGACGGCGCGGCAACACTGCTCGTTGCTCATGGTTAGAGTTGCCGTGTGATATTTAAAATAGTTCGTTAAGCCAGGGTTACCTTACACAAGTATAAACGATTGTATCGAATTCAAACTACATAGTAATAGCAGATTGAATTGACAAACTTGCTTGTATTGAGACAAAAATCACAATAACAATAAAACCAATCAATACATACAAATTAATTTAAAAATTACCCAGTAGCGAAAATGGTCACCGGGGACATCGTCACTAATGAGGATTTAGTGACATCGTCGCACTTGCTGTGAATCCTAAACGACATATAGCTGACAATGACACTGGTGACAACGTCATGCAGGTGTACTCCTATTAAAGACTTATAACAGACAATGTCATGCAGCGGTCACTTATAAAATTTCCATTGCAAGACACTGTCGCTTGAATGGCCAAGTCATACAGATGACATCAACGATGATATTACCATTTATATGAAAAAGCCATGAACGACTACCATACAAACGGAGCCCAAAGTCATTTAAGACGTAACTTTTCCGTACAAGACTCTTAAGTGACTAATGAATGACATTCGCTACGGGGTATGTGTAATGTGAGTCAGCGTGGACTTAAATATATTAATCTAGACACTGTGGCAACACTGATGCACCGCCATTACGGTTAAGATATTTTTGTTCACCGGCCATTAGATAGATAGCTGAAGTAAGAGGAACATTGTACGTTTGAGCTGATAGTTGGAAATAATAAAATAAAATACTTATTTTAAACAGTTTGAATTTTATTAAATAACACGCTAACGTGACATGGTGTCAGAATAAAGGCAAACCAGTTATTGACGAGAAAAAGTGTTCATAACAAAACTACAAGGATCGAAGAAAGCAGAATTTTACGATTCCATCGCTGTTACAACGTGCCGTTCGGCGTAAAGCTTAATTTCATCAAAAAATATCAGCAACTGGACCAAATCATCGGGCTACGAAGGAGCATTCATCAGAATAAGACAACAACAAAAAAGAAGGCGTCAAGCAAAATTTCACGGATTTAATCGTATTTATCGGATTTTTTCAACCACGTGTAATATGGCTGATACACGGAGAGAATTAAGGGAACTGGATTGTTCAAACTTGTCGTTGGAGTGAAAAAATTGGAAACGTGACTTTTTAGTGTACATGATCGTCAAAGATAAAAATTTGCAGCCGGAATCAACAAAAATAGCTACGTTTCTTTGGCTTATTGGTACAAAATGGGCCAATATCTACAATACGTTGTTTCCAAATGACGGGTCACAACATTCATTGTTGGGGACATCCACAACACAACGTGTGTTATCGGCTACAGACACCGAAGCTGAACATGAAGTGCCTGAAATACAGCAACGATTGTTGGAAGAGGTGTTACAGGCATTCGATAATCATTGTCTACCACAGAAGAATGTGACAATAGAATCATACAAGTATAACAACATGAGTCAAAAGGAGCGCCAACCATTTAATGAGTTTCTAACGGAACTTCGTGTCCAACTTGAAAGATGTGAATACAACTGCATATGTGGAGCATCGTATGAAAATCGAATGCTGCGAGATCGCATCATTACTGGAGTCTGTGACGGGAAACTGCAGCTGAAATTGCTTGATGGGCGCGATGAAAATCTTGAACGAGTGGTGGAAATATGCAAAACATTTGAATCAGTAAACGCGAATAAAGACATTTTGGCATCAAAGCAATCAATATCAGCGGTTGCATCAATAGCAAGCAAAGAAAAGGACGAAGTAAACGCAATAAACAAAACAAATCGCCGTTTTCGTTTTAATTGTGGGGGTGACTGGAATTCGGATCACAAGAGCAAATGTCCAGCAAGAGAGTTCACGTGTTCATGTGGCAAGAAAGGTCATTTTCGTCGGATGTGTCGTAAGAAGGCAAACAAATCGGAAACAGGTAAACCGGAATCAAAGCAAATGTAAGTCAACGGGTCGATACTGTTCCCTGGGACGAATTGTCAGGTAACACAATGGAAAAACACTTTATATTAAGATCCATACGTAGTGTTAAAAATAATATTTTTAGAGTAAACTCAATGGAAAAACATGTAAGACGTTGGACGAAAACATACCTAATAGGAAATAGGGAAGTTGAATTTAAAATTGATACGGTAGCGGATGTTAACTGTGCTCCATTAAAAATAGTTAAAGCAATGAATTTAAAAAATGAGCACTGAACGAAAAGACTTTTGTGTATTTGATTACAGCAAACAACAAATCAGAATTTGTGGTATTGTTGAAATTGAACTATTTGATTTAAAATATCTCAGAGAAAACATAGAATTTATAGTTGTTGAGCATTCATTTGATTCCGACAACTGAGAACTTCACGTCGGAATTGGCAAATAAGAAGGTGTTCACGGTGTTAGACTGTTCAAATGGGTTTTGGCAGTTGGAGTTAGACAAAAAAAGCTCTGAATTAACAACATTCATGGCTACTTTTGGTCGTTACAACTTTGAAAGATTGGCATTCGGGTTGAATGTAGCTCCTTAAATCTTTCAAAGAAGAATGTTTAAAATTTTTGGAGATAAACCGGGAGTTTTTGTTTATTTTGATGGCATTGGCATTTAAGCCGCCGCTTAAACGTAATTTCAGCGGCCGTGCGCGCATCCTGTGGCCGTAGCTGTGTGGAGTCGAAGCGACTCCGAAAATGATTTCCGAGCGCGCACGGCCGCCTACTATCATCGGTCAACGCGCACGCGTCCTATTCTTGAAAGTTAATTCTACGTTCAAATAAATTTTATATATGTATATACACGCCCATGTATATATCTGTGCAATTTGAAATGGTTCCAAAATTTGAAACAACACCAAAAAGCTTGAGAATAAACAAAGTTTTAATTTATAAATTTAAAAACGAAAACTAAGACTTTCCTTTAACGGAAACCAAAGTGTGTGTGTAAAGAGGTGAGTGCGAAGGGACCAAGCGACCGGAATTATTCATGGTCCTTCGAGCCAACCCTGGCCTAGCTCCCAAAAAAAATTCATACAAATTAAAATTTAAAATGAATAAAAAACTCGAAAACACCGTACGTCCGCAAAAAACTTGTATAAAAATATTTACTAAACACAAAAGACAAGGATTTCGAAGTGTTCAAAAAACAAAAGTGCGCGCATACGTACAGTGCTACATATATACATATAGACAAGCGAAAAAGTATTCACGTAATACGCGTACTTACCCTTGTGTTGACCACAAGTGTACATATCGCTAACACAAAGTGAAAACAAAAAAAAAGACAAAAATTATTACTTTTTTGAATTTTAAATAACAAAACATAAAGATACATTTACGCAAAAAAAAACTGAAAACTAAAAATTTGAAAAAAAAAGATTTCATAAACATATATACATTAAAAAAAGCGAATCGAGCTAACCAACCAAGCAGGCTACATAAGGAGTTTTCCAGCACAAGTAGCCAGATCCAACAACAAAGCGTCAGCAGCAGTAGCAGCATCACCCAAACAAACCATCAGCCAACCGACATATACATATAAGCGGCAAATCTAGCAGCAACACTAGGAACAAGAAGCCAAAAGGAGCGAACATCTACATAAGCAATACAAACAAACATCTACATAATCTTATCTACATAAAACAAGGAAAGTAGACTAATCTAGTTTTTTACGCCGTATGGCGAATTTTTATACTTTTGTGATTTATAAGCGTTTTGGTCACTTTTTTGGCCAAAGATGAGTACGAAAAAAACTAAAAATGCGAAGAAAACTATTTGGGTGATTTTTTTTCTTTTTTTTTACCAGGGCATCTTATTCCTTGTCAAAAAATAAAAATATTTTAAACTTTTAGAAATTTTAAAAAGTTAACCGTTTTCGGCAAAAGTGGGTAAAAACAAGTAAGAAAGTCTAAGTTCGGGCGAAGCCGAACATTAAATACCCGGCGCAAGTATTAAATATATGTTTTTTCACCTTACCGAAACCTTCCGCTAGATGGTAAGCCGGAGCGTATCAATTTTGAGTAAATTAGCGTCCTTCAATTTCGAAATATTGAAGTTTCAAGCATTTCTGAAATTTACCGTTATATGAGAAGCGGCCGTTATTTTAGTCCGATTTCAATAATTTTCAACGTTTTGCTTATATGTGGCAAGCACAATAACCACACCGAGTTTGGTACAAATTGGTACAGCGGTTACCGATATACTTATATGAGATCATAAGTGGGCGGTGCCACGCCCATTTTCCAAAGTTTTACCACAATCGTATTTCTTGGTAAAGAATTGTTGCAAGCGTCAATTTTGAATAAATTAGCTTCAATATTTACTGATTTATCGAAGATTTTGTATTTCTCTAAATTACCGTTATATGGGATGTGGGCGTGGTTATTGTCCGATTTTAAAATGTTTCGGCAATTTTTTAGGCTGTGCCAAGGCCAACAACTGTGCCAAGTTTGGAAGAAATTGGTGCAGCGGTTACCAAGATATACACATGTAACCATAAGTGGGCGTGGCTACGCCCATTTTCCAAAAATTTATGATATTCTTATTTTTCGTGTAAAAATTATTGTAAATATCAATTTTGAGTGAATAATCTCCAGTAGTTACTAAAATATCGCAGTTTTCGTATTTCTGAAAATTTCCGTTATATGGGAAGTAGGCGTGGTTATTGAGCGATTTGGTATGTTGTGCGAAGGCTAACAACTGTGCCAAGTTTGAAAGAAATTGGTGCAGCGGTTACCAAGATATACACATGTAACCATAAGTGGGCGTGGCTACGCCCATTTTCCAAAAATTTATAATATTCTTATTTTTCGTCTAAAACTTATTATAAATATCAATTTTGAGTGAATAGCCTCCAGTAGTTACTAAACTATCGCAGTTTTCGTATTTCTGAAAATTACCGTTATATGGGAAGTGGGCGTGGTTAAAGTCCGATTTCGCCCATTTTCAATACCAACCTACCTTGGATTAAGGGAAACCTACAACCCAAATTTCGTTGAGATATCTCAATTTTTGCTCGAGTTATCGTGTACACGGGCGGACGGACAGACAGACATGGCTTAATCAATTTATTTTTTCATCCTGATCATTTATGTATACATTTGTCTATATCTATCTCGATTCGTTTTGGCTGTTACAAACAACCGTTATGTGAACAAAATTAATATACCCTTGTGCACAAGTGCGCTCGGGTATAAAAATATTAAATTTAATACCTTAACAATTATTCTATCCATAATAATGCACCCTAGGAAAAAATTTCGTAGAACTAAGCTTACTTAGAATTTGCGACAAAATAGGAATAACTTAAAAAAATGTCAATTTTTGGTTTTGCATTTGGCAGTTTTTTTTGCAAAATTCAAGTGTTCAAAAAAATCTGAAAATTCGCATCCATGTTTTGTAACATAATTTAAGAATTTTTTGTTAAACGATATTTTTTTCTAAAATTAACCCTTTAACGCGAAAATGGGCCAAAACCTAATCATCCGAAATAATTGGTCAAAAAAATCTTCCCCCTCTGCACATTCTACTCTTTGAGGTATGGTATCCCATAAGGACTTAAGGATTCTAACTCTCAGTTGGTCCGCTTTATCAAGGCTAGAAAACTTTAATTTCAGTCCATCAAGCAATTCTTCAAGTTCAATTTCTCTCGCAGATTTAAGTTTATTAAACGTATCTGGTAACTTCTCTAGATTATCAAGATCAATTTCCGATGAAAGTCCATTATATTCTATATTATCATTTCTTATAGAATCGTTATTTGTATTATTTACTGTACTATTTTCGTTTAGCAATTCAACATCCATTTCTGGTAATACATCGTGATATTCCTTAGTATTGTTGGTAATATTATTATAATTTGTATTATCTATAGCGTTGGTTTCATCCATCGCTTCAACAGTATCCCCAAATTCAAAATTAAATTTTTTTAAACAGGTAGCACAAATTTTAGAGTTTTTTGGAACATTCTGGTAATTAGCCGAAATTCGACTTGAAATTTTTCGAAGAACTTTTCCAACATGACCTTTGTCACCTGCTTTCCTAAATGGATTAAAGCATCTGTCTGAATGATACGTGTATACCATCTTATTCAAATCCAGTCCAAAGAAAAATAAAGAAAAATACCCAAAAAATATTCTTATTAATTGATATCGTATCTAATATAATTTACAGTTGGGTTGTAAATCATCAAATAATTATATATAAGAAAAAACTATTTAATACTAGTCTAAAAACAAGATCTCTGGAAGTAATATTTATTTTAAGAGGATTAGTGGAAGTGGATCTAATTTAATTTTAAGTCCTTATGGGATACCATACCTCAAAGAGTAAAATGTGCTGAGGGGGAAAATTTTTTTGACCAATTATTTCGGATGATTAGGTTTTGGCCCATTTTCGCGTGAAAGGGTTAGTTTTGGAAAAAATATCGTTTAACAAAAAATGCTTAAATTATGCTACAAAACATAGATGCGAATTTTCAGATTTTTTTGAACACTTGAATTTTGCAAAAAAAAAAATGCCAAATGCAAAACCAAAAATTGACATTTTTTTAAGTTATTAGTATTTTCTGGCAAATTCTAAGTAAGTTTAGTTCTACGAAATTTTTTCCTAGGGTGCCTTATTATGGATAGAATAATTGTTGAAGTATTAAATTTAATATTTTTTTACCCACTTTTGCCGAAAACGGTTAACTTTTTAAAATTTCTAAAAGTTTAAAATATTTTTATTTTTGACATGGAATAAGATGCCCTTGTAAAAAAAGAAAAAACACCCAAATAGTTTTCTTCGCATTTTTAGTTTTTTCGTACTCATCTTTGGTCAAAAAAGTGTACAAAACGCTTATAAATCACAAAAGTATAAAAATTCGCCATACGGCATAAAAAACTAGATTAGTTAAGAAAAAATTTAAGCCCAAAATCATTAATTTATCTCAAAAATTAAAGTGTGCAGGGGGGTGGCCTTTCTGACAAAGAACGCCCCATATACAGTGACGAGCAAAACTGTAACATGGTGTAACACTTTTTACTTCAGCCATCGCTATCTTTCCAAGTTCTAACGACTTTCATACTTTTGCTGTATATTCTTGTTGGTACATCCCACCTCCCTCTCTCATAACGATTTGAAGTCAATACAACAACAATAAAAAAACCAGCAGACAAAAATGTAAATTAAGGCAGATGTTACAGTTTTGCACTCACTCTCAGTTTTGAATTTGACAGTTATCTTTTGCTTCGTTGGAAGACAGATGACTTTTTTCTATATTGTAATTTATTGAAGAAGTGATCGCCAGTAAATAGCATACTTAATCAGGAACCATAAATGTAAATAATAGATTTACTGCGAAAAGGCGGAACCGCACGAAAAGTGGCAAAAAATTTTGGAATTTGCTACTTGAAAATGTTAAGACTTAGAAAAAATATAGCCTAAAGTGTTCCCAAAGACAAAGGAAGTCTGTTAAAAAATATTACGGTACGATATCTTGTGAACTTAGCAGCAAGTAGCGATGCAGCCACTATTAAAGAAGCGCTTAAGGTATTAAAGTTTAATGCAAATCAATAGACACCGAGGCGAAGAATTGCCAAATTGAGCGCAAAGGCATCATAAAAGGAAAAAAGCAAATTTGATCATAATACATGTGCGAGCGTGGCAGCATTTCGCTGCATCGCACGAAGACCGACCCGTTGCCTATTGGGATATGTTAGGCCGTTCAGAATGCAATAAAAAACATATTTTTAAGTTTCAATTGAAGGTTATTTGGTCTGACAAGACTAAATTAATCGCTTTCAATCAGATGGCCGGGCATGGTATTGGATCAAAGACCCAAATTAAGCCTAAGCGCATCATGTACGGCAAACTGTGAATCACAGTGGTAGGATCTTAATTGTTTGGGGTTGTATTTCAAAAATATTGTTGGTTCGTTAGTACGCATTATGCGTAAGGAACAGTATATGTTCTTATTTCAACAAAATTTGCAAGATGTAGTCGAAAAATGGGAGTTTCTGCTGAAAAATATTGCATATGTTCGCAAAGACTAGATACAAAAGCCAAAATTTACTAATTTGAAATAACCTCCACAATCCGCGGACATGAATCTCATCGAGAATTTGCGAAATCAACTAAAAACACAGCTTAATAGAATCAAAGTCCGAAAATTCGAGTACATGAGCTGTGAAAGCAAACTAAGGATATACCTCCAGATTTTTTACAAAGATACAAATAAGGTATGCCAAATCGCATCCAGGAACTGAAACAAGCAAAAGAGTACTGAACATTGTGTTAGTAGTTCTTTTTTTCGTGAAAACTGTTAAAAAGTTCTTAAAAATATATGAGTGCAAAACTGTAACATCTGCCTTAATTTACATTTTTGTCGGCTGGTTTTTTATTGTTGTTGTATTGACTTCAAATCATTATGAGAGAGGTAGTAGGGATGTACCAACAAGAATATACAGCAAGAGTATGAAAGTCGTTAGAACTTGGAAAGATAGCGATGGCTGAAGTAAAAAGTGTTACACCATGTTACAGTTTTGCCCGTCACTGTATATAATTAAATATAAGGCGTATTTTTTCTCGCCAAAAACGGTTCTATTAAAATTGCGGATATTTTCCTGCCGCCCAAAAATTTCTCTTCTTCTTCTTATTTGGCGCTGTAACCGCCTAAGCGATTTTGGCCGAGTCCAAAACAGCACGCCAGTCATTTCTCTTCTGTGCTAACTGACGCCAATTGAAAATGCCAAGTGAAGCCAAGTCCTTCTCCACCTGGTCTTTCCAACGCAGAGGAGGCCTTCCTCTTCCTCTGTTACCAGCATCGCGGCCCGCGTTGAATATTTTCAGAGCAGGAGCGTTTCTGTCCATCCGAACGACATGGCCAAGCCAGCGGAGCCGCTGAATTTTAATTCGCTGCACTATGTCTATATCGTTGTAAAGCTCATACAGCTCATCGTTAAATCGTCTGCGATATTCGCCATCACCAACGCGTAAAGGTCCGTAAATCTTTCGCAGAATCTTTCTCTCGAAAACTCCAAGAGCCGCCTTATCAGATGCTTTCATTGTCCATGCTTCCGCGCCATACACCAGCACAGGCATGATGAGTGACTTATAGAGTGTGATCTTTGTACGACGAGAGAGGACTTTACTTCTCAATTGCCTACTCAGCCCAAAGTAGCACTTGTTGGCAAGAGTGATTCTCCGTTGGATTTCAAGGCTGACATTATTATTGGTGTTAATGCTGGTTCCCAAATAAACGAAGTCGTCTACTTTTTTCAAACTTGTAACTGTCAACAGTGACGTGGGTGCCAAGACGCGTATGCTCTGACTGTTTGTGTGCTGACAGGAGATACTTCGTTTTGTCCTCGTTCACCACCAGACCCATTCGCTTTGCTTCTCTATCCAATCCCGAGAAGGCAGAACAGACGTAGCCCTTGTTTTTACCGATAATATCGATGTCGTCGGCATACGCCAGCAATTGTACGCTCTTATAAAGTATTGTGCCTGAGCGGTTCAGTTCTGCGGCTCTTATTATCTTCTCCAACATAAGATTAAAGAAATCACACGAAAGGGGGTCCCCTTGTCTGAAACCTCGTTTGGTATCAAACGGCTCGGAGAGGTCCTTCCCTATTCTGACGGAGCTGGTGGTATTGCTCAACGTCATTTTACACAGCCGTATTAGTTTCGCGGGGATACCAAATTCAGACATCGCGGCATAAAGGCAACTTCTCTTCGTGCTGTCGAAAGCGGCTTTGAAATCGACAAATAGATGGTGTGTGTCGATCCTATTCTCGCGGGTCTTTTCCAAGATTTGGCGTATTGTGAATACCTGATCTATGGTGGATTTTCCAGGCCTAAAGCCACACTGATAAGGTCCAATCAGCTCGTTAACGGTGGGCTTCAGTCTTTCGCACAATACGCTCGATAATACCTTGTAACCTATGCTTAGAAGGCTAATTCCGCGGTAGTTGGCGCGTATGGCGGGGTCGCCTTTCTTGTGGATTGGGCAGAGCACACTTAAATTCCAGTCGTCGGGCATGCGTTCATCTGACCATATTCTGCATACGAGCTGATGCATGCACCTCATCAGCTCCTCGCCGCCGTACTTGAATAGCTCGGCTGGCAGGCCGTCAGCTCCAGCAGCTTTGTTGTTTTTCAACCGCGTAATCGCTATTCGTACCTCGTCATAGTCAGGCGGTGGGACAGCTACTCCATCATCATCGACTGGGGACTCGGGTTCGTCTTCCTCACTACTTTCAGCGCTGCTACCATTCAGTAGGTTATAAAAGTGTTCCCTCCACAATTTAAGTATATTCTGGACATCGGTCACTAGGTCGCCATTGTTGTTCTTACAGGAGTTCGCCCCGGTCTTGAAACCTTCCGTAAGTCGCCTAACCCTCTGGTAGAATTTTCGGGCGTTCTTCCTGTCGGCCAGCATCTCAAGCTCTTCGCACTCACGTATTTCGGCCTCTCTCTTCTTATTGCGGCAAATACGTCTCGCTTCCGTCTTCAGTTCCCTATAACAGTCCCACATGGCTCGCGTTGCGCCCGATCGCAGCGTGGCCCTGTAGGCGGCATCTTTTTTCTCTGCGGCTTCTTGACATTCCTCATCGTACCAGTTGTTCTTTCGGGCTCGCTGAAATCAAACTACTTCTTCGGCGGCGGTACTTAATGATCGGGAAATGTGGTTCCACTGCTCGCGTACGTCGGATTGTTGAAGAGTGCTCTCAGAGAGCAGGTGTGTGAGTCGAGTGGCGAATAAATTGGCCGTCTGTTGTGATTGCAGCTTTTCGACGTTAAGCTTTCCTTGCATTGTTGGGCGCACATTTTTTGCTGCACAGAGGCGGGTGCGTATCTTGGCTACAACAAGATAGTGGTCCGAGTCGATATTTGGCCCTCGGAGTGTACGTACGTCCAAAACGCTTGAAGCATGCCTTCCGTCTATCACAACATGATCGATTTGGTTTCTCGTTTTTCGATCTGGAGACAGCCATGTAGCTTGGTGGATGTTCTTATGCTGGAACCTAGTACTACATATTACCATATTTCGGGCCCCGGCGAAGTCGATCAGCCTCAGTCCGTTATCGGACGTTTCGTCGTGGAGGCTGAATTTTCCGACAGTGGCGCCAAAGATCCCTTCCTTGCCCACCTTGGCATTAAAATCGCCAAGCGCGATTTTGACATCGTGTCGGGGGCAGCGCTCATATGTACGTTCCAAGCGCTCATAGAAGAGATCCTTGGACGCCTCATCCTTCTCTTCCGTCGGGGCATGGGCGCAGATGAGCGAGATGTTGAAGAATCTAGCTTTGATGCGGATTGTGGCTAGACGTTCGTCCACCGGGGTGAACGCCAGTACTCGGCGACGGAGGCTCTCTCCTACCACGAATCCAACACCGAATTTGCGCCCCTTTACGTGGCAACTGTAGTAGACGTCGCAAGGCTTCACGCTTACTTTACCTTGCCCCGTCCATCGCATTTCTTGGATGGCGGTGATGTCAGCCTTTGTCTTCCCGAGGACATCAACCAGCCGGGCAGAGGCACCTTCCCCATTAAGGGTCCGGATATTCCAGGTGCATACCCTTAAATCATAGTCCTTTATACGTTTGCCGTGGTCGTCATCAGAAAAAGGGGGTCTCATCCGAGGCTTGTTGGAATTTTTCATTGGGCACAGCGCACGCGAAGTTTTACGCCTTCTCACTTTAGCTCGCTCCCAAACGGGTGTTTGGTTGCTACCCAGAGGATACGTGGATATAAATATCCGGACGTTGTGAGCTGCGATTTGAACCGTACGCACAAGAATCGCTTCTGGCCACTCCCAGGTGAATGGCAGTCAAAAGTTTTCCACTTCTGCGCATGGAACCATCCTCCAAAAATTTCACATCGGCAATTTGCCGCTATTAAAATTTTGGTAGAAAAACTCCGTTTTCCGGAAAGCGGTATATCTCCACATACCGCCAATCTTATACATATATAAGTATATATGTATACATATATACAAATTCTTATATATACCCCAAAATAAAATTCAGTTGCAGCTTATATGCCTACTGTGTCCCACTGTGCAAGAAGCAAATAGAAGCACATTAAAATCAAATACTTTCCTCTGCTTACCAACCGTTGGTCGCATAGTTCGTTGAACTTGGCTAAACAAATTTCCGAAAAACATAAGTGCAATATTTCCCCATATACCATATGTACACATATGTTAGCACATATAAGCATTTTTACAAGTTGCATTTTCTGCAACTATTCGCATAATAGCTAAGAGAGTCGCTGTTGTTCATCGGACAATACAGTCCACATATACCAAACGCACTCTAGCTTATTTTCATATCTTTCCACCTTGCTTTTCTCTGCGGCACTCACCAAGCTAAGAGAACGTAAAGCTGAAATTAGTCAAGAACGTAAACGCACCGGTACGTAAGCCCGAGTCAGCTGACACGATGTATCTTACCAGAACGCCATGTAAATGAAAACTCAATAATGCAGAATTTTTCTGTAGTTGTAGCCCGTAGCGCAGAAATCTGCGGAATCTAGATTTTTCCATGTCAGCTGATTTCTTCCTTCTATAGATGGTTGCCAGTTCGTCAGTTTTGCGAATGGTGAAAAAAATATAACTTCCTATTAAAAATTCGTTTAAAATTTTTGAAATCTACTATCGAATGAGGTTTTTTATTGAAAAATAAGTACTTTATTTTTAGCTACGATCTATTATAGCACGAAGAATTGTTGTTGAAAAGGTAATTTTACGAAAAGGCATGGATGAGTGGCAGCATTGTAGTAAGCAACACTGAAGTAATCAGCTGGTTTCTGCGTATTCACTGCGGGCTCCAGTAATCGACATTATTCTGCGTATACAGACAGCGTTCAAGTATACGTTCTGCGTTCTTGACTAATTTCACCTTAAGTCAAAGCCCGCTCTCCGACTTAAATACGTTCGGTACCAAGAACTCACCTCAGCGGTGAGCGGCTCTTTACGTATTATTATATCCACTTGTGCATTCCCGCACACATTCATACATACATACGCACTGTAAACAAAACAAACTCTTTGTTTTTCGTACTTCTTCACTCACCTCTGCGGTGACAAAGCGTAGCTTAGCCATATCTTCGGCTTCATATGTAAATATTTGCACACATACATACAATATAATAAAAAAAACTCTGTTGTTTTCGGTTCTTAACTCACCACTGCTGTGACAAAGCATAGCTTAGCCATATACTCCGCTTCATACGTATATACCTACATATGTACGTACGTACATTTTTACATTCCACATATTCTGCACATTTGTACATACGTGCTAACAAAGAATATTGTCACACGAATATTATCTATAACACGATAAGTGAGTTCAAGATATTTAGATACACGCAACCCAGTAGGGAAAGCTCCCGAATTGCATTGGTCTAGATAGTGATACATAACCAATACTTTTTCAGTATTTACATAATTATTTATATCACCTTAAATATTTATACATACGTATATTTTACCACGTATATAACAGTGAAAAGTGTTTGTGATTTCGTTTCTCTTACAAAACATTTTTTTTTTTTCAAATCCATATTCCGCGGATTTAATTGGGACGCTCCGTTTTCCACGTTATAAAAAGTGCTGAACCAAAAATTAAAGCAAATATAATTTCACGTAATTTGCAAGAAACAAAAACACAAACACCGCCACAAAATCTTAAAATTTTTTCCTGATTTTCTGTGGCACAAAGTACAATTTTTTTTTCGTTTAATATCTAACTTTAATTAAATCTTCTTTTAATTTATATACGTGTGACCTTCCACAGCATTCCAAATGCCCCTTGGACACAGTTCACCAAACGTTTCTGAAAAGGAGACAAAGTCAAAAGGTGCTTCACAAGAAGCCACCGGCGGTAAGAGGGAACCCTCACCGCGCCCGAAATCTAAAACTTTTGACCCATCCGCTCAAAAGTTTATAGCGGAGAGTGACAGTATCATGAGATACTGTGCAAAATTCGGTGATGCACCAATCCAAGACCACACTGAATCATATCTTATGATAAAAAGACAAATCACTAGACGATTGTTGGGCACGGCTTCAGTCCGCCTATGATTTGGTTTTTTCAAAGCCAGATGACAGCCTAACCGAAAACTTCAAGAATTCGGTAGAAGGCAAGTACTTCACTTGCCTTGAATTATATGAGGTGACCAAAGCTAAAATTGCCGAGCAACTGTCGTTGATTAGAGCAATCGCCGCACCGAGTCCACCACACCGCGTGGAACACACCACGGCAGAGGCAAACGTTTTTCACCAAGTCCCACCTTGTGACACGGAGACATTTTACGGCGGTTATTAAGAATGGCCCGCTTTTCGTGACATGTTCACAGCAGTGTACATCAACCACCACAAGCTCTCCCGTGCTCAAAAATTGTGTCACCTCCGATACAAAACCCAAGGAAAAGCCGGCTCCATCGTCAAGAAATACCCGCTGAGCGATGATAACTTCGAGCTGGCCTGGGAAGCTTTACGGTCACTACGAAAACAAACGTATCCTGGTTGACAACCAAATTAAAATTGTGATGACTCTGCCGACTATTCAACCCGAGAATAGCGATCAACTTCAAAGACTGCAAACATCAATCAACCACTAACAAATAAACAAAACCCAGTCGCTCTCAAAATGCTGCGCAAAACAGGTCCTTTAACAGGACGCAAACCTTTGTGGCAGAACCTAAGAGGGAAACAACTTGCTCTTACAGCAAGGCCTCTCATCCCATGAGAGCAACACTCCCTGCTCCACTTGAATCCCAAACCACCATCTCCACACTCCAGTGCGCGAGCGAATGAAACCGCCGCACAACGCGCTACTGCCCAGTCGACACCTCCCGCTTGACAAGCGCAGTCAAGCTCCAATTCCAGCGAGCACCCGTGCTGTTCCAAACAAGCACAAATACAATCATTGCACACCGTCAATGATAGCAAAATTCTCCTTCCAACCGCCATGGTCGCGGTTGAACTCGAAGGGGAATTGTTTCAACTTAGAGCCTTGATTGACCAAGGCTCACAGAGATCCTTCATTTCCTCGAAAGTTCAGAAACGGTTGAAACTACCATTCGAGCATTCCAAGTTCGAAATTTCCTTGATGGGTGGACACGTAGTACAAAGCTGCTCAAAGCTTTGTCCACTCACATTTGTTGCACCCAAAACCATGCAACGGGTAAACACACAGGCTATCGTAATACCTCAGCTCACAAGGCACATGCCTACTTTCACCATTAGCCGTGAAAACTGGCAGCGATTCAAGATCCTTGAACTTGCTGACCCAAGTTGTCACATACCAGCTCAAACTGATATGGTAATCGGCAGCGATATACTTCCACAAATCCTGCTGGAAGGTATTCAAAAGATTTGCGACACTATACTTGCACAAAGAACAATATTTGGCTGGATTCTCAGTGGTCCAATAACCGAAAATGTGGGATCATTCTCGACACAAGTAGAGGAGTGCTCGAATACAACTCTCAGCTCTCAGCTTAGAAAGTTTTGGGAAGAGGAGGAGGATATATGCAACAACAACGACTCGTGCCCCAAACGGTCGATACATTATGCGCCTTCCATTCAAGGAAGAATTTCGAAAAAAGCTGTCTCTAGGCCAAACTCGGTCTGCTGCACTCCAGCAGTTTTTCAGCATGGAGCGATCGCTCCAGAAAAAAGGAGACTTAGGCACAATGTACAATAATGTGTTGCAAGAATATCTCGACCTCGGTCATATGGAGCACACGAAGCCATGCGAGATAATAGCTAATGGCAAATACTTCTCGTTCTACTTGCCACATCATGCGGTCGTCAAACGAGATAAGGTGACAACCAAAGTTCGCGTGGTATTCAACGTCTCAAAAACATCTGGTTCAGGAAAATCCCTGAATGACGTGTTGCACACTGGTCCCACACTCCAGCCAGATCTCATGCTGCTCATTCTGCAGTGGCGAATGCACAGATTCGTGTTCAATGGCGACATTGAAAAAATTTATCGTCAAATACTCATCCACGAGGACGATAAAGATTTTCAGCGAATCTTGTTTCGCACGTCGGCTGACTCTCCTGTCACCGATTATAATCTTAAAACCATAACGTTCGGTGTTAATTGTGCACCATATCTCGCTATCCGTATCCTGCATCAATTAGCAGATGATACGATAGCGACTTTCCCCTTGGCTGCCATAATACTTAAAACCGAAACGTATGTGGCTGACATCCTATCCGGAAGTCATGATATTGACAACGCCACTGAATCACTTTTTCAAGTGATCAAAGCGCTTAAGTCAGCTGGTTTCATACTTAAGAAACTAACGGCCAATCAACCGGCCATTTTAGAAAAATTTCCAAAGGAGGGTCTTCTCGACTCCAACTTTTTGAAATTTTAGAGCGCATCCACAACCAAAACTCTTGGAATACAATGGAACGCACTTACAGATAAATTTCCCTACACTATTCTGCCTGCATCGACATCGAATGCCGTCACAAAGCGACAAATCTTATCCTCTGTCGCAAAACTTTTTGACCCGGCAGGATGGCTTTCGCCAGTGATGATTCAAGCAAAGATTCTGATTCAAGAACTTTGGCTAGATGGCGTTGATTGGGACGAATGTGCCAAACCCATAGCGTTAGCAAAATGGCAACAGTTCGCAGAAAATCTGCCAGCCGTTTGCTATATCGAAATCCCTCGATGGGTTAATTTCACTCCGGGGCAAGATACCCAAATCCACGGCGATGCCTCGGAAAAAGCATATTGCGCTGCGATTTAAATCCGCGTAGATGCTAGCAACCAAAGATATTCTACAGTCTTGGTTGCAAAAAGCAAAGTCGCACCATTGAAGACGCCTGGAGCTGTATGGTGCAGTTTTACTCGCAAAACTGGTCGCGACTGTCCGAAAACAGCTCAAATTGGAATCGTGCAACACCTTATTATGGTCAGATTCAGAGATTGTGCTAGCTTGGCTTGAAAAGCCACCGTGTACATGGAAGACGTATATATCTAATCGTACCTCCCAAATTCGGGAATATCTTCCAACCGGTACATGGCGCCATATTGTCAGCCAAGATAATCCAGCCGACCTCGGCACCCACGGGTGCAAACCGCAGGATTTGGCGAGTTCCCCACTCTGGTGGCACGGACCAAAGTGGCTCTCTTGCCACATGGATGCATGGCCAAGGTCAAAGGCGTGCAGTGCATCTCCACCAGAAAAGCGCAAGGTGGAGGTATATCACGCGCTCGAAGAAGCGGTCGATTTTCTTGATCGCTTTTCCTCCTTCTCTCGAGCACTTCGCGTGACTGCGTACATGTTCCGCTTCGTGAGCAATGCACGCAACAAATCAAAGGGGTTAGCTACAATCACCTATCCACATCTGATACATAACGAATTTCAATATGCAAAAATTCGTCTTACCAACGCAGCGCAATCACGCCATTTTCCGAGCGAGAAAAGCGCTTTTCAAGATAAAAAGCCACTTAGAAAAAAAGTCCTCTTCTTGCTCTCAATCCTTCGTTGGACAAAGACGGACTTCTACGAGTTAATGGCCGATTAGCATATTCCACATTGAACTATAATGAAAGGCACCCAATAATTCTTCATACCGAATCGCGGTTCTGCCAGCTATATTTGGAGTTTTTACACACTTACAAATGGTAAGCCAAGAGTACTACGTACCAAAGCTAAAACCTCTAATTAAAAAATGCAGTTTAAATGCAGAGTGTGCACGCTTTACAAGCAACAAACACGCACCCAAATAATGGCCGCTCTACGCCCTGAGCGGTGCAGTTTCTCACTCCCATTTTTTACAACGGGAGTAGATTTTGCTGGGCCATTCCAAATTAAAGCATCGGTGCTAAGATCTACAACCCTTATCAAGTGATACGTTGCAGTTTTTGTCTGTGAGGCTTTTCGAGCAGCATTCGCCCGCTTCGTTGGCAGACGAGGGTTCCCCTCAAAAATGATGAGCGACAATGGAAAAACGTTCATAGGTGACCAGCGCGCAAGAGAACGCGACTTCGTTAAATTCCTTAACGAATGACCGCAGACATTGTCAAGAAGTATGCCCCTCAAGGCGTCAACTGGCAATATATACCACCCAGCGCCCCCCACATGGGCAGCTTGTGGGAATCTGCAGTGAAAAGCTTTAAAATCCTTCTAAAGAAAACTGCTGCAACCCACAAACTTACTCTTGAAGAATTCACGACGCTTCTGGTGCGAATTGAAGCAGTCCTGAACTCTAGGCCTCTGTCCGCACTTTCCCAAGAGCCAGCTGATATGACAGAACTTGCTCCGCTTCACTTCCTTCGAGGTGCACGGCTATTGGCCATTCCCGAGCCTAATGCGGGATCTCTCTCTAATGAACCGGTGGGAGAAAGTCAGAGCACTTTGTTGAAAAACAAGTTGAATTATCCCACTGTACGCCTTGACATTTCCTTTTGTAACTCTTTTATTTTTGATATTTACCTATTCTTATATATTTGCTTTTGACTTCCGTTCTTACTTTAAGTATTGTAATAAACTTCAATAGTGAAACCACGCGTTTTATTTCTGCTCTCGGACTTTTATACCAACATTTGGTTATGGGCCCAGCCCACAAGTAAAATAGTGATAAAATGAGTGCGACCGTCCAAATAGACAAATTGGATAAGTTGAACAATGAAAACTACGACATCTGGAGCGTTCAGATGCGTAGTGTGTTGATCACTATGGAATTATGGGGTTACGTGAGTGGCAAGATTGTGAAAGATATTAAAAGCGAGGATGAGTCAAATAAGTTCGACTTAAAGGACGAAAAGGCACTCGCTTGCATTATTTTAAATGTGCAGCCATCACAATTAACTCATATTAAAGCCTGTAAGACGTCTAAGCAGGCATGGGACAAATTATATAAGATCCACGTGCCAAGTGGACCACTCCGAAAAGTGTCACTCTATAAAAAGCTCATAAATTTGAGAAAAAGTGACTGTGAGAGCATGTCGGTTTATCTAAATGGGTTTTCGGATATAACAGATAAACTCAACGAAGTGGGTATAGAGCTCGGAGATGAGCTAAAATCAATTCTCTTGCTTTCAAGCTTACCCTCTTCATTCGACAATTTTGTGGTAGCGATCGAAACTCGCGATGCTTTACCGAATTTCGAAGTTATCAAAGTAAAGCTCGTCGAAGAAAGCTCGCGCAGAGAACAAAGCGATGAACGCGATGCAGTTTATGGTTTGCAAACAAAATCAAGTGAACGTGAGCGCGAAAAGGACAAACATAAAGAAAAGACTAACAAATCATTCACGGGAAAATGTTTTAAATGCGGAAGAAAAGGTCACAGATCAGCTCAATGCAGGGCGAAAGTGCAGAACAAAACAAAAAATGATGGTGCTGAGCTTTCCTATTCTGTTTTTTCGGTCTCAAACTACAATTCATCAATACATAGCAAATATACGTGGTGTCTTGATAGTGGTGCTACTTCACATATGTGTTGTGAAAGGAGCTTGTTTAATTCCTTTAAAGAACATGATGAGAAAATAACAATTGCGGGAAATAATTTTCTTCATTCACCCGGCAAAGGGACCGTGTTTTTAAAAACAGAACAGTGCACCTTAAAACTCCAAAATGTGCTGCTTGTGCCGTCGTTACCGATGAATTTCTTCTCGGTAAGCCAAGCCCTCAGCTACGGCAATACAGTGTGCTTCGACAAAAGTAGTGCTACGGTTATGCATGGACAGAAAGTCTTACTACAAGCAGCGTTAAACAGAAATTTATTCCTTTTTAATGGGCCGTGTAAAGAGTCATTAAATATACTTTCTGCAGAGAAATGGCATAACAGATATGGGCATCTTAACTATAACAGCTTAGAAAAACTTTTAAAGAAAAAACTAGTGCGCGGTATTAATGAAATAAATGTACCGAAAAATGTAAACTGTGACACATGCAACAAAAGTAAAATGTGTGCATTGCCATTTCCGTGCAAAGCGGAGCGCGTAACAAGTGACATTTTGGAACTCATCCATACAGACGTTTGTGGCCCTATGAATGTCATGTCGATCGGAGGTGCAAAACATTTTGTTTCTTTTATTGACGATTTTTCGCGGAGAGTATTCGTTTATTTTATTAGGTCAAAAGACCAGGTTTTTGATAAATTTAAAATGTTTAAAAACACAGTTGAGTGTCAAACTCAGAAGAAAATAAAAGCCATACGCAGTGATAATGGACGCGAATACATAAATAAAGAGTTCGAACGTTTTCTATCTGAGTGCGGAATAAAAAGACAATTAACAGTTCCTTACACTCCGCAACAGAACGGCGTCGCGGAAAGAGCAAACCGGACGATCGTTGAAATGGCGAGAAGCTTAATAATTCATTCGGGTGTAGAAGAAGGATTGTGGGCTGAAGCTGTTAGCACTGCGTGTTATTTACGAAATCGGTCTCCATCAAGAGTGCTAAAGGACACTACTCCTTTCGAAATGTGGTGTGGTCGAAAGCCAGCAGTTAACCACTTACGCGTTTTCGGTTCGCGTGTTTTCGCTCTCGATAAACAACACCATTCAAAATTCCGCGCTAAATCTAAAGAATATATGTTCGTTGGTTATTCTTTGACCGCCAAAGCGTACCGCCTATATGATAAAGAAAAGAAACAAGTTATAGAGCGCCGAGATGTTAAGTTCATCGAGGATGATTGCGGTCCGACAAGGGAAAATTACTCAAAAAGTGAGGAGTGTACTACAATTCTGCTAGATCTCAATGCGGACAAAAATACATGTTCTAATGATGCAGTTGTTATTCAAGATCAAGAAGGTGGCTTCGAAAGTTGTGAAGAAGAGAACGCCGAGCACGATGCTGAAATAATCCGAAACGATAACCAAAGTAAACCGTACAACTTGAGATCAGGTAAGCACTTGCTGAATTATATGTTCGAACACGAAGACATTGACACGCCAAAATCCGTGCGCGAAGCATTAAGCACTGATTATTCGGATGAGTGGGAGAGGTCAATGCAAAGGGAGTACGACGCACTGATCGCCAATGACACGTGGACTTTGACCGATCTCCCACCAGGCCAGAAAGCTATCAGTTCGAAATGGGTCTTTAAAATTAAGCGAAATTCTAAAGGCCACATAGAGCGATTTAAGTCAAGGCTTGTTGCGAAGGGGTGTGGCCAAGTATACAATGTAAATTACTGGGAAACATTTTCTCCCGTTGTCCGCTACGAAACGATTAGACTACTTTTAGCCATTGCCGTAGAAAAGGAATTAATTGTGCACCATGTAGACATATCAAATGCGTATTTAAACAGCAGCCTTACGGAGGAGGTGTATATGACACAGCCCGAACATTTACTAGACAAGGAGTACCCGAAAAAAGTTCTGAGACTTAATAAAGCTCTTTACGGCTTACAACAAGCGGGACGGCAGTGGAACTCAACTTTAGACACTGCATTAAAGGATATGGGTTTCCGTGCCTGCAAAAGCGAACCGTGCCTATACCTAAGACAAAACGGGCAAGGTTATAGCTATGTGGCGGTGTACGTTGACGATTTGATCATGGCATGTCCCAGTATGAATGATATTAAAAATATTAAAGCTGCGATCTCAAAAAGGTTTGACATGCATGACTGCGGTCAGTTACAATTTTTCCTTGGCATAGAGGTGTTTCGAGAGGGTGCAACTGGCGATATTTCCATTGGCCACAATAAATACATTACAAACTTGTTAAGCAAATATGGCATGAGTACGTGTCGTCCTGTATCGACCCCGTTAGATCCAGGTTTCCAAATAAGGTGTGATGATGAAAGCTGCCGTAAAGTAAACATAACGCGGTACCAGTCTTTAATCGGGTCGCTTTTATATCTAGCGATCACTACAAGACCCGACATTATGCACGCTGTAAGCAAGCTAGCTCAAATGAACGCTAACCCTCACGCTGAACACGAGGCCGGAGCCAAACACGTGTTGCGGTATCTTGCTGGATCCTCTGACTTGAAACTCCATTACCGAAGGACCGGCGAGGCACCCAAAGGATTTGTTGACGCTGATTGGGCGAATAACTCAGTGGACAGAAAATCATACACGGGATTCTCATTTTTTATGGCTGGTAGCTGCTTCTCATGGGAATCCAAAAGGCAAAGCACCGTCGCTTTAAGTAGTACCGAGGCAGAGTACGTTGCTCTGTCTAGCGCCGCGAAGGAAGCGGTCTATATATGCCGTCTGCTAGGAGAAGTTGGGTGGCAGAATGAAGGCCCAATGCAGCTGAATGGTGACAACTTGAGCGCCATGCAAATTGCTAAAGATCCGGTGCATCACAAGCGAACAAAGCACATCGATATAAAGTATCATTTTGTGAGGGAGCTGCTCGAGCGAAAACAAATTTCTTTGAACTATGTACCAACTGCAGATAATGTTGCGGATATATTTACAAAATCTTTATGTAAACAAAAACACTGTAAATTTGTACAATTACTTGGTTTGAGAAAACTATAAATATCTTTAATAGAAATAATTAACTTGAGAAGGTGTGTTGAAAAACAAGTTGAATTATCCCACTGTACGCCTTGACATTTCCTTTTGTAACTCTTTTATTTTTGATATTTACCTATTCTTATATATTTGCTTTTGACTTCCGTTCTTACTTTAAGTATTGTAATAAACTTCAATAGTGAAACCACGCGTTTTATTTCTGCTCTCGGACTTTTATACCAACACACTTCAACACCAATTTAGTCGCCGCTGGAAAGAAGATTACCTCAAGGATCTTCAGAAGAGATACAAGTGGAATACCCCACAAGGCGATTCTCAGCCAGGCGACCTCGTCGTGATCAAAGAAGATTCGCTCCCCCCACCGAGTGGCGATTGGGACGAATCGAAAACGTTCGCCACGGTCCTGATAACCACATGCGTGTCGTATAAATCCGTACACAAAATGGATTTATTACGCGGCCACTTGTCAAACTGTGCTTCCTTCCAAAAGCACAATAAATAATTCTATATATATTTTCCTTCTGTATATAAAGGGTCTTAACTTACCGTTTAAATATTGTACCCAAGTACTTCTCGTTTCTCTGCCTTTGCTTCTACTTCCAGATCGAAGGCATCATGGCAGCACGGAAGGCATGCCCGACGGCGGAGACAGACAACTGCCTACAATGCCGGCTCTGCCACCTGTACCACGCCTTGAGGACGTGCCCGACCTTTAAGGCAATGAAGCCGCCGCAACGGATAGGTGTACCCCGCGCGCAAGGATATTGCGTCAAGCTGCAAGGTTTGCGGCTTAGCGCACCATACGCTGCTGCATGTGCCACCTAACAGGCCCGCGCGCACAGGTCAACGGAAACAGTAGGCCAACCGGCCCGCAGCGGCCAAAGAGGCCCCAAGGAGCGTCAAGCGGCGCGCACCGCCAAAGAAAAAGGCGCTGAAGAAGGCGCAGAAGAACCCGCGCACCCAGGCGCCGCAACCGCCGCGCTAGAAGACCGCCCAACGGACGATCGCGCGAACTCCCCAAGGCCTACAAAGGGCAAATTAACAGGGCCGCACCACCCACCGCATCCTTGGCAACACAATCCGCGCCCTAAAAGAGCTGCAGGAGACGCTAAGCAACGCATTTCTGCAGGGCGGGGATGATGTTTAAGCCGCCGCCTAAACGTAATTTCAGCGGCCGTGCGCGCATCCTGTGGCCGTAACTGTGTGGAGTCGAATCGACTCCGAAAATGATTTCCGAGCGCGCACGGCCGCCTACTATCATCGCCCCAAATTAGCCGAAAGACAGTTCAGCAGTTAACATCGGTCAACGCGTACGCGTCCTATTCTTGAAAGTTAATTCTACGTTCAAATTTTATATATGTATATACACGCCCATATATATATCTGTGCAATTTCCAAAATTTGAAACAACACCAAAAACCTTGAGAATAAACAAAGTTGTAGTTTATAAATTTAAAAACGAAAACTAAGTCTCTGCTTTAACGGAAACCAAAGTGTGTGTGTAAAGAGGTGAGTGCAAAGGGACCGAGCGACCGGAATTATTCAATAGGAATTGTAGCCACAGACGAAGCGGAACATGATAAAATATTGGCAACTGTTCTTGAGCGAGCACGCGTAAAAAAAGTTAATTTTAACCCGGAAAAAACTCAATATCGTAAGTCGGAAGTAAAATTCATGGGCCATGTTTTGTTAAATGGTCATATTAAACCGGTGCTTAAATACATTGAAGCAATATTAAATATGAAAAGGCCAACTGATAAACATAGTGTCATGCGTTCGCTGGGATTGTTGAAATATTTGGGAAAATGTATCCCAACTCTGTCCAAACTTACAGCCAGCTTGAGAAAGATACCGCCTTTGAATGGACCGAAAAGCAAGAGGCGGAATTCAATAATTTATTGAAACTTGTTACATCCAACCGGGTTTGAGGACTTTTGAATCGGAAAAACCAGTTGTCATTCAGGCTGATGCGGCAGAAGATGGGTTGCAATGGGCGCAAATTGAAAAGGAGCTTTTGGCTGTGGTTTTTGCTTGCAAACGTTTTCATAGTCTCATTTATGGACGACCATTCGTGGTTGAGAGTGATCGCAAACCACTGGAATTGTTGAATCTGCGTGATATTGATGCTATCACACCGAGATTGCAACGAATGTTCATGATGTTATTAAAATACCAACAGATGAAAATTGTTTATAAACCAGGCAAGGAAATGTTGCTAGCCGATTGCTTATCCCTGGCATCATTGGACATGGGCTCGGAAGAACCGGAGTTGAGTACCGTTATTCACTCAGTAACAAAATCAGTGTGTGTTTCAAAGGAAAACAATGACTATTATAAAGAAATATTAGAATCAGATGAAAATCTCAAACGAGTGTGTGAATATGTGAGAAAGGGTTGGCCAGCGTATCGACATCTAAATGACTTTTGCCGGATTTTCAATAAAATTAAATCGGAATTGCATTTTTAAAACGGGCTATTCTTCAAGAACCATCGACTGGTTATTCCAACAAAAATGCAAGAAAAAATGGCAAAGTGGTTGCATGCGCCACATTTTGGAATTGAGAAAACACTGGCAAGAGCAAAAATGCTTTATTTCTGGCCGAGAATGAGCACACAGTTAAAGGAATTGATTGCGTCGTGCAAAATTTGTGAACAGTTCAAACGGAATAATCAAAAAGAACCCTTGACCCAAGAGTCTATCCAAAATACCCATACCATATTGCTGCAGCGGATTTATTTGAATATGCCGGTCGTGATTACATCGCGATTTATGATTATTACTCGAATTATCTGGTTGCAACAAGGTAAAACGTCCGGACATATTATTAATGTTTTTTGCTCAATTTTTAAATTAATCGGGTATCCTACGAACATCAAGAGTGATAATGTCCCTTTCAACTCTGCGGAGTTTGAAAAGTTTTCGCGTGAATTCAATGTTCAGTTTAAATATTCGAGTCCAAGATACCCTTATACCATGTCCCCACCGGAGCTAACCACGTAGTTATGGCTGTTGAGTTGGTTATCCCGATAACCCACTTCATTTAGTGTAGTTTCGCCATATAAAAATGACAGCACTTAACCATTTCACTGAGATGGTTAAAAGCTAACCAACTCGAAACCACGTCGAAAGTCTGATACAACCCTGTGTTTTCCCGCCATCTGTGGGTCATTAGCGTTAAAATGTAAAGAATTCGTTCCCTACTAGTGTTTGGACTCACCAAGATCAGATTAGATTTAGTCCGATTTTTTCATTCATGCTATGCCCCTCTTGGTGCCGTTTTTTGAGTGTTCACCACCGGTTTCAGTTAAAAAATTGAAAGTTAGCCAAATCTCACTTTTAAATAGTAACTTTTTCATAGCAATGCGTCAATAAAGTAACATCGTTATTCTTTGATGTATGGCTGCACAAATTGGCGGATGCAGAACTTTACTTAAGTTGTTAAAAAATATATGAGGAATGAAATTTATATAAAGTAGAAAAGGTTTGCTTTTTAAAAAATTAAGTGTTAGATACGTTCTACTATATTAAAATGCTAAAAATTACCTAAATATGTAATATATTATCCTTATATTGCCTCGCGTTCTTATTTTGCATGAGTAGAAAATATTTTAGTCAAGCAGTTAATGTCAGAAACAAAAATAAAAAATTCAATCTAGTACGGAAAATTGGTTTTTGCTCCGATTTTTGCAGTAATTTAGTCCTGAATCGGTTTTTTGGGCCGAACACTGTTCTTTACATTTGTACTGTTTTATAAACCTCAAACCGCAGTGTGGACAGCAATAGTTAGTGATGTGGTTAAGTTCGATTTGAGATGGTTAACTTTTTGGTGGGGACATGGTATTAGAGTAATGTAATGGCTGAGAAAGGAGTCGCAATCACCAAAAACATTTTAAAACGTTGCTATGAGACCCATGAAGTCGATCAATGTCATTTTAGAATCATGGAATACATTACTACGCCTGTTGCAAGTATGAGTCTCACTCCATCAGAGTTGTTCTTTTGTAGACTAATTAAAACGAAATTGCCAGTATCGGAAAAGATGCTTATCAGAAACAACGTGAAAGAAGAGATCATTAATAAAAATTAATAGGAAAAAAGAAAAGCAGAAGTATTACTATGATCGAAACGCAAAGTCATTGCCAAAATTTAGTACGGGTGACTTAATAATTTTTAAAAAGAATGGAAAGGAATGGCATTACGGGAAAATTACTGGGACAGTTAACGACCGCTCGTATATCATTAAGGATTCATTTGATAATTATTTTAGGCGTAATCGCAGATTATTTAACTGCTAAAACAAATAATGACGATTTTAATGCTAGTGATTTCGTTCTTTAAGAAAATATTAAAGTGGGTTGCAGGAATAATCTGCCAGAGATTCAAATCGTACCAGATAAATTAGTGAATAACCAGAGCAATAATTATTATAATCAGAATTGTATTAACCAAAATAATAATTATAACGATCAGAACTATAATAATAACCAAGATACAGCCAATACAAACCCCATAAATACTGTAATTGCTGATGAACCTAAACTTTCTGTAGAGCATGAAAACGAGGGCCATCATAACTCGCCATCGGACTATGAAACCGCTAAAAGTGATGAGTCAGATGCAAACATGGGTAGTGTGTCTGGGGCAATCCCGGAACCAGTAGTTAGTGGCCATTATAGAACACGCTCTGGTCGTTCTGTAAGACCACCGGCTGGTTGGTAATCCAAGTAACGGTCAAAAGTGGTTGCCAGTCCAAACTAAAATTAAGTATAAAAAAAGCGTGTAATGTGTGTCAACGTGGACTTAAATATATTCATCTTGACACTGTGGCAACACTGATGTACCGCCATTACCCCTACAAGAATTGTGTGATGGAAACTAGCACATTCTCATTTATCTTACTAACACATTTGCAAATTTTGCGTTGGTTGAAAAGAGACCACTAAATAAGGCCATAAGTCGGAGGAAGACGGAAGATCACATGTACACAAATGTTTACATCACGTTTTGCATATTGCTCTTAAAAAGTTGATAGAAGTACTTGATTGAGATCTCCATCACCAGTGAGTAGCACATGATCAATCAAATGGCTATCACTGTTTTTGTAGGGACGTTTAAGATATTTTTGTTCACCGGCCATTAGATAGATAACTGAACTAAGAGGAACATTGTACGTTTGAGCTGATAGTTGGAAACAATAAAATAAAAGACTTATTTTAAACAGTTTGAATTTTATTAAATAACACGCTAACGTGACAGTATGTACATCCACCATATCTTTATATACATATGTATATATATACCTAAATCAGTATTGCTAAAGAAAATTGTGTATGTATATATATATATACGAGCTTGAATCTACCTAACCAAAAACAATAAACCAACACAAGCAGATAGAAGATTATTCGTTATACATGTTTACTGCGTGCACTAACGAGAAAATAACGAATTTCGTTGGCTTTTGATTATTCACAACGCAGCGTATGCACCTGTTAATAATCGTCGATTCTTACGTTGACACACTTGCATTCAAAATCAAGTGTTTATCAAAATATGTAGCTGCAAGCTATGTTATGGTGTGTTGCATAGTACAACCAGCAACTATTTTTTTCCAAATTTCTACGTAAATAAATAAAATACTAAAATAGACATTTCGTACTATTTACTTTGCATAACTTAGTTCGTCAATTTGTATACCAAATAGCACTGCGCTGCCTCTGCTTGCGTCGGCTCCGAAAAGCGTTGGTACGCTATTGTCGTTTACAAGGTGTTCGTAGGTTTCTTGCGTCCAACTTTTCCGTAAGAAAGCATAAATCCTGGTTGAATAAATTTCTGTAAAAAAAACCCCAGTAAATATTTTTAAATTCGTTTTAGTTCGATTGCGTTTTACGGTACGCTTACGTAACGCATGAAATGTTTTTGCAAAATTTAATCATTCTTAATCTAATTTTTTTCCATCTTTACTTCGTTTACGCCGCTCCGGTTACGGAACGCTTAAAGAAGTCTATGCAAATTTAATATTTTCAAATCTAATTTGTCTCATCCTTATCACAAATTGCGTTTATATCGCTCCGCTTACATAACACATAAAGAACTTCATACCAGTTCATCTTTGAGTCCAATAGTGTCATTCACTTCATTCTAATTTCGAACGAGAGGACCTTGCTGACCACACCGACTCGCTACTTGAAGTGAAACTTCAAGACTTAAATTCACGCTGGGAAAATTTGCGTTCCACTTATGCAAACGTATGTATTGCTGATGAAAACTCCGTTTCAGCAGAATTCAAGGCAGAGGCTCACGACAAATTTCAGCTGTGCGCCGACACTTTTTACATTTGTAAAGCCCATATCTTAGATCAAATTAAACTTATTCAAGCTACCCCAAGCAAGAATTCGAATTTGAATCACTCTCTTCAGTCTCAATCAGACAACTCCATGGCTTGCATTAAAGTACCTCCATGCGACACTGAAGTCTTTTATGGCAGCTATGAAGATTGGCCCTCGTTTCGTGACATGTTCACGGCCGTATATTTGAACCACCCCAACCTAACCCCTGCTCAAAAGCTCTATAACCTCCGAAACAAAACTAGAGGTAAAGCAGGTGGTATCGTAAAACATTACAAACTATGTGACGAAAGTTTTGGCCTGGCTTGGGAAGTTCTCCGCGCGCGTTATGAAAACAAGCGAATGCAAGTCGACAACCAGCTGAAAACCCTATTCAGTCTCCCGGCAGTCAACTCCGAAAACAGTGAAGCGATTCAAAAAATCCAAACCACGATTAATGATTGCCTTTCGTCACTTAATTCCCTAGGCGTTCCCGTCGCTAATTGGGATCCAATCCTCATTTATTTCTGTACAACGAAACTCCCAGAAGAAACCCTTTCACTCTGGGAGAAATCTCTTAAATCGCGTAGAGAACTATCATTGTGGTCTCATATGGATGAGTTCTTAACCAGTCGCTACGAAGTCGTAGAACGACTAAACAGTATTCGAATGACTAAGAATCGGCATTCATTTCCACAACGCTCCAATAAAATTCAAGCTTTTCATTCGACCTGTCCTTCAAATGCAAGCTCTGTAGTGCTCGTTCTTGTTTGTGATCTCGTTCTTGTAGCCAAAAGAAACAATGTACTCATAGAAGCCAAGGCAATTGTACTTCACAAACCGTTTTCTCCCAACTTTCCCGATGAAAAAACACAGTGTCGCCGTCAAAACGGACTTAGATCTGGCTGACCCATATTTCTTCAACCCTTCACAGATTGATATCATCATTGGCAGCGATTTAATGCCACAAGTTCTCCTCGAAGTAGTCAAACATAACGTCTTCGGGAATCTTTTAGCGCAAAACTCCATATTTGGGTGGTACCTCAATGGACCAATGAAACGAGAGGTGTTATCATCCTTCCATACTCATGTCATGGAGGATGACAGCGAGAGACTAAATTCTCAACTTAAAAAATTCTGGGAATTTGAAGAATTACCAGAGCATCATACACCATCCGAAGATGATGTATTTTGTGAGACATTCTATCTCAACACAACATACCGCCAAGATGACGGACGATATGTTGTTCGTCTTCTGTTCAAAAGAACATTTCCAGTCTCGGTCGTTCTCGTTACCAAGCCATGAAGCAAGCCATTCGCATGGAACATACACTCAGCAAAAATCCCGACCTAAAAAAAGAATATACTCAATTATTGGAGGAATACTTAACTTTGGAGCACATGAAACCAACCTCTTCTGATGAAATCCATGATAATGGAAGGTATCTATCTTTTCATTTACCTCATCATTCGGTCATTCGTGCCGAAAGCAAGTCAACAAAAGGAAGAGTGGTATTTAATGCCTCTAAGCCCTCCGAAACTGGACTTTGGCGCAATGATGTTCTCCATACCGGTCCCACTTTACAAACCGATTTAATGTTCGTAATAATAAATAGGCGACTTTACCGATATGTTTTCAATGGAGACATCTGAAAAATGCATCGGCAGATCCTTGTACACGAACAAGATCAGCAATTTCAGCGCATCCTCTTCCGTAGGAAAAATGAAAATAAAGCCAGTGACTTTGCGCTCAAAACAGTCATTTTCGGCGTTAATTGCGCTCCGGATTTGGCGATCCGTACTTTACACTAATTAGCAAAAGATTCCTCACACTCTTATCCATTAACAAAACGTATTCTTACCGAGGAAACATACGTCGATGACATATTATCCGGGGGCCATAATATCCCATCCTCCTTAAATGCACAATCGCAACTCATTCAGTGTTTATTAACGGCTGGATTTCCTCTGAAAAAGATTACAGCCAATCACCCACAACTTCTAACAAATATTCCAACAGAAGATTTGCTAGACTCCACATCAACTTTCTTAAGTTTGATAGTTCCAGCTCCACTAAAACACTCGGCATACAGTGGAATGCCCTAAACGATTCATTTTCATATTCTATTCCGCCAATAAACCCATCAACAAGTGCAACACAGTGCCAAATTCTTTCCTCGGTCTTTTTGACCCGACAGGGTGGCTATCGCCTATCATTATTCAATCAAAAATGCTATTGCAACAACTTCGGCTAGAGGGCACAGAATGGGATGAATGCGTCAAACCACTTTTACTGCACAAGTGGAACCAATTTCAAATTCAAATACCCCGATGGACAGAATTCGCTACCGATCGAAAAATCCAAATTCACGGATTTTGTTACTCTTGAAAAAGCCTACTGTGCATCAATTTATATTCGCGCCCAATCACATGTAACCATGTTACTTCTCATTTACTATTTTCCAAATCTAAAGTGGGTCCATTACAAACCATAAGCCTTCCGCGCTTAGAGTTATGTGGAGCAGTTTTATTATCCAAGGCAATTAAAAACGTTATTTCCCAGCTTCCGATATATGAGTCATTCCTCTGGTGCGATTCATCTATAGTCCTCTCGTGGTTAGAAAAACCACCATGTACTTGGAAAGTATATGTGGCAAACCGCACAGCCCAGATAATCAAATATGTCGGGAACGTCAAATGGAGGCATATTTCATCTAACTTAAACCCGGCTGATTTGGGCACACGCAGCTGCAAGCCCCAAGAGTTAGTCCATAACTCACTTTGGTGGCACGGTCCCGAATGGCTAGTGAAAGCTGCGGAGCATCGGCCAATATCCTTTCAACAAAAAATTATTCCCCCCGAGATTCGCAAAATTGAAACCCTTCATACACTAGAAGAGAAACCTGACATTCGGAGTCGATTTTCATCATGGCCCAGAGCAGTACGAGTTATTTCATACATTTTTCGTTTCTTTAACCGAATTAAACCCCATCATGTACAGTCCACTTCCGAATCTTCATACGAAACAATAGTACTTTCGCAAGCCGAAATACAATTTGTGAATATTCGACTCATATCACTCGCTCAGAAACGCCATTATCCAAATGAATATTCAAAACTTTCAAACTCCCAAACAGTATCAAAACGGAGGTCCCTTCTTTCATTAAATCCATTACTGGATAAAGACGGCGTTTTTAGAGTAAACGGACGTTTGGAAAGTGATTCGCTTTCTTACAACGAAAGGCATCCAATTATTCTGCCAGAATCATCAAGATTTTGCTACTTATTTCTCCAATTTATTCATAATCTGCTAATGCACGCAGAACATCAACTCATGATCAGAGTAGCCAAATAGGAATATATCATTCCGAGACTTAAATCTAAAGTTAGACAAACTGTTTCGATTGTAGAATATGTACGATTCGTAAGCAAAAAATGCAAACACAAATCATGGCAGCATTACCACCAGAAAGATGCACTTATTTCTTACCATTTACTCGAACGGGAATTGATTTTGCGGAAACTTTTGATATAAAATCAGCTAACACTCGTAAGGCACCCTTTCTAAAGGGGTTTGTATGCATTTTCGTATGCTTTTCCACTAAAGCGATACACTTGGAACTCTGCTCCGATCTTTTTACCAAAGCTCTCCAAGCAGCTTTCTCTAGATTCGTCGGTCGACGTGGCCTACCTCAACTTATCTTTTCTGACAACGGGAAAAACTTTGTAGGAGCAAGTCGTGCCCTTCAAAGGGATCTCCAACAATTTCTAACCCAGTTATGCCGACCGTACTGCATGTAGTACACATGCTATTTTCAGAGTTTTGCTATAACTGTTCCTTTTTTTTGTTGTGACACAGAACATCAAAGTCAAAAAAAAAAATGGATAAGCTTCAGCTGATGCAATTCCCTTGCTCTTTTTTTCTATCAAATATATCAGTTGTGTGAAGTTAGCAAAAGTGTGAAGATGTCACGTGGTCGGTAAGGAAAAATTGTATAAGCAGTTTTATTGTTGTTGCATTTTTGTGTTTTTTATTAAAAAATAGTTGTAAAAACGTGTCTGCATCTAAAGTACATGTGAAAAAGCAAATTATATGTGATTTTATTTGGCGTATTTACTGGCGTACTACATGTAGTACGTTCGGCATTTACATAGTGAAAAATATGTTACAATTATTTTTTTTGCAGCAATTTAACATTAAATGAGTTAATATCTCCCTTAGAAGAAAGTGACGAAGAGGTTTCGAATTACGGCATTGCGATTGTGCCTGCTGATGACGCTAATAACTGTGTAACAGATGAAGATTGTGGAAACGATGAAGAAGTGAATTTTGACAATTTACCTCCTTTGTTATTAAATGGTGAGGCTGAGCTATTTAGAAATGCTTATTCTTCTGATTCTGGCAGTGAAGACGATATTCCACTTGCGTTATTGTCACCGGCGAAGAGACGCAAATTCGATATGGCGTCAGTGAAATGGATAACGCTAGGCGCATATTGCATCCGATATGACGACCGATTTCGGCCGGCAAATTTCACCGTCCGAATTGATGCGCACACTTAACCAGATTATTTGCCGACCGTATTTGTACACACAAATCTAGCTTTCATTACAATTTTGTAAGCAGTGAAATATTTTGATACATTTTAATTGAAATACTCTAAACATGTGATCTATATGTAATTTTTTGTTTTTGCACCCAATAAGTTAATTTTTTGCAGTCCATTTTGGTACTTTTCACCTGGCAATGGACGAGAAAAACAAACATGTTTGAATTTATCGTCACTGACGGACGTCAACGGCCTATGTCGGTTCGGTTATCGGTTTATGTGTGAGGGCGCTCATAAATTCACAAGTGTTTATTCATATCGCCCGCATATAGCCGATGTACGGCTGCAGTGTGCGCGTAGCGCAAGGCACGATCTAATTGAAACAGAAGCCACTATAACGGAATCTGAACAAGAAAATTTACCAACACCTTTACTGAAGTACACGAAAGTTTCTGGATAATAAATGATTTGAATAAAATTGCAAGAAATATGTATTTTTTACTTAAGTACATGCATACATATGTGCCGAGCGTACTACATGTAGTACGGCCTATAAACTCGCCATAAAATATATATATTTTTAATCTCTCTTCAGTTTTGCACTACTTGGTGTCAGCTTAACTTAACCCTTTCGACCCGGATGGTACATATATGTACCACCAAAGTTTAAACATCCCTAAAACTTGTAATTTACATTTAATCACATTTGGAAATGTACCACGCCGTATGTTAGGAATTTCACCATCTGCCTGCACTCTACACATTCAGTTTTGCATCTCCTGTTATGCCCAGTTTCGTTTTATTTCTGGGGAGAGGGCCTCCCGTTAACGTTTTTGTACAGATTTCCTTGCGTTTGTGAAGATTTCTTAGTTTATTTAAATATATTATGGGAAAAAAGCTGTTTCTAATTATTGCCTGTAAATACGGTGATAAAATTTTATTATAAACCTCCGTTTTCACAAATTCAAATATATGGTACATATATGCACCAGCAGTCTCCGGTGAACATAACTTAATTTTTTATCGATTTCATGCAAGATCAAGCCAACGATATGCCTCTAAATCCGGTAAGATGGTGTGTTGCTGCAACAGGGTACACATATCGTTTTAACATTTATTCTGGAAAAGACCTTGAAGAAACCGCAGGAGCACTTGGAGAAAGAGAAGTAAGCAAACTGGTCAGCTAAATCGTAGAAAATGATATTACTTTGTGTTTTGATCGCTTTTTCACATTAGTTAATTTATTGTACTATATTCCTTATTCAGCTGTTGGTACTACATATAATGGGTAACAGAAAAAAAATGTACCTAAGTTTACGAGTAAGAAAATGCAACGAGGAGAAATAGAATTCAAAAGCACATCTGCAGGCCTTTAATACGTAAAGCGGCAAGACATGAAAGGGGTTTCATAACAAGAAATTGCCACGAACCAGGCATAATAATTATGAAAAAACTTTGAAAACAGGCAAAAAATGCAAGTTCCATGTCCAAACTAAATACTATTTTATCGTCAAATTATGGGAGGTGTTGATTTAGTAAATCAAATGAGTGGCCTGCAGGAATATGATCGAAAATCAGAAAAATAGTGGAACAAGGTCTTTTACCGTTTTATAGTGATGGCAGCCGTAAGCGCGTGGGTTATTTACAGTTAGCTAAGGAGGAATAAAATGCCTTTCAAATCATTTTTGGTGACCTTGGCCGAAACTCTGATAAAACAAAGTTCTAAAACTACAGCCTTACGCAGGTCAGTAGCACCAGGCCTAGCACGTCGTGTCGTGAGTCAGATACATATTTCTATTCAAAGTACCACAGAACAACGTTGCATAAAAGCAAACTCGAACAAAGATAATCTGCCAAGAGTGCAAAGTTCCTTTGTGCAAATTCTGTTTTGCACCATTTCATTATATTTTTGGAATTCCTTAGCAATTTATTGTTAATTCTTTGACTGTTTATTATTACAAAATTTGTGCATTATTCAAATGCAAAATTAATGAATCGTTTTTTTTGGTTCTAAAAAAGATAAAACATTTTTAAGAATGTCCTAGAGGACGGTTGGTACAGATATGTACCACTTAACATCCCGGATGATACAATGGTTTACCACCACCCTCCGAATCAGCCCCTTAGGCCACGCCCACTTTGACACCGAAGAACATGTATTTGTGGGGCAAATAACATATTGGACCCATAAATTGAAAGCTACCATTGATAGTAGAGCTCCGGGTCGAAAGGGTTAAGTTAAGAAAACTAAGAGGATTGTTGCTCTAGCAAGCTCGTCGGCATATCTGGGCTAAAGATGCATCCACCGATATCCGCTCGAAATACCCCAGTCACGGACTCGAATGGCGCTTTATTCCCCCGAACGCACCGCATATGGGCGGCTTGTGGGAAGCTGCGGTGAAGAGTTTCAAATTTCATTTCAAACGAGTCGCGGGAAACATGCATTTCACCTTTGAAGAATTCGCATCCCTGCTTACCCGCATCGAAGCAGTACTCAACTCTCGTTCTTTATCACCTAAGTCAGACAACCCGCAATACTTAGTGGCTCTGACTCCAGGGCATTTCTTACGAGGTGCACCACTGCTCGCTATTCCTGAACCGGAAGCTGAAAACCTCTCCCTTCAAAATCGCGGAGAGAAATTAAAATTGCTCCATCAGCATTTTAGCATTCGTAGGAAAGAAGAATATCTAAAAGAGTTGCATAAAAGACATAAATGGAAATGCCCACAAGAAGATCTTAAAGTTAATGATTTTTTCGTCAGCAAAAATGAATTGACACCACCAAAGGAATGGCGGTTAGGGA
>NW_023458557.1:8197663-8200498 GCF_013731165.1 Rhagoletis pomonella | reverse complement strand
ATGGGGTAGATTGTAGTCAGGGGTTTGGGTGAGTTATCTCTGACGCAATGGGCAGAGGACATACTTTGATAATTGGTCTTGTAAAAAGGCCATGTTGTGTTCGAACGTCTGCAACACGAACTTTGTTATCTGAGCCATAGTACACCTTTTCAACTCTCCCTAACCGCCATTCATTTGGTGGTGTCAATTCATTTTTGATGACGACAAAATCATTAACTTTAAGATCTTTTTGTTGCCATTTCCATTTATATCTTTTATGCAACTCTTTTAGATATTCTTCCTTCCATCGAATATTAAAATGCTGATGGAGCAATTTTAATTTCTCCCAGCGATTTTGAAGGGTGAGGTTTTCAGCTTCCGGTTCAGGAATAGCGAGTAGTGGTGCACCTCGTAAGAAATGTCCTGGAGTCAGAGCTACTAAGTCTTGCGGATTATCTGACATAGGTGGTAAAGGACGAGAGTTGAGTACTGCTTCGATGCGGGTAAGCAGCGTTGCGAATTCTTCAAAGGTGAAGTGCATGTTTCCCGCGACTCTTTTGAAATGTAATTTGAAACTCTTCACCGCAGCTTCCCATAAGCCAACCATATGCGGTGCGTTTGGGGGAATAAAGCGCCATTCGAGTCCATGAATGGTGTATTTCGAGCGGATGACGGAGGATGCTTCTTTTAGAAATTGTTGTAGATCCCGTTGAAGGGCACGACTTGCTCCTAAAAAGTTTTTCCCGTTGTCAGAAAAGATAAGTTGAGGTAGGCCACGTCGACCGACGAATCTAGAGAAAGCTGCTTGGAAAGCTTTGGTAGAAAGATCGGAGCAGAGCTCCAAGTGTATCGCTTTAGTGGAAAAGCATACGAAAACGCATACATACCCCTTGATAAAGGGTGCCTTACGAGTGTTAGCTGATTTAATATCAAAAGGTCCTGCAAAATCAATGCCCGTTCGAGTAAGTGGTAAGGAATAAGTGCATCTTTCTGGTGGTAGTGCTGCCATGATTTGTGTTAGCATTTTTTGCTTATGAATCGTACATATTTTACAATTGAAAATGGTTTGTTTAACTTTAGACTTAAGTCTCGGGATGAAATATTCCTGTTTGGCTACTCTGATCATGAGTTGATGTTCTGCGTGCATTAGCAGATTATGAACGAATTGGAGAAATAAGTAGCAAAATCTTGATGATTCTGGCAGAATTTCGTTGTAAGAAAGCGAAGCATTTGCCAAACGTCCGTTTACTCTAAGAATGCCATCTTTATCCAGTAATGGATTTAATGAAAGAAGTGAACTCCGTTTTGATACTGTTTGGGAGTTTGAAAGTTTTGAATATTCGTTTGGATAATGGCGTTGCTGAGCGAGTAATATGAGTCGAATTTTCGCAAATTGGATTTCGGCTTGCGAAAGTACTATTGTTTCGTATGAAGATTCGGAAGTGGACAGTATATGATGTGATTTAATTTGGTTAAAGATGGGCCATGATGAAAATCGACTCAGAATGTCAGGTTCCTCTTCTAGTGTATGAAGGGTTTAAATTTTGCGAATCTCGGGGGGAATAATTTTGTGTTGAAAGGATATTGGCCATTGCTCCGCGGGTTTCACTAGCCATTCGGGACCGTGCCACCAAAGTGAGTTATGGACTAACTCTTGGGGCTTGCAGCCGCGTGTGCCCAAATCGGCCGGGTTTTGGTTAGATGAAATATGACTCCATTTGACGTTCCCGACATTTTTGATTATCTGGGCTGTGCGGTTTGCCACATATACCTTCCAAGTACATGGTGGTTTTTCTAACCACGAGAGGACTATAGATGAATCGCACCAGAGGAATAACTCGTATTTCACGAGCGGAAGCTGGGAAATAACATTTTTGATTGCCTTGGATAATAAAACTGCTCCACATAGCTCTAACCGCGGAAGGCTTATGGTTTGTAACGGAGCCGCTTTAGATTTGGAAAACAGTAAATGAGAAGTAACATGATGATCGTGTGATTGGGCGCGAATATAAATTGATGCACAGTCGGCTTTTTCAGAAGAGTCACAAAATCCGTGAATTTGGATGTTTCGATCGGGAGCGAATTCTGTCCATCTGGGTATTTGAATTTGATCTATTGCTGGTAAATCTACGACAAATTGATTCCACTTGTGCAGTGAAAGTGGTTTGACGCATTCGTCCCATTCTGTGCCCTCTAGCCAAAGTTGTTGTAAAAGCATTTTTGATTGAATAATGATGGGCGATAGCCACCCTGCCGGGTCAAAAAGTTTCGACACCGACGAAAGAATTTGACGCTTTGTTGCACTTGTTGATGGGTTTATTGGCTGAATAGAATATGAGAATGAATCGTTCAGGGCATTCCACCGTATGCCGAGTGTTTTGGTGGAGCTTGAACTATCAAACTTGAGAAAATCTGAGTCCAGCAAATCTTCTGTTGGGATATTTTTTAGGAGTTCTGGATGATTGGCAGTAATCTTTTTTAGTGGAAATCCAGCCGATAATAAGCACTGAATGAGTTGGGATTGTGCATTTAAGGAGGATGGGATATCATGGCTTCCGGATAATATGTCATCGACATATGTTTCCTCGGTGAGAATGCGTTTGGTTAATGGATACGGGAGTTGGGAATCCTTTGCTAATTGATGTAAAGTGCGGATGGCCAGGTATGGGGCGCAATTCACGCCGAAGGTGACTGTTTTTAGTGCAAAGTCAATGGGTTTGCTTTAATTTTTCCTACGAAAGAGGATACGTTGGAATTGTTGATCCTGTTCATGTACGAGGATCTGTCGATACATTTTTTGGATGTCTCCATTGAAAACATATCGATATAGACGCCAGTTTAATATTACAACCATTA
>NW_023458557.1:8195271-8197653 GCF_013731165.1 Rhagoletis pomonella | reverse complement strand
TTTGGATCAGCAAGATCTAAGTCTGTTACAACGGCTAAACTGGGTTTTTTCACGTGGAAGGTGGGGAGAAAACTGGTTAATTTGTGGAGTACAATTGCCTGGGCTTCTACGCGGGTGTTGGTTTTTTTTGAAACAAGAACGAGGTTGCAAACTCGATTGCCGTTTTCGACCATTGAACCGCCCATTCCAGTTATAGAGAAATTTTCTTTGGTTGTGGGAAGTTGCAACCTTTTCAGAGATCTTTCAGATATGAAGGTTTTTTGTGACCCTTGGTCTATGAGAGCTCTAAGCGAGTATAATTCGCCTAGATGTTCAACATGCACGACTGCGGTGGGCAGTAGAGTGGTTTCGTTATTGCTAGAAAAATTAGCTTACACAACAGCTGGTGCACCATCTGTAGAAGGGCTGATGTTTTGCGATAGCTCGAAAATTGGATGTTTCGATTGGGTTTCGTCAGATTGAGTTGGAGTAGATGGCGCTGATTGCGTGTGCAACAACGAAGTTGAGTGGTTGGCTGATTGGGTCATCGGACGTTGAGCGTAAGACTTATTTGGTGGGTTAGACTCAGAGTGCAAGAGGGTATGGTGTGATCTTTTGCATTGAAAGCATTTAAAAGTACTTTGACAGTCCTTTAAGACATGATTATATGCCAAGCAGTTGACACAATACCCGTTTTCTTCAACGAACTTTTTCCGTTCTGGTACGCTAAGTTGTCGAAAATTTTGACAAACTTTTAGAGAATGCGGGTTACTACAGAGCTTACATTTAAAGGAAAGGTTTTCTTTCGAATAAAAGGCTTGAATTTTATTAGAGCGTTGTGGAAAAGAATGCCGATTCTTGGTGGATCGAATACTATTGAGTCGTTCTAGGACTTCGTAACGACTGGTTAAGAACTCATCCATATGAGGCCACAATGGTAGTTCCTTACGAGATTTAAGCGACTGCTCCCAGAGTGAAAGGGTTTCTTCTGGGAGTTTCGTCGAACAAAAATAAATGAGAATTGTATCCCAATTAGCGACAGGAACGCCTAGAGAATTTAGTGAAGAAAGACAATCATTAATTGTGGTTTGGATTCTTTGAATGGCCTCACTGTTTTCGGAGTTAACTGCCGTCTTCAACTGGTTATCGACTAACATTCGCTTGTTTTTATAACGCTTACGCAAGGCTTCCCAGGCTAGGGCAAAATTTTCGTCACATAACTTATAATGTTTAACGATACCACCTGCTGTACCTCTGGTTTTGTTTCGGAGGTGATAGAGCTTTTGAGCAGGGGTTAGCGAGGGCCAATCTTCGTAACCGCCATAAAATACTTGCGTGTCGCATGGAGGGATTTTAATGCAAGCCATTGCGTTATCTGACTGAGACAGAAGAGAGTGATTCAAGTTCGAATTTTTGGTTGGGGTACCTTGAATAAGTTTAATTTGATCTAAGATATGGGCTTTACAAATGTAAAACGTGTCTGCGCACAGCTGAAATTTATCGTGAGCATCTGCCTTGACTTCTGCTGAAACGGAGCCTTCATCAGCAATGCATACGTTTGCATAAGAGGAACGCAAATTTTCCCAGCGTGCATTTAAGTCTTAAGTTTCACTTCAAGTAGCGGGTCGGTGTGGTCAGCAAGGTCCTCTCGTTCAAAATTAGAACAAAAGTGAGTGACACTATTAGACTCAAAGATGAACTGGAAGGTAAGGTCCCGATTTATCGACATTTTGAATTTGGAGAAGACTTTAATTTAGATTGGAACAGAGGGAACGCTACTAATTATTAATCGGGATTTCGCAATACTTTCCTTTTTTTTCTAGAAATTTATTCACCCAGGATTTATGCTTTCTTACGGAAAAGTTGGACGTAAGAAACCTACGAACACCCTGTAAACGACAATAGCGTACCAATGTTTTACGGTGCCGACGCAAGCAGAGGCTGCGCAGTGCTATTCGGTATACAAATTAACGAACTAAGTTATGCAACTAGTACGAAATGTCTATTTCAGTATTTTATTTATTTACGTAGAAATTTGGAAAAAAGAATAGTTGCTGTTGGTACTATGCAACACAACGTGACATAGCTTGCAAATACATATTTTGCTAAACACATGATTAACGATAAATGTTCTCTCTGCTTGTGCTGGTTTGTTGTTGGTTTTGGTTAGGTAGACTCAAGCTCGTATATAGGTATATATGTACATACCCAATTTTCTTTAGCGATACTGATTTAGGTATACATATATATAAAGATATGAATGGTGGATGTACATAATTTTCAAAATAAATTTGTTTGTATTGATTGGTTTTATTGTTATTTTGATTTTTGTCTCAATACAAGCAAGTCTGTCAATCATTGTATAGGCTTACAAGTATGGAAAGCGCCATTTTGTTTGTTTAC
>NW_023458557.1:8192749-8195171 GCF_013731165.1 Rhagoletis pomonella | reverse complement strand
ATGCCGAAACCGGTTTGTCTCCAAACCAAATTTGACAAGGGATGACGGAAATTCGTTCCATAATACATCATAAATATAGATATAGATATAGATATAGATATAAATCTATATATATAAAATAATAGCCGTTTTCGTTGCTCGGAGTTAACTCAATGCATGGATTTCAGGCAAATTTTCAGAGGTTGTACCATGCATATATGGTCCTATTATAGGCTCCCAGAAAACTCGGTAGGTGGCGCTGGGGTCGAGTGATTTATGAAAATCGTATTTATGAACCGATTTTTTTTTAATTCAAAATGTAAGCTACCAGCTTGATGGCAAACACGTTTAGCAAAAATAGACCCGCTTGGTGGCGCGGGAGTCGAGTTATTTATAAAAATCGTATTTATGAACGGATTTCTTTCAAATTCAAGAGGTATAGTTTCAGCATAATGGAAAATATGTTTGCCGAAAACGGAGCCGCTAGGTGGCGCGGGAGGCGAGTTATTTATAAGAGTTGTATTTATGAACCGATTTCGTAAGCATTATGAAAAAAGCACTTGCGAAAAACGGACCCGCTAGGTGGTGCTGGAGTCGAGTTATTTATAAAAGCCGTATTTATGAACCTATTTTGTTAACACACATTCGAAACGTTTCAACTTCCCTGAACCGGTTCACTTTTCGCTTTAGGTTTCCATGTACTTACTATGGGGGAATCAAAATTTTCGCGTGAATTTTTGTTCGGGCGAAACTCTGGATAAGGAAGACTACATACATAAAATGATAGCCATTTCCGTTTTTCGGACTAAACTCAAAAATCACTCAATAGAGCCCAGTCAAATTGTCGGAGGTCCTATTATAGGCTACTAGAAAACACGCTGGCGGCGCTGGAGTAGAGTTATTTATAAAAGTCGTATTTATTAACAGATTTCGTTCAAATTCGCAGCGTTACTACCTGTATGTTGAAAAATTCCTTTGCCAAAAATTGACCCACTGGAGTTTAGGTATTTAGAACATCCGTATTTTTCATAAAATCTGATTGGAATTCATAATTTGTATTCATTCATGATAAGCAAAGGTTTTGCAGAAAAGGGACCCAATGGATGACGCTGCACCCGAAATATATAAAAACACCCACGGGGTTTGTTTATCTTAGACGAGTTAGCTTTTCAGATGGCTAAATCAAGGATGCGTTTAAGTATGCATATAAAGATCGTAACACTATGCAAGCATGATCTTGCAAATACCTCCAATTGACGAAGTTGCCCGAGGCGGCCATTATTACAGCAGTAAGACTCAAAGAAACCAATTCTCATATTTTAAGACGAATTGTAAAAGTGGCGAATTGGCAGGGAAAGATTCGACCACATCTGTCCAAGAAGGACACCGATAGGTAAATCAATGGCTTCATTTAAACGATATTCATGAGATCACAGGACTCATTTAGCCAATGTACGCGAAAACTTTTTATCCTGTGCGCAGAGAGGATTCTTGGACTTCCTATAATTGAAAACGCTCATCTGTGCTCTTAAGTTTCCGTATAAGGACTTTTATTGGCTTACATGGTATACCGGGCCAATGCTGAAGTTGCAGGATCATAGATGAACATTACACACGCTTGGCAGAGATCTCATAGGTGGAAATAAGACCATAGGTAAAACGCATTAAATTCGAAAGGGATTAGTATTCCATATGGAATCACAGCGCTACTATTCTTGGCATATGTGTGAGGAGGATTCCGTTTTTTAGTTGTTTCAATTTAAACTAAAAATGTTGACTTTACAGACTGCTTTTGCTTTTAAACGCTATTTTTGAATTGGCCAACGCAAAAGATCTTATTAGGCGCCGCGAAGCAAGCGGTCTATATACGTATATAAAACAATAACCGTTTTCGTTGTTCGGAGTTAACTCAAAAACTACTGCATAGATTTCAGTCAAATTTTCAGAGGTTATACCTTGCATATATGGTCCAATTATATGCTACCAGAAAACTCGCTAAGTGGCGCTGGGGTCGAGTTATTTATAAAAGTCGTATTTATGAACCGATTACGTTCAAATTCAAAACGTGTGCTACCTCATTATGAGAACTACGTGTGCGAAAAATAGACCCGCTAGGTGGCGCCGGAGTCTAGTTATTTATAAAAATCGTATTTACGAACTGAGTTCTTTTAAATTCAAAATGTAAGCTACCATCATGATGGAAAATACGTTTACCAAAAAAAAAGCCCGCTATGTGGCGCGGGAGTCGAGTTATTTATAAAAGTCGGATTTATGAGCCGATTTCGTTGAAATTCAAAGTATAAGCTACCTGCATGATGAAAAAAGCATTTGCGAAAAACGGACCCGATAAAAGCCTTATTTATGAACCGATTTTGTTAATGCAAATTCGAAACGTTTATTACTTTCATGATGATTTTTTTTCATTCTAAACATATATGTACAT
>NW_023458557.1:8191626-8192649 GCF_013731165.1 Rhagoletis pomonella | reverse complement strand
TATATTTATATTTATATTTATATTTATATTTATATTTATATTTATATTTATATTTATATTTATATATAATTATACTAGCCAATGCCCGCTTGCTTCGCGGCGCGTAATAAGATCTTTTGCGTTGGCCAACACAAAAAGAGCGCTTAAAAGCAAAATCGGTCTATAAAGTAGAAATTTTTAGTTTAAATTGAAACGAATAAAGAGCAGGATCCTCCTGATACAGAGGCTAATAGCGCTGTGATACCATATCGAATACTAATCCCTTTCGATGTTATGAGTTTTACCGATGGTCTTATCTCCACCTGTAAGATCTCTGCCAAGCGTGCGTAATATTCTTCTATGATCTTGCAACTTCAACATTGGCTCGATGTACCATGTAAGCCAATAAAAGTCCTTATAAGGATCCTACCTTCTGGGAAGGATGTGGTCGAATCTTTCCTTGGCGATTCGCCACTTTTACAATTCGTCTTAATATTTATAAACTGGTTTCTTTCTATCAATCGGAGGTAAATGCAAAATCGCATTAAGGGTGTATGAGGGCGTCAGACAAAGGTGCGCTTACACAATGTTGCCGTCCTTACATGCATACTTAAACGATTCCTCCATTTAGCCATATGAAAAGTAAATTCGTCTAAGATGAATATAGGGCCAAAGCAGATCAAACCCCGTTTGGGTTTCTATATATTTCGGCTACAGCGCAATCCATTAGGTCCCTTTTCTGTAAAAGCACTGCTTGTCATGAATTACGCACTATGAATTTCAATCAGATTTTATAAAATATAGCGGGTTCATTTTTAGGAAACGAATTTTTCATCATACAAGTAGCTCACTTTGCGAATTTTAACGAAATCGGTTAATGAATACGACTTTTATAAGTAACTCTACTCCAGCAACACCGGCGTGTAGTCTAATAGGCTATAATAGGAATATATGCAAGGTATAACCTCCGACAATTTGACCGGTTTTTGGGTTTAGTCCGAACAAGGAATACGGCTATCATTTTATGTATGTATGTACATATAT
>NW_023458557.1:8186033-8191526 GCF_013731165.1 Rhagoletis pomonella | reverse complement strand
TATATTTATATTTATATTTATATTTATATTTATATTTATATATAATTATACTAGCCAATGCCCGCTTGCTTCGCGGCGCGGAATAAGATCTTTTGCGTTGGCCAACACAAAAAGAGCGCTTAAAAGCAAAATCGGTCTATAAAGTAGAAATTTTTAGTTTAAATTGAAACGAAGGATCCTGCTCTTTAGATCCTCCTGATACATAGGCTAATAGCGCTGTGATACCATATCGAATACTAATCACTTTCGATGTTATGAGTTTTACCGATGGTCTTATCTCCACCTGTAAGATCTCTGCCAAGCGTGCGTAATATTCTTCTATGATCTTGCAACTTCAACATTGGCCCGATGTACCATGTAAGCCAATAAAAGTCCTTATAAGGAAACTAAAGAGCACAGATGAGCGTTTTCAGTTACAGGTGGGCCAAGAATCCTAAATCCTCTCCCCCCACAGGATGAAAAGTTTTCTCGTACATTGACTAAATGAGTCGCGTGATCTCTTAAATATCGTTCAAATGAACGAATTGATATACCTACCGCGTTCCTTCTGGGAAGGATGTGGTCGAATCTTTCCGTGGCGATTCGCTACTTTTACAATTCGTCTTAATATTTATAAACTGGTTTCTTTCTATCAATCGGAGGTAAATGCAAGATCGCATTAAGGGTGTATGAGGGCGTCAGACAAAGGTGCGCTTACACAATGTTGCGGTCCTTACATGCATACTTAAACGAATCCTCCATTTAGCCATATGAAAAGTAAATTCGTCTAAGATGAATATAGGGCCAAAGCAGATCACACGGGGTTTCTATATATTTCGGCTACAGCGCAATCCATTAGGTCCCTTTTCTGTAAAAGCACTGCTTGTCATGAATTACGCACTATGAATTTCAATCAGATTTTATAAAATATAGCGGGTTCATTTTTAGGAAACGTATTTTTCATCATACAGGTAGCTCACTTTGCGAATTTTAACGAAATCGGTTAATAAATACGACTTTTATAAGTAAATCTACTCCAGCAACACCGGCGTGTAGTCTAATAGGCTATAATAGGAATATATGCAAGGTATAACCTCCGACAATTTGACTGGTTTTTGGGTTTAGTCCGAACAAGGAATACGGCTATCATTTTATGTATGTATGTACATATATGTTTAGAATGAAAAAAAAATCATCGTGAAAGTAATAAACGTTTCGAATTTGCATTAACAAAATCGGTTCATAAATAAGGCTTTTATCGGGTCCGTTTTTCGCAAATGCTTTTTTCATCATGCAGGTAGCTTATACTTTGAATTTCAACGAAATCGGCTCATAAATCCGACTTTTATAAATAACTCGACTCCCGCGCAACATAGCGGGCTTTTTTTTTTGGTAAACGCATTTTCCATCATGATGGTAGCTTACATTTTGAATTTAAAAGAACTCAGTTCGTAAATACAATTTTTATAAACAACTCGACTCCGGCGCCACCTAGCGGGTCTATTTTTCGCACACGTAGTTCTCATAATGAGGTAGCACACGTTTTGAATTGGAATGTAATCGGTTCATAAATACGACTTTTATAAATAACACGACCCCAGCGCCACTTAGCGAGTTTTCTGGTAGCCTATAATAGGACCATGTATGCAAGGTATAACCTCTGAAAATTTGACTGAAATCTATGCAGTAGTTTTTGAGTTAACTCCGAACAACGAAAACGGCTATTGTTTTATATACGTATATAGACCGCTTGCCTCGCGGCGCCTAATAAGATCTTTTGCGTTGGCCAATTCAAAAATAGCGTTTAAAAGCAAAAGCAGTCTGTAAAGTCACCATTTTTAGTTTAAATTGAAACGACTAAAAAACGGAATCCTCCTCACACATATGCCAAGAATAGTAGCGCTGTGATTCCATATGGAATACTAATCCCTTTCGAATTTAATGCGTTTTACCTATGGTCTTATTTTCACCTGTGAGATCTCTGCCAAGCGTGTGTAATGTTCTTCTATGATCCTGCAACTTCAGCATTGGCCCGGTATACCATGTAAGCCAATAAAAGTCCTTATACGGAAACTCAAGAGCACAGATGAGCGTTTTCAATTATAGGAAGGCCAAGAATCCTCGCTGCCGCAAAGGATAAAAAGTTTTCGCGTACATTGGCTAAATGAGTCCTGAGATCTCATGAATATCGTTTAAATGAAGCCATTAATGTACCTATCGGTGTCCTTCTTCGACAGATGTGGTCGAATCTTTCCCTGCCAATTCGCCACTTTTACAATTCGTCTTAAAATATGAGAATTGGTTTCTTTGAGTCTTACTGCTGTAATAATGGCCGCCTCGGGCAACTTCGTCAATTGGAGGTATTTGCAAGATCATGCTTGCATAGTGTTACGGTCTTTATATGCATACTTAAACGCATCCTTGATTTAGCCATCTGAAAAGCTAACTCGTCTAAGATAAACAAACCCCGTGGGTGTTTTTATATATTTCGGGTGCAGCGTCATCCATTGGGTCCCTTTTCTGCAAAATCTTTGCTTATCATGAAATGAATACGAATTATGAATTCCAATCAGATTTTATGAAAAATACGGATGTTCTAAATACCTAAACTCCAGTGGGTCAATTTTTGGCAAAGGAATTTTTCAACATACAGGTAGTCACGCTGCGAATTTTAACGAAATCTATTAATAAATAGGACTTTTATAAATAACTCTACTCCAGCGCCGCCAGCGTGTTTTCTAGTAGCCTATAATAGGACCTCCGACAATTTGACTGGGCTCTATTGAGTGGTTTTTGAGTTTAGTCCGAAAAACGGAAATGGCTATCATTTTATGTATGTAATCTTCCTTATCCAGAGTTTCGCCCGAACAAAAATTCTCGCGAAAATTTTTAATCCCCCATACATGGAAACCAAAAGCGAAAAGTGAACCGGTTCAGGGAAGTTGAAACGTTTCGAATGTGTGTTAACAAAATAGGTTCATAAATACGGCTTTTATAAATAACTCGACTCCAGCACCACCTAGCAGGTCCGTTTTTCGCAAGTGCTTTTTTCATAATGCTTACGAAATCGGTTCATAAATACAACTCTTATAAATAACTCACCTCCCGTGCCACCTAGCGGCTCCGTTTTCGGTAAACATATTTTCCATTATGCTGAAACTATACCTCTTGAATTTGAAAGAAATCCGTTCATAAATACGACTTTTATAAATAACTCGACTCCCGCGCCACCAAGCGGGTCTATTTTTGCTAAACGTGTTTGCCATCAAGCTGGTAGCTTACATTTTGAATTAAAAAAAATCGGTTCATAAATACGATTTTCATAAATAACTCGACCCCAGCGCCACCTACCGAGTTTTCTGGGAGCCTATAATAGGACTATATATGCATGGTACAACCTCTGAAAATTTGACTGAAATCCATGCATTGAGTTAACTCCGAGCAACGAAAACGGCTATTATTTTATATATATAGATTTATATCTATACCTATATCTATATTTATATTTATATCTACAGTGTATTTTGCTTAGCTGCACATCCTTCTTTGCTACTTCAATGAGGAAGGTATCCAAATCCCTATGAAAGCAAATAATGGAGAAGCACTTACCACGTAGAAATAAGTGCAAGCGAAATGTTTACCGAATAGTATCTAATTATCTATATAACTACATAAATTTATAGCCATTTTCGTTGTTCTGCGAGATGAACAAAATAAATAAAAAGTTGTAAAATTAGGTAATTGTTGGGCCAGTGCAGGTAAACGTTAAAATGTTAAAAGTAATGCCTCTGATGCGCATTTTGGGGTAGGCAAATGCACTTAAGCATAGAGGCAGCAAAGCAAAATATACTGTATATTTATATTTATATCTATATTTATATTTATATTTCGTGCATTCCATGTCAACCGGGCCACCTAAATATCTCAAAAACGGGAATTTTCTGTTTTACCAAACTTTGTGCAGACTATCTTTGACATGTGTACTTTCATCTAAAATTTTTTCAGAATTACTACTTTTTTTGTTTCAAAATGGCGGACCAAAATATCTCAGAAATTTTGGATACAAACTGTCGAGGACATGGGTCCGAATTTAATCGAGTTTTAAAGATTAAGAAATATATTTTGCACTTACCCTTTATACTATGTTAATGAATTAATACTTAGCTGAATTAATACTTACCTGAATTAATACTTACCTGAATTAATACTTACCTAAGAATACATACCTTAAATTTGTCAAAATGAAATACTCACCCTGTACATATGTTTAACTATGTAACAAACCTTCGGCTATTGTGAACAAATTTCGGATATCTACATATGTAATGGCCAAGCAATAGGTTTAAGTTTAATCGTTCGCTACCCCTCAACCCAAACAGACGTGATTCGAAATTTTAACAAGTGCAAATTATCCCCCCGCTTGTATACCTATACACTCACCTAAATACATATAATAAATAAAGTGATTTGTGAAATCGTATAAATCGAATTAAAACTCTCTTTTATTCATTTGAGTTATGAATATGGTGCCGAAACCCTATTATTAAGGAACCAATATAAATTTATATACAAAGTATATAAAAGAAAAACCAAAAACAATTATACGCAAGCCCGTTAACGACACTTAAAACGGAAAAGGTAGCGAGCGAAGTAGCGGAAAACGAGTTAAGTCGTGTTTTTTTTAACTTGTGCGCATCTACGAAAGTTTGTTAATAAAGTTTATTTTTTTAATCCAAGATATAAAACTCGGCTCGGCCAAATAAAAAAGTTTAATTAAACTGCAAAAAAAAAAAAAACATAAAGTGAAGTAATTCGTTCATCTACAAAAAAAAAAATTTTAAGTTGGCAGTGCAAATAAAGTGAACAAGTGGGTGCGAAAAAACAAAAACAAAAAAGCAAAAAAACCGCCCAACAACAAATATAGGCGACATACCGCAGGCAAGTTGCCGTCAAGCGCCCCAACAACAACAGCAAGAAGCCAAAGCAGTTAGCCGTAGAAGCCGCCAGCAACAACAGCAAGGAGGGCGCCAGCAGCCCTTGGCAACAAACAGCCCATAATAGGAAGTAGACGCACAAAAGCCGCCCAACAACAGCAACGGCAAGTAGCCAACAAGACGCCGGTAAGCAGCAGCACAACAACAATAGTCAGCACCCACACACAAATACTCAGCAGCGGTTTGTAAAAAGAGGAATGCCCAAGTAAGTCCATCTATTACTTACCGAAAAAATAAAAGGTTTAGCGGATTTCTCAACTAGTACATGAAAACCCTGATATTTCATATACCGCAAAGAAAAATTAAATAAATACATAAATTCGTGCATAATTTTCCCGCGCATTTGCTCATATACACACATATCTACTCAAAATCCCAAAATCCGCTAAACTAAATCCACATATACGTATATATATTTAGCGGACCTCAAAGACGGTAAAAATATAAACCCTCGATTTGATTTACCGCTCATTTTTGCGCACATACATATTAATATTTATATATGAAATTCCCGCGCTTT
>NW_023458557.1:8176936-8185933 GCF_013731165.1 Rhagoletis pomonella | reverse complement strand
TGGTAAGTCTCTTAATGATTGCTTATACTCTGGTCCTAAGTTACAGACCGACCTGACTGCTGTTGTACTAAATTGGCGTCGATAACGAATTGCGCTCACTGGAGATATCGCCAAGATGTACCGTCAGATCGTGGTGGACGAGAGAGATACTGATTTGCAGCGTATTGTTTGGCGACCTAACTCGCATCGAGAGCCAACATATTTCAGATTAAAAACTGTCACTTATGGTACCAGTTGCGCGCCATACCTGGCCATTAAAGTATTGCACACTCTATCTGCTGACGAACGCTGTAACTTTCCTGACGCTGCTCAGTCTTGCTTGATGAGTTCTACGTGGATGATGTTCGAACGGGGGCAGACAATGTCGAGGATGCTTCCAGACGACGTCGAGAACTGCAAGGCCTTCTCCGCGCAGGTGGCTTCGCCCTGCGAAAGTGGAATTCCAACTCAAGCGCTGTGCTGAAAACCATTGATCCTGTTGATCTTGAAACTAAATCTTCACGGGAGTTTCAGCTAGAGGGAGAGTACAACACCTTAGGACTCTTCTGGGCTACCAAAGACGATTGCTTGACCTACGCACTAAAGCTTGATTACACGGTAACCACATTTACAAAGCGACAACTGCTGTCTGACGTGGCTAAGCTGTTCGACCCACTTGGGTTCCTGGCGCCTGTAATTATTCGTGGGAAAATGTTTATTCAAAAATTGTGGTTAACAGGCCTAGATTGGAATGACAATCTGCCGGAAGACTTGCAGACGAAATGGATATCTTTTCGCAACGAGCTTAAGACAGTTCCAGAAGTACGCATATCACGCTGGCTTAATACATCCCAGCAAAATGAAACCTATGAGCTCCATACCTTTGCAGATGCATCTACGCACGCATACGCCGCTGTAGTGTACTTAAAGGTTGTCGCTCAATCATCCGTCCACATTCACCTATTGATGTCGAAGACACGAGTGGCACCGTTAAAGAAAGTTACAGTACCACGTCTCGAGCCATGTGCAGCCTTACTTGCTGCTCGTCTGATGAATAAGGTAAGAGATACGCTTAACCTATCCTCGATATCTACTTATATGTGGTCAGACTCTACGACTACAATATGGTGGATACGATCCGATCCAGGAGCGCTAAAAGAGTTCGTGTCGAATCGTGTTAGCCAGATACAAGAGGTGACTACGGTAAGCGACTGGCGTTATGTTAACACGGCCGACAATCCTGCTGATTGTGCCTCACGAGGACTGACCATGGCGCAGCTTGTAGATCATCACCTATGGTGGCATGGGCCCTCCTGGCTTAGCCAACCAGAAACCAGCTGGCCATAGCCTTTGCTAAAGGCACCAGAAAAGCTCTCCGAATCCAAACCTGTGCAAGCTACAACGGCACGCATCATTCCTTCTGATTGGTTCATCCTGGAAAACTATTCGACGCTTGAAAGACTTTTAGTAATCACTGCTTGGTGTTTCCGCTTCATACGGGCCTCGCGAGGTATGACCCATGACACTGGCATGATGTGTTTGTGGAGCGAGCGCGAGGCTACCATGAAGTTTTGGATCAAGCGCATACAAGCTATCACGTTCAAGAGCGACATCGCAGCTCTCAATGATACTAAAGCAGTCAACAAGAGGAGCAAACTGTTAAAGCTAAATCCCATGTTAGACAAAAATGGGATGTTGTGCGTCGGCGGTCGCTTAAGGAACGCAAATATTCCATTCTCAGAGCGACACCCTGTCATCCTACCAAAGGATAATCATCTCACCATGTTGGTGATTAGACAAGCTCACCAGCGCACCCTTCATGGTGGCACCCAAGCCACACTCCAGTACGTTCGTCAGCGGTTTTGGATTATCGACAGACGGCAAGCTGTTAAGCGAATAACGAGTAATTGTGCAAGGTGCTTCCGCTACAAATGTTCGCCTCAGACGCAACTAATGGGCGATCTTCCCTCTGCCCGCAGCAATGCGTCACCGCCGTTCATGCACAGCGGCGTGGATTTTGCGGGCCCCTTCAACATAAGACCAACCAAAGGTCGAGGCCACCGTAGCTACAAAGGCTACGTGGCGCTCTTTGTGTGCTTGGCCACAAGAGCAGTACATCTCGAGCTCGTCAGCGATATGACGACGGAAGCGTTTCTTGCAGCGCTGACACGATACGTATCGGTACGTGGACTTGGCTCTGATTTATATAGTGACCATGGGACAACATTCGTTGGAGCCAATGCTCTAATTCAAGAAGAGATACGTGCGTTCAAAGCTCAGCTACGAGCTGCCACTAGTTACGGCTCTACAATCGGCCTGACATGGCACATCATACCCCCCGGTGCTTCAAATTTTTGGCGGTATCTGGGAGGCAGGCGTCAAGAGTATGAAACACCGCCTTCGGCAGATAATTCATACTAAGACCTTAACATTTGAAGAATTTTTTACCGTGTTGAAACAGGTGGAAGCGTGTTTGAACTCGCGACCGATTTCTGCACTGTCCGATGACCCTCAGGACTTATCAGCGCTTACACCGGGCCATTTTCTGATCGGAAGAGCATTGACGTCACTCCCAGAACAGTACATCCTTGGCGAAGGGGTTGGCTTATTGAAGCGATGGAAGTTGCTGAAGCAGATGCACCAAAACTTTTGGCATAGTTGGTCCTGCGAGTATTTGCATCAACTTCAAATGCGAAATAAATGGCGCACGCAACAACCAAATATTGTCTGCGGCCAACTCGTTTTAGTACGAGACGAACGGTTGCCACCCAAGTGCTGGATTCTTGGTCGTATAACCGATGCTCACGCTGGAGAAGACGGATTAGTTCGCGTGGTTACTATAAGAACGCAAACCAGTCTTATCAAAAGACTTCTATCAAAGATCTCGGTTCTACCCATCGAGATTGACCCGATGGATTCACAGGAAGGAACCACTCAGGCCGCGCTCAAGACGGTGGGCGGCGCACTATAATAATTTCGCCGACAAATCCGACGAAGGTGGGCGGAATGTTCGAAGTCCGAGAAAATGCGACCCTGCTCGGTTAGTTTTACCATCCCTGGCTTCATCTGATGTAAGAAACATATACTTTGCAGCTAACCTAGCTATGTATATACATATTGTTTACTTTGTACTAGCAAGAATTCTTTGAATAAATCTTAATCAGATATAGTCTTCGGCTCAGTGTTTATTTTTTGAAAACCGACAAACTCTTTACAACATCAGAAGCACCTACATCTAATCCGAAAAAGTTTTTCACAACACAGGAAGCCATAGAAGCATTTAGACAAGATCTAATACAAAAAGAGAAAAATATTTCAGGAATAATTGAGAGTTCACATCCCTTTTATAGACATTTTCAGCTTCAATATGAGGATAATATTATGCTAAGAATTCGTTGTACATATGATAGTGATTTCCTTCAATGCAAACTGAATATTTCTTGTTTTGAGTATCGTCAGGTTGCATTCGAGAAAATTTTAAGTAACGGTGAAATTGAAATAATTACTGGAGATGATACTACACTACGCTCAGATATCACACTAATTGATATTAAAAGTTATAAACATGATATGAATATGGAAATTTCTTAATTTTTAATAGAATGAGATAGATTTATTATATAAATATGAAATATAAAAAGAATGTAAATGTAGTATATAAAAAGATTAATGTGATATTTGGGTTTCATTATTCAGCGGAGTGTAATCGATTAGTTAATAAAATTGGTGGCTCTAATATATACTTATGTTTACAATTATTTAAATAGGATTTCATTAGACGCTAAAAAATATTATAAACCTTTATAGAAACTCATAAGACTATTTTTTAAACGAATTTAAAAAAAAGCTTAAGCTATATAGTGTCAGAGGAATATACGTTGGTTATAGATGTTCAGGGATTCTATTTTAATAGGAAATTTATTGCTAAAGAAGTCAGCATATCAACATATGATTCATATATAACATCGTTTCTAATTCAACCTCCTTTTGAAGAATCTAAGTTGACGATATGGGATAAAACAACTAATAACTGGTTATATATCATAATCATCATGGATTAAAATGGGAAGATGGTGATTCGACTTAAATGACTGTTATTGAATATATCCATACATTAATGAAAAGAGAAAATTATATATTCTTTGCTAAAGGATTGGAGAAAATCAGATGGATTCAACGGTTATTCGGAAACGATATTATTTTATATAATTTAGATGATTTAAATTGTCCAAATTTAAAGAATTTATATAATAAAAATATAAATACTTGTAAATATCATAATAATTCTATATGTGCTGAAAAAAATTTAACAATATTAAGAAAATTTATTTCTTCATTAAATATGTAATAATAAATATAAATAAATAAGTAATTATAAAACTTTATTTTATTTAAAATTACATTTTTTTTTGTTCTCATCATCAACATCTGCAGACCTTTCCATTCATATGTGAAAGATTAAAAGATTTCGTATTATTTTTGAATTTGTTAGACATTCGGTGACTCTTTTGAATTTAATAAATTTGTCTTTCAATGAATATAAACGAGAAAAATAAGTATCTTAATCCTTTTCGAAACGATGTATTATTAATATCTCCTGCTTTCTATATCAAAATATGAGTTTTCATAAAAAGTATGCTTAACAACTTTTCTCACTAAGTCAGGTATATATGAATGAATAATGCTAGATGAATAAAACATTTAAATATACACAAACTTTTATAAGCATTTTTTTAAGTTTATGTGGGATTCGTTAACGTCCACTTGGCGTTACTATACTTATTAGGCAAACAATGATGATGAAATCAAGATCAAGGCTATTTATAATATTAGCATTTGATTTGAATCATATAATAAAATTTAAATAGGGTAATAAAAAATAAATATATTCTTTGACAGCAATATTGAGTTCAAGATTATTTGCACATTTTAATTGAATCATATTATGAAGTATAAAATAGATTACTAAAATATATGTATATTTAAATATGTTCTTTCTCAACAGTTTACCTCAATGCTTTTTATATAGTTATGAAATGTGTATAAATAAGCTAATACTGTACATTAAAAATTATTACTTTTTTTAAAGATACTTATAAAACACATCATGCCTGGAATCAATCGAATCCTCAATAGCGAGCATCATGGAGAGTACAACTTCGATTTCGAATTGGAGATGTTGTGCTTTGAAGAAATGAAAAACCCTTATATATGTATTGAAGATGAAGATGAGGGTCCCCGGTTACAGGTTTTGGGCATCCCAGTCAGAGCAGCCCATGTTTTTTTTTAACAAAAAATGGGATGAAGATGATGACAATAGAAAATTTCTAACCGTTTTTGGCGGGGAAATTGAGGAGTACATAATGGAGCAACATCAAAACCAACATGAATATGAAAGAAGGGGTTTAGATATTAAGACTGAATTGAAGTATTATAGTAGAACAAATAGGGAAGCGATGCATGATATAGAAGTTTATTCTAAATCATATAATAATATTGTATTTGAATATAAATTAACTTTTGAATTGGTATTTAGAAATTTAAAATTTAATTATATATAACCATAGATTTATTAAAAAAACTTCAGCGTTTATTTGAATATAATGTTATTTTATATGAGAGTTATTTATGAAAAAAGGTTTATTCATAAATCGTTAGTCGTTGTAAAAGGTTTTATAAATAATATAATTAATAAGCTTCCTATTGAACTTCATTTGTCTAGTTATCAATTTTGTGAACCTGGAACGAAACTACGGAAACTTGTAGTAAGAGGAGATTGAGGGAGTAATCTACTAGACACTGCTTGTAGAGTACATGATATATAATATTTATATAATAAAGGTTTAGATAACCGACATATTGCTGATAAAAAATTAATTGAGAAGGCTTGGGGTAGAGTTAAAGCGAAGGATAGCAATCTTAATGAGAAAACAAATGCTTGGTTAGTTACAAATATAATGAAGACAACAACGAAATTCGGTATGGGGAACATTTATAGTAAAACTAAGAAAGTGGGAGGAAAAACTGGTTATCATCTCTTCAAACATGCTTGAAAAAGTGCTAAACAAAATTTTAAGAAAAGTGATAACTTAAAAGATGCAATAAAAATTTCACGAAAGGTTGTAAATAATATTTTAAAAAAATCTATAATAAAAGCCCCACGTGTAATACCATTACCTAAATCAGGAGGATTTCTCCCATTAGCGCCTTTATTCGTAGCAGTAGGAGCACTTGAAAGTCTATCTGGCGGTACAGCAGGAATTAACACAATCAATGCTATAAAAACTGGAAAGGAGCAGTTATTGGAGGAGAAACGTCATAATAATACAATGGAAGCTATTTCAATGGGAAAAGGAATGCTTTTAAAGCCTTATAAAAAGGGATTCGGATTATATTTAAAACCATACCAAAAAAACTCTTAATGAAGCTACCCAGAAGACCTCTTACTGATGTAGACTTAAAGAAGTATTCAAAATTTATTCCAAATTTTAGAGGGGTATTCATGTGTGACACTTTACCCCGTAAGCCATTTAAGAGAGAATGTGGAATAATAAATTTGCATAGTTCAAAGAGTCCAGGAACGCATTGGGTAGCTTTCTGGAAAAACGATAATGAGATTGATTACTTCGATAGCTTTGGAAACTTACGGCCTCCTACGGAAATAATAAAGTATTTAGGAAAAAACATTAAACATAACTATAATAAACAGCAAAGCTATAATTCATATAATTGCGGACATTTATGTTTAAAATTCTTATTATCAAAATAAATAAGTAAATATAAAACTTTCTTTTATTTCAAATTATATTTTATTTGTTCTCATCATCAACATCAACAGGCCTTTCCATTCATATACACATACAAATTAAATACTTAGCAATTATTTAAAAAAAGCTAAAGCTATATAATGTCAGGGAAATATACGTTGGTTATAGACGTTCAGGGAGTCTATTTTAATAAGAAATTTATTGCTAAAGAAGTCCGCATATCAACATATGATTCACATGTAAAAACGTTTCTTATTCAACCTCCTTTTGAAGAATCCAAGTTAACGATACGGGATAAAACAACTAACAACTGGTTATATCATAATCATCATGGATTAAAATGGGAAGATGGTGATTCGACTTTAATGACTGTTATTGAATATATCCATTAATTAATGAAAAGAAAAAATTATATATTCTATGCTAAAGGATTGGAGAAAATCAGATGGATTCAATGCTTATTCGGATACGATATTATTTTATATAATTTAGATGATTTAAATTGTCTATGCTAAAGGATTGGAGAAAATCAGATGGATTCAATGTTTATTTGGATACGATATTACTTTATATAATTTAGATGATTTAAATTGTCCAAATTTAAAGAATTTATATATTAAAAATACAAATATAAATACTTGTAAATATCATAAAAATTCTATGATATGTGCCGAAAAAAATGTAATAATATTAAGAAAATTTATTTCTTCACTACATATCTAATAATAAATAAAAATAAATAAGTAATTACAAAACTTTCTTTTATTTCAAATTAAATTTTATTTGTTCCATCATCAACATCAACAGGCCTTTCCATTCATATACACATACATATTAAATACTTAGCCATTAACTATGTGAACATTATTCACACACTTTTATGCTAAAGGATTGGAGAAAATCAGATGGATTCAACGTTTATTCGGATACGATATTATTTTATATAATTTAGATGATTTAAATTGTCCAAATTTAAAGAATTTTTATGTGACCTGGTCTACGAAAAGGGAGCTTACGAGCGAAAACTAGTTTTCTGTGAAAAAGCTGTTAAAAGTAAGCAACTCGTTTCGTCAGTTTCTCATTATCTCGTTAATTGTTCTCCGGGCCGGACGTCCAGTAAGTGTTGTTGTTGGTCCAGTAAGTGTTGTTGTTAGTCGGAATATTATTATAGTTTTATTATTATTATTATTAATATTATTATTATTATTATTAATATTATTATTATTATTATTAATATTATTATTATTTTTAGTACACTTCTAAGCAAGTTAGGATTTTCTGCTTTTCACCACGTGAAAAAGCATCTCATCTTCCATCCGAATCAACCAAAAAGTGAAAATTGATTTTTTGACACCTAAGCCCCCTTTCCGTAGACCAGGTCACATATAATAAAAATACAAATATAAATACTTGTAAATATCATAAAAATTCTATGATATGTGCTGAAAAAATGTAATAATATTAAGAAACTTTATTTCTTAATTAAATATCTAATAAATAAAAATAAATAAGTAATTATAACACTTTATTTTATTTCATATTAAATTTTATTTGTTTTCAACATCAACAGACCTTTCTATTCATATATATGTATGTATACACATACATATTAAATACTTAGCAATTAACTATCTGAACATTATTAACACACTTTTCTAGGGGAGGAGCATCAATATATGTATATACATATGTATGTATGTATGTTTGCATATAGATGTATGTATGAGAATACGTATGTATATATGTATACCAATACACCTTACCAATTTTCGACATATAAAACACCTTGTATCGGATTTCTTGGATTTCCATCAGCGGAACACCCTGTGATCGGTTCCGGTTCCGGCCTCAGATTTGTCACCAGCGACATCTTGCGGCTTTTATCTGGGTTCTGAACTAGGATTACGATCGGCGACATCTTTTGGCGGAGCAGCAAAGCTTGCGGCGGAGCAGCAGCAAACCATATAGCGGTTCTGGACCGGAGCAACGGCTAACCATATAGCGGTTCTGGACCGGAGCAACAGCAAACCATATAGCGGTTCTGGACCGGACAGGATCAGCAATTTCAGCGCATCCTCTTCCGTAGGAAAAATGGAAATAAAGCCAGTGACTTTGCGCTCAAGTTAATTGCGCCCCGTATTTGGCGATCCGTACTTTACACTAATTACCAAAAGATTCCTCACACTCTTATCCATTAACCAAAGGTATTCTTACCGAGGAAACATACGTCGATGACATATTATCCGGGGGC
>NW_023458557.1:8174393-8176836 GCF_013731165.1 Rhagoletis pomonella | reverse complement strand
CACTGATAAGGCCCAATCAGTTCATTGACGGTGGGCTTCAGTCTTTCGAACAATACGCTCGATAAGACCTTGTAACCTATGCTTAGAAGGCTGATCCCGCGGTAGTTGGCGCGAATGGCGGGGTCACCTTTCTTGTGGATTGGGAAGAGCACACTTAAATTCCAGTCGTCGGGTATGCGTTCATCTGACCATATTCTGCACAAGAGTCGATGCATGCACCTTATCAACTCCTCGCCGCCGTACTTGAATAGCTCAGCTGGCAGGCTGTCAGTTCCAGCGGCTTTGTTGTTTTTCAGCCGCGTTATTGCTATACGTACCTCGTCATAGTCAGGCGGTGGAATGTCGACTCCGTCATCATCGACTGCGGGCTCGGGTTCTTCTTCTCCACAACTTTCCGTGCTGCTACCATTTATTAGGGCGGAAAAGTGTTCCCTCCATAATTTAAGTACGCTCTGGACATCAGTTACTAGGTCGCCATTATTGTTCTTACAGGAGTGCGCCCCGGTCTTTAAACCTTCCGTAAGTCGCCTTACTCTCTGGTAAAATTTTCGGGCATTCCTCCTGTCGGCCAGCATTTCAAGCTCTTCGCACTCACGTATTTCGGTCTCTCTCTTCTTGTTGCGGCAAATACGTCTCGCTTCCCTCTTCAGATCCCTATAGCGGTCCCACATAGCGCGCGTTGCGCCCTATCGCAGCGTGGCCCTGTAGGCGGCATCTTTTTTCTCTGCAGCTTCCTGACACTCCTCATCGTACCAGTTGTTCTTTCGGGCTCGCTGAAATGCGACTACTTCTTCGGCGGCGGTACTTAATGAGCGGGAAATGTGGTTCCACTGCTCGCATATAACGGTTTGTTAAAGAGTGCTCTCTGAGAGCAGGTGTGAGAGTCGAGTAGCGAAAGCGCTGGCTGTCTGTTGTGATTGCAGCTTTTATTTGGGCGCACATTTTTTGCTGCACAGAGGCGGGTGCGTATCTTGGCTGCAACAAGATAGTGGTCCGAGTCGATGTTTGGGCCTCGGAGTGTGCGTACGTCTAAAACACTGGAAGCGTGCCTTCCGTCTATCACAACATGATCGATTTGGTTTCTCGTTTTTCGATCCGGAGACAGCCAGGTAGCTTGATGGATCTTTTTATGCTTGAACCTAGTACTGCATACTACCATGTTTCGGGCCCCGGCCTCAATCCGTTGTCGGACGTTTCGTCGTGGAGGCTGAATTTTCCGACGGTGGTTCCAAAGATCCCTTCTTTGCCCACCCTGGCATTGAAGTCGCCAAGCACGATTTTGATATCATGACGCATGACGGGGCAGCGCTCGTACGTGCGCTCCAAGCGCTTATAGAAGAGATCCTTGGATGCCTCATCCTTCTCTTCCATCGGGGCATGGGCGGAGATGAGCGAGATGTTGAAGAATCTCGCTTTGATGCGGATTGTGGCTGGACGCTCGTCCACCGGGATGAACGACAGTACTCGGCGACGGAGTCTCTCTCCCACCACAAATCCAACTCCGAATTTGCGCTCCTTTACATGGCAGCTGTAGTAGACGTCGCAAGGCCCCAGACATTGTTTGCCTTGCCCCGTCCAACGCATTTCTTGGATGGCGGTGATGTCAGCTTTTGTCCTTACGTGGACATCAACCAGCCGGGCAGAGGCACCTTCCCCAATAAGGGTCCTGACATTCCAGGTGCATGCCCTCAAATCATAGTCCTTTAAACGTTTGCCGTGGTCGTCATCATAAGGGGGGGTCTCATCCGAGGCTTTGCCTTGCTTCTTCACTGGAAGTGGTTTTTACGTGGCGGGTCCCAAGTTCAGCGCACAACCCATTGCTGGGACGGGGGTGGTTTCGCAAACAAATACACGTTTATATAGCGAGCCGCTTGCTCCAAGCAGACACCCGCTTGCAGCCGCACCTACTGGTGAACAGACGCTGCAGACTTCAGTGAGCCCTTTAACCGAATAAGTCAGAGTGGCCCCACCGAAGCTCCCTCTCTTTCTGCCGTGACCCAAGGCTCCACTCGGATTGGTTACCGCATCTCGCACATGGGTTGCTCAGGTTGCCCAGAGTGCGCGAACGAGGACGCAAGAGTCGGGATCGAGTATAGCCATGCAACTGTAACTGCATACCCAGCGCAATGACTATACCCCATTGCACTCCACGCAATGACTATACCCCATTGCACTCCACTTATCGATTACACTCCGCTGAATAATGAAAACCAAATATCAAATTAATCTTTTTATATACTACATTTACATTCTGTTTATATTTCATATTTATATAATAAATCCATCTCATTTTATTAAAAGTTAAGAAATTTCTATATTCATATCATGTTTATAACTTTTAATATCAATTAATGTGACATCTGAGCGTAGTGTAGTATCATCTCCAGTAATAATCAAATTTCACCGTTACTTAAAATTTTCTCGAATGCAACCTGACGATACT
>NW_023458557.1:8171345-8174293 GCF_013731165.1 Rhagoletis pomonella | reverse complement strand
TTTTTTTGGTATGGTTTTAAATATAATCCGAATCCCTTTTTATAAGGCTTTAAAAACATTCCTTTTCCCATTGAAATAGCTTCCATTGTATTATTATGACGTTTCGCCTCCAATAACTGCTCCTTTCCAGTTTTTATAGCATTGACTGTTTTAATAATTCCTGCTGTACCGCCAGATAAACTTCCAAGTGCTCCTAATGCTACGAATAAAGGCGCTAATGGGAGAAATCCTCCAGACTTAGGTCATGGTATTACACGTGGTGCATTTATAAACGATTTTTTTCCTCTAAAAATATTATTTACAACCTTTCGTGAAATTTTTTTTGCATCTTTTAAGTTATCACTTTTATTTAAATTTTGTTTAGCATTTTTTAAATCATGTTTGAAGATATAATAACCAGTTTTTCCTCCCACTTTCTTAGTTTTACTATTATTGTTCCCCATACCGAATTTCGGTTTTGTCTTCATTATATTTGTAATTAACCAAGCATTTGTTTTCTCATTAAGATTGCTATCCTTCGCTTTAACTCTTTCCCAAGCCTTCTAAATCTTTATTATATAAGTATGATATATCATGTTCTCTACAAGCAGTGTCTAGTAGATTAATCCCTCGATCTCCTCTTACTAAAAGTTTCGGTAGTTTCGTTCCAGGTTCACAAAATTGATAACTAGGCAAATGAAGTTCAATAGGAACTTATTAATTATATTATTTATAAAACCTTTTCCAACGACTAACGATTTATGAATAAACCTTTTTTCATAAATAACTCTCATATAAAATAATATTATATTCAAATAAACGCTGAAGTTTTTTTTTTAATAAATCTATGGTTCTATATAATTAAATTTTAAATTTCTAAATACCCATTCAACAGTTAACTTATATTCAAATACAATATTATTATATGATTTAGAATAAATTTCTATTTCATACATCGCTTCCCTATTTGTTCTACTATAATACTTTAATTTAGTCTTAATATCTAAACCCCTTCTTTCATATTCATGTTGGTTTTGATGTTGCTCCATTATGTACTCCTCAATTTCCCCGCCACAAACGGTTAGACATTTTCCATTGTCATCCTCTTCATCCCATTTTTGTTAAAAAAAAAGCATGGGCTGCTCTGACTGGGATGCCCAAAACCCCAAAACCTGTAACCGGGGACCCTCATCTTCATCCTCAATACATATATAAGGGTTTTTCATGTCTTCAAAGCACAACATCTCCAATTCGAAATCGAAGTAGTACTCTCCATGATGCTCGCTATTGAGGATTCGATTGATTCCAGGCATGATGTGTTTTATAAGCATCTTTAAACAAAGTAAAGATTTCTAATGTACAGTATTAGCTTATTTATACACATTTCATAACTATATAAAAAGCATTGAGGTAAACTGTTGATAAAGAACATATTTAAATATAGAGATATTTTTTTAGTAATCTATTTTATACTTCATAATATGATTCAATTAAAATGTGGAAATAATCTTGAACTCAATGTTGCTGTCAAAGAATATATTTATTTTTTATTACCCTATTTAAATTTTATTATATGATTAAAATCAAATGCTAATATTATAAATGGCCTTGATCTTGATTTCATCATCATTGTTTGCCTGATAAGTATAGTAACGCCAAGTGGACGATAACGAATCCCACATAAACATATAAAAAAATGCTTATAAAACTATGTGTATATTTAAATGTTTTATTCATCTAGCATTATTCATTCATATATTGCTGACTTAGTGAGAAAAGTTGTTAAGCATACTTTTTATGAAAACCCATATTTTGGTACAGAAAGCAGGAGATATTAATAATACATCGTTTCGAAAAGAGATTAAGATACTTGTTTTTCTCGTTTATATTCATTGAAAGACAAATTTATTAAATTCAAAAGAGTCACCGAATGTCTAACAAATTCAAAAATAATACGAAATCTTTTAATCTTTCACGTATGAATGGAAAGGTCTGCTGATGTTGATAATGAGAACAAAAAAAATTTAAGTTGAAATAAAATAAAGTTTTATAATTACTTATTTATTTATATTTATTATTAGATATTTAATGAAGAAATAAATTTTCTTAATATTGTTACATTGTTTTCAGCACATATCATAGAATTATTATGATATTTACAAGTATTTATATTTATATTTTTATTATACAAATTCTTTAAATTTAGAAAATTTAAATCATCTAAATTATATAAAATAATACCGTATCCGAATAAGCGTTGAATCCATCTGATTTTCTCCAATCCTTTAGCATAGAATATATAATTTTCTCTTTTCATTAATGTATGGATATATTCAATAACAGTCATTAAAGTCGAATCACCATCTTCCCATTTTAATCTATGATGATTATGATATAACCAGTTATTAGTGGTTTTATCCCATATCATCAACTTAGATTCTTCAAAAGGAGGTTGAATAAGAAACGTTGTTATATATGATATATATGTTATATATATGTTGATATGCTGACTTCTTTAGCAATAAATTTCCTATTAAAATAGAATCCGTGAACATCTATAACCAACGTATGTTCCTCTGACATTATATAGCTTAAGTTTTTTTTAATTCGTTTAAAAAATAGTCTTGAATTTCTATAAAGGTTTATAATATTTTTTAAATAATTACAAACATAAGTATATATTAGAGCCACCAATTTTATTAACTTATCGATTACACTCCGCTGAATAATGAAAACCAAATATCAAATTAATCTTTTTATATACTACATTTACATTCTGTTTATATTTCATATTTATATAATAAATCCATCTCATTTTATTAAAAGTTAAGAAATTTCTATATTCATATCATGTTTATAACTTTTAATATCAATTAATGTGACATCTGAGCGTAGTGTAGTATCATTTCCAGTAACAATTTCAATTTCACCGTTACTTAAAATTTTCTCGAATGCAACCTGACGATACT
>NW_023458557.1:8165535-8171245 GCF_013731165.1 Rhagoletis pomonella | reverse complement strand
ACTTTTAATATCAATTAATGTGACATCTGAGCGTAGTGTAGTATCATTTCCAGTAACAATTTCAATTTCACCGTTACTTAAAATTTTCTCGAATGCAACCTGACGATACTCAAAACAAGAAATATTCAGTTTGCGTTGAAGGAAATCACTATCATATACAACGAATCCTTAGCATATTATTATCCTCATATTGAAGCTGAAAATGTATATAAAAGGGATGTTAACTCTCAATTCTTCCTGAATTATACTTCTTCTTCTTTTTTGGCGCTGTAACCGCCTAAGCGATTTTGGCCGAGTTCAGCAAAGCACGCCAGTCGTTTCTCCTCTGTGCCAACTGACGCCAATTGGAAACGCTAAGTGAAGCCAAGTCCTTCTCCACCTGATCTTTCCATCGCATCCATCCTCTTCCTCAGCTACCACCAGAGGGCTCCGAGTTGAATACTTTCAGAGCTGGAGCGTTGGTGTCCATTCGAACGACATGAAAAAGCCAGCGGAGCCGCTATATTTTAATTCGCCGCACTATGTCCATATCGTTGTAAAGCTCATACAGCTCATCGTTCCATCGTCTGCGGTACTCGCCGTCGCCAACGCGTAAAGGACCGTAAATCTTCCGCAAAATCTTTCTCTCAAACACCCCAAGAGCCGCCTCATCGGATGTTGTCATTGTCCATGCTTCTGCGCCATATACCAGCACGGGCATGATGAGTGACTTATAGAGCGTGGTTTTCGTACGTCGAGAGAGGACGTTACTCCTGAATTGCCTACTCAGTCCAAAGTAGCACTTGTTGGCAAGAGTGATTCTACGTTGGATTTCAATTCTGACAATATTATCGGTGTTAATGCTGGTTCCCAAGTAAACGATATTCTCTACTTTCTCGAAATTGTAACTGTCAACAGTGACGTGGGTGCCAAGGCGCGAATGTGCTGACTGTTTGTTTGATGACAGGAGATACTTCGTCTTGTCCTCGTTTACCACCAGACCCATGCGCTTTGCTTCCCTATCCAACTTGGAAAAGGCAGAACAGACTTCGCGGTTTTTGTTACCGATGATGTCGATGTCATCGGCATAAGCCAGCAATTGCACGCTCTTGTAGTAAATTGTTCCTGAGCGGTTCAGTTCTGCAGCTCTTATTATCTTCTCCAACATCAGATTAAAGAAGTCACATGAAAGGGAGTCGCCCTGTCTGAAACCCCGTTTTGTGGCGAACGGCTCGGAGAGGTCTTTTCCAATTCTGACGGAGCTGGTGGTATTGCTCAACGTCATTTTACACAGCCGTATGAGTTTTGAGGGGATGCCAGACATAGCGGCGTATAGGCAACTCCTTTTAGTGCTGTCAAAAGCGGCTTTAAAGTCGACAAATAGGTGGTGAGTGTAGATCCTTTTCTCGCGGGTCTTTTCCAAGATTTGGCGTATTGTGAATACCTGGTCTATGGTGGATTTGCCAGGTCTAAAGCCACACTGATAAGGCCCAATCAGTTCATTGACGGTGGGCTTCAGTCTTTCACACAATACGCTCGATAAGACCTTGTAACCTATGCTTAGAAGGCTGATCCCGCGGTAGTTGGCGCGAATGGCGGGGTCCTTTCTTGTGGATTGGGCAGAGCACACTTAAATTCCAGTCGTCGGGCATGCGTTCATCTGACCATATCCTGCACAAGAGTTGATACATACACCTTATCAACTCCTCGCCGCCGTACTTGAATAGCTCAACTGGCAGGCTGTCAGCTCCAGCGGCTTTGTTGTTTTTCAGCCTGAATTATACTCCTCTTTTTATATTAGATCTTGTCTAAATGCTTCTATGGCTTCCTGTGTTGTGAAAAACTTTTTCGGATTAGATGTAGGTGCTTCTGATGTTGTTTCAGGGATAGATGTTTTATTTACACTAAACCAAAAATCCATCTCTGGATCAAAGAAAAACGTTCCTTATTTTAAGGTTGAAAATTCTTCCGAATGATTAAAAAATTCTCCTGAATGCGTAATTATTTTGGAATGTGTAAAAACGTACACGAAAATATGGAACCGTGGATGTAATCTATCATTTTGAAGAAATGTTGGGCATGAAAAGAGGATAAAACTTCTTTAGTGCTGTTTCGTTCCCATTTTTCTTCATTTTTATTGCCGTTCTTCTTCAATTAAGAGAAGTTTTTTTTTGGGTGTACGTCCTCTTTTAATCCATTTTGAACCCTTTGAGTCCATTTCATTAGTTTAAAGTTCAGTTTTAGGTTTATAGTATCATTATTAAGTAGTTTTAGGGAAAACTCTATATTTTCAAATTCATTTTGACTCAAATCAATAAAAAGCCTCATTATATTTATATTTTTATTTTAATTGTTTATTAATAAATTTGGTTTTGCCGGAACAACACGGGGTTTTAATTTAAAATACTGATGTCCATAATATACTATAAGATATTTTTTTTCCTGTCCAATAATATTATACTTCAGGAAGAGGATTTGTAGGTATCTCATAACAAAACACCTGTAGGCCACGGGATTCCACACCTTCAGTAGATATTCCATTGCATAGGTTCTCCATTTATATAAAATTCAGGCTATAAACGTATATAAAAAATAGAATATCATGTATGTTCTGAAATTCGTTCGATTTGAAATCGATACGATTTTGGAAATATCATAAAACTCATAATTTGATATTGGTACGGATGATGTAACATAGCTTATGTTTCTGTTATATTTTTTATATAAAATATTCAATCTTTTCATCAGAAATAACGATCAATATTTAGCAAATCATATCGATTTCAAATCGATCGATTTACAGAATATGCCTGTATATGTATATATGTATATATATTTTAAAATTAGAAACCATTTTTTCTATTATTATTAGATCTTTTTAATAAAAGCTTACCTTCGTCCTTTGTTAAATATATATTTTTTTTTATATAATTTACTTAAAAACTTTCACAAAAATGGACCTTATTCACAGCAAATTTCTTTGATAAATGAGAACTCATCTCAATAAAGAGATAAGTTTATATACTACATTTTCATTTCTCTAATAAGCATAAGAATTCAAAAATTGGCTGGCTTTCAAAACGCCAATCACATTTAATAAATCAATGACAATTTACAAAGAATTCAAAAATAGCCAAACAAAAAACTCTATGCCATACATGTATATTTAATTTCTCTGATAAGCCCCAAGTTGTAGTGTGATTTTAAAACATTAATATATTAGCCTATTCATCTTTTTATTAATATAAGAATAACATTGATCTTGATTTCATCATCATTGTTTGTCTAATAAGTATATTAATGCCAAGTGGACGATAACGAACCCACATAAATATATAAAAAAATGCTTAAAAATGCTTGACTTATTGAAAAAAGTTCTTAAGTCCATTTTTTATGAAAACTCATGTTTATATATAGGTGAAAATCTATAATTTCTATAAGTTAATAAAGTTATTACTTATATGAAAACTGATGAACTTATATGAAAATTAATGAAATTATATGAGTTCATCAATTTAATACTTGTAAGAAAATCTATAATTTCTATGACTTAATAAAGTTATTACTTGTATGAAAAATTATAACTTGTATTAGTTAATAAGGCAATTACTTATATGAAAACTGATGAACATATATGCAAATTAATGAAATTATATGAGTTCATCAATTTAATACTTATATGAAAATCTATAACTTCTATGAGCTAATGAAGTTATTACCTATATGAAAAATTATTGAAAACTCATAACTTCTATAAGTTAAAAAGGTTGTTGCTTATATGAAAAAATTTTAACAGAGTCGAAAATGTATGAGAAAAATATGAAATTTCATCAAAATAATGCATGCAAGAAACATTACATATTTACTCGACTTTGTTTTGTACATTGACAAAATCTATGAAAATTTGAAACTTATGTTAATTAAGAAACAATTAGGCATATGAAAACTAATGAAACTAGCTTACATAAATTAATAAAGCAATTACTTACATCAAATATTATAACATTCATGAGTTAATATAGATATTACTGGTATGAAAACTGATGAACTTATATGAGTTCATCAATTTAATACTTATATGAAAATATATAGTTTTTATGAATTAATAAAGTTATTTCTTGTATGAAAAATTATAGCTTGTATGAGCTAATAAGACAATTACTTGTATGAAAACGAATGAACTCATATGAGTTCCTAAATTTAATACTTGTATGAAAAATTATAATTTGTATGAGGTAATAAATTTTATACTAGTATGAAAACTCACTACTTCTATGAGTTAAAAAGGCTACTAGTTGTATGAAAAAATTTTAGCAGAACCCAAAATTTACGTATGAAAAAAAAAAAATGAAATTGATAAATATAAAATTTCATCAAAATAATGCATGCAAGAAACATTAGATATTTACTCGACTTTTTTTGCACGTTGAGAAAATCTATGAAAATTTAGAATTTATGTGAATTAATAACCAACTATTTATTTAATACTTGTATGAAAAATTATTACTTGTATGAGTTAATAAGACTATTATATGAAAATTTGGAGCTTGTATGAGTTAACAAAATTAGTACTTATATGAAAATTAATGAAAATTCTATAAGTTGATAAATTTAATACAAACTGTATTTTAAATGGGGTTTTGTATAATTATTAGTTCATCTCATATGTGAGATTAATAAATTCAATAATGATTCAGTATTAATATTACTCCAAGGACAGATCGTAAAATGTTTTCCATATATAGATTTTATCCAAGACCCATTTTCCATCTGTTCCGTTAATATACATCCATTTTGTATAATGTTTCTATGATGATCTAATATATATTTAAAATTCCTTTATAGAAATCCTTTAGTTTCATTACTTTTCATATTGTGTTTGATTGTAGTATCTAGTTAAATCGTTATCTGTTTAATAGAACAGCCCTATTTAGCAGTTAGCTGTTTAATAGAACAGCCCTGTTTAGCAGTTAGCTGTTTAATAGAACAGCCTTGTTAAGTAGTTAGCTGATTAATAGAATGGTATACATTATTAAATTTATCAACTTATAGAATTTTCATTAATTTTCATATAAGTACTAATTTTGTTAACTCAAACAAGCTCCAAGTTTTCATATAATAGTCTTATTAACTCATACAAGTAATAATTTTTCATACAAGTATTAAATAAATAATTGGTTATTAATTCACATAAGTTCTAAATTTTCATAGATTTTCTCAACGTGCAAAAAAAGTCGAGTAAATATCTAATGTTTCTTGCATGCAATATTTTGATGAAATTTTATATTTATCAATTTCATATTTTTTTTTTCATACGTATATTTTCGGTTCTGCTAAAACTACATACAACTAATAGCCTTTTTAACTCATAGAAGTTGTGAGTTTTCATACTAGTATAAAATTTATTACCTCATACAAATTATAATTTTTCATACAAGTATTAAATTTAGGAACTCATATGAGTTCATTCGTTTTCATACAAGTAATTGTCTTATTAGCTCATACAAGCTATAATTTTTCATACAAGAAATAACTTTATTAATTCATAAAAACTATATATTTTCATATAAGTATTAAATTGATGAACTCATATAAGTTCATCAGTTTTCATACCAGTAATGTCTATATTAACTCATGAATGTTATAATATTTGATGTAAGTAATAGCTTTATTAATTTATGTAAGCTAGTTCATTAGTTTTCATATGCCTAATTGTTTCTTAATTAACATA
>NW_023458557.1:8155648-8165435 GCF_013731165.1 Rhagoletis pomonella | reverse complement strand
GTGTGTACGAATCTTAACAAAAAAAAAAAAGTGCGCGTGATTATTTTCTAAAAATAAAAAGGGTAGAAAACTCAGTGCTTAATATTTTTCCGAAAACAAAAAAAAATAGAACATTTTCACGTTTATTGGTGTATCGGCTAACATTAACGAATTGCGCGAACGTCCATTTTGATTCTTGATACGGTGTTGTTTGTGTAAAAAATACCAGTCGCATTTACCGAAGCACAAGATTGATAAAATTTATTCTTTTCTTGCAAGGCACAGAATTTAGTTTTTTCTCATTTTACTGGCTTTCACTTTTATTTGCATTTTATTAATCGCGTAACTTCAAGTATATTTTGCGAAACTCCTTTGGTTTCTTTTCACAGTGCACTTGTCTATTATTAGTGGCGCGCTTGTACATATTGCTGATCACTTCACTGGGTTGTTTCCCCCATTTATTTGTTTGTTGCACAGCCGCACTTGAACAAACACAAGTTTTTCATCAGAAATTTTTAAATAAACTGCCTATTGTACATATCAATTATTTACACACGTATATCACATATTTGATAAGTTGGGTGGCGAGTGACTTGCACATTTTTTTGCATATACGCACATACACATACGTAATTACGTATTCGAAAGTCTTACTTGGCTGGAAAATAAATAAATCGTTATTTAAATATACAAGTTATCCTTTGTTGTTCTTATAAGAATCAGGCGTATTTCGTGCTGAGCATTTTCAGTGGCAATCCTCTTCTACAAAGCGGCGATTCACACAAACAAATTTCTTTTCTTGAGTCCAGTTGAGTGGTCTTTGGTTGTCAAAAATGGATACCTTCATTCGTCAGGCAGATTCAGTAGCAGAATTTGAATCTGACTACAACTCTATGCAGCCATCAGAGCGCACAGAGCACTCCTTAGCTTTCAAAAGGAGGAGTTAAAGGCTCAGTGGGAAAAGGTAAAGGGGTCTTATGATGAACTTTGCGCATCAAAAGAGCTCGAAACCAAAGACCTGACAGCGATCAAAAAGAAGTATAAAAGCACCTACTTCAGTTTTTTTGCGGTGCCAAGCAGCAATGGCTGATCTTTCAGAGCAACTCGCAAAGACTGAAAAGGAAAGCGAATACAAGTCAGGTCGCGAGCTTAATATTCATCTCCCTCCTTGTGATACAGACGTTTTTAAAGGCCATCGTTTAGGGATATGTTTACGGCCATATACATTCTAAATAAGCGCCTTACCCCAGTTGAGAAGCTGTATCACCTCCGGCAAAAAACTCAGGGGGAGGCCAAGGAAATAGTGCAGAGATCCCCATTAACCAACGATGGCTTTGGTGCGGCCTGGAAAAATCTATGTGACAGGTACGAAAATAAACGTATCCTGGTCAATGCTCAATTAAAGGTGTTATTTAATTGAGTGAATGCGGTAGCTCCATCAAGAAACTGCAACGCGACATAAAGAATTGCATCTCGTCGCTTCAGTGTCATCAGATTGATGTTTCAAATTGGGATGCACTATTCACATATTTGTGTTCGACAAAACTGCCAGAAATGACACTGGCACTATGGGAGCAAACTATAGAAAATAAAACTGAGATTTCCAAATGGGTAGATATGGATAAATTCCTATCCAATCGGTTTCAAACACTGGAAACCGTCACAGGTCTTAGGGGAGATATAGCTTCGAAACCTAAACCACCAAGCTCTCGCACTTCTGCAGAGACGCCTGCAAAAGAGCTTGGCGCCTTTCAAGACAGTGTAGCAAAGGCAACATGTAAAATGTGCAACAGCAATGCACACAAGCTATCAAAGTGCGACAGATTTTTGCGTCTAAAGCCGATGGAGCGAGTAAATTACGTGAAGAGCATTCGCAGTTGCTTGAATTGTCTATCTGCTGGGCACACAGTCTCAAGATGTACCAGCTCATTTAACTGCAGCACTTGTCATTCGAGACATCACAAGTTGCTCCATATGCCAATTCAGCCAAAAGCAACAACTGATCCATCGGGTAACGTAGAATCTACTCCAAACCAGGCTCAATCAAGACGCGAATCTGAAAAAGGAAACACCAAATCGGTTGCAAATGTAAATTCTTGTTACGCAAATACAAGTAAAGGAGTTTTGTTAGGAACAGCACGCGTAAACATACACTATAATGGTATACATTTTTCGGCTAGAGCGCTTATAGATTCTGGTTCGGAGTGTTCGTTCATTACTGAGAGACTCAAACGGAGAATCAACCTGCCATCAAAACGCTTGCATGCCCAAGTTTCGGGCATCAATAACTCTGTATCTGCGCAGGTAAAAGAAGCGTGTGCTATTCAACTTCGGTCACCCACAGACCCGTTAATTAATATAGAAGCAATCGTGCTGGTTTTACCGCAATTAACCGGGGATCTTCCGACTTGGCAGATAAGCGCAATGACGCGGCAATCGTTCCCAGACTTGGTCTTGGCGGACAAAAGATTCTTCGTCAATGAGCCAGTTGACCTTGTCTTAGGAGGAGATATTTACCCGCAAATAATTTTAAGCGGAATGAGGAAGAACGTATTAAATACGCTTCTCGCGCAAGAGACCGTGTTCGGTTGGATACTGACTGGTCGCGCGGATTCAGTCAGTCCAACCAACAATCTCGTATCGTATTTTAACGAAGTCACGTTGGACAAGCAGCTAGCTGCATTTTGGGAGCTGGAGGATGTCCCAAAGAAAAAAGGCATCAACGAAAATGATAAATACTGCGAAGAGCTCTTCAAAGCAACTACAACACGAAATACAGATGGAAAATACATTGTGTCTCTACCATTTAAACGGGATTTTCCGAAAAGTGTGTGCTTAGGACCTTCGCTGAAAAGTGCATGCTCTCAGTTCTACCGGAACGAGACGCGACTAGCGAAAAAGCCTGTCCTTCAAACAGAGTACAACCGGGTTGAATCTGAATAAGAGACACTAGCACATATGTCAAAAATTAATAAAAACATTTCACCAGATTCAACGGACTGCTATTTTTTACCTCACCACGCCGTTTTAAAGGAAGAAAGCACCACTACAAAGGTCAGGGTTGTATTCAACGCATCATGCCCAACCGCTAATGGCATGAGTTTGAATGATGTCCTTCTTCCAGGCCCAGTACTTCAGGCCGATTTACCCATTCTTATACTACGTTGGAGACTGTACAAATACGTATTCAACAGCGATATAGAAAAGATGTATCGACAAATTTGGGTAAATCAAAATCAAACAAAATATCAGCGAATAGTTTTTCGTAGTTGCCCGAAAGATCCGATCAGTTTGTACGAATTAAAAACCGTGACTTTTGGCATAAACTGTGCTCCGTACCTTGCGATCAGGACATTACACCAGCTTGTTGATGATGTGGAGAGCTCTCATCCAATCGCATCTGACAATTTGCGGAAATGTATGTATGTTGACGACGTACTCGCCGGGGGACATAGCGTCGAAGCTGCGATAAGAGCTCGAGAAGAGATATCACAGGTGCTAAATTAAGCCGGGTTTCCATTACGAAAATGGACTTCAAACTCTAGCAAAATACTTCAAGGAATACCAAAAGGTCATTTACTTAGTGAAGATTTCTTAGAGTTTGAAGATATCAGTGCAGTAAAGGCTTTGGGCATCAGATGGAACGCCCATTCCGATTACTTCTACTTTATAGCGAAACCAATTGAAACCAGTAGCATTATTACAAAGAGGGCAATACTTTCAGCCATCGCCAAACTGTTCGATCCACTGGGTTGGCTTTCACCGGTTATAATCGTCGCCAAGATCATTATGCAGAATATTTGGTTAGAAGGAACAGGTTGGGACGAAACCGTATCTCCAAATACCTGGGATCGTCGGCAAGCATTTACGCATGATTACGCGGAATTAAACAACATCCGCATACCAAGATGGGTATCTTTCACGCAAACCGATAATGTGGAAATACATGGTTTTAGCGATGCTTCGGAAAAGGCATACGCGGCGACAGTTTTTCTAAGGGTTCAGACTGAGGATAAAGTTTTCGTCAACCTACTTATGGCAAAAACAAGGGTAGCGCCGGTCAAAACAATATCTTTGCCCCGATTGGAGCTGTGTGGTGCAGTGTTACTGGCCGAAACAATTGAAACTGTAGTTGAAAACCTTAGCCTTGCTCATTTGAAGGTGAATTTGTGGACGGATTCAACGATAGTTTTAGCTTGGATTCGAAAACCTCCGTGTTCGTGTTGCCCACAGGATAACAAAGCTAGTAGACAAGGTAGGAAACAAAAATTGGCGCCACGTGGATTCGGCCTCAAACCCAGCGGATCTAGCCAGCAGAGGACTCTCGGCGAGTGATCTAAACAACAACTCCTTGTGGTGGCAGAGTCCTTCTTGGTTACAAGAAGACTATTCGAGATGGCCAGCACAAGAATGGGACTATGACACAACCATTGAAGGAAAAAGGGTGCATGTTCATGCAACAACAACAGTAAACGACTTTCACGACATTCTCGATCGGTTTTCTGATTTGTCACGGGCTTTAAGAGTTATATCTTATATTATGAGATTCTATCAAAGAATCAATCCCAAAACAAAATCTTCCTTTAAAGCGGAGTCTCGTTCAATTTCGTCCAACAAAATTAAAACAACGACCCAACGCTTAATAACAATTTGTCAAAAACAATATTACAGCGAAGAATATATAAGGTTAAAATCTGGAAAATCCATCGACGGAAAAAGTGAAATCCTGCCTCTTAACCCGTTCATCGACAAAGATGAGATTCTGAGGGCTGGTGGTCGTCTGAGCGCATCTTGCGATCTGTCCTACAATGAACGTCATCCTATCATTCTTCCGTATGGTTGTAGGTTGTCCCGTCTCTGTGTCCAGTTTATCCATAAAATTTCCGTGCACGGAGAAAACCAGCTGATTCTGCGACTCATCCGATCGCAGTATTGGATTCCCAGGGTGAAAAACTTGATACGGTCCGTCATACATAACTGCAAGTTCTGCACGATCCACAAGAAACGGTCGCAAACTCAACTTATGGGAATCCTTCCCAAAGAACGCACAACCTTTTCCTGTGCATTCACAAACACGGGGGTGGATTTCGCCGGCCCGTTCGACATCAAGTCCTACCGGGGCAGAGGATGTCGCATGTCAAAAGGCTACGTGTGTCTTTTCGTCTGCTTCTCGACGAAAGCCATTCACCTTGAAGCTACCAGCGACCTTAGCACCGCGTCCTTTCTAGCCGCTTTCGCAAGATTTGTTGCTAGACGAGGATGTCCAAAAAATGTTTACTCCGACAATGGTACTAACTTTGTCGGAGCCTCACGATCTTTACGAGCGGAATTTAAAGCATTTTTAGCTGAGGCACGCAATAGAACCCTCACTAAATACAGCCATCAAACCTTAGAGTGGCATTTCCTACCCGCTGCGGCCCCTCACATGGGCGGTTTGTGGGAAGCTGGGGTGAAAAGTTTCAAAACCCACTTTAAAAAGGTTGCGTTCGACCACAAATATACTTTTGAAGAGTTCAGCACACTCTTATGCCGTATTGAGTCTTGTCTCAACTCACGACCACCAAGCCCCTCTTCAAACGAACCGTCTGACCTGGAGCCGCTTACCCCAGGTCATTTCCTAGTCGGCGGGCATCTTCTTGCCCCACCCGAAATCGATGTAAACGAAAGTCCTGCCTCAATCGTAAATCGATGGCAGAAACTGAAGGCCCTACACCAGACATTCTGTAGGAGATGGAAAATGGAATACCTCACCGAAATGCAGAAACGCATCAAGTGGAAACATCCACAAACCAACTTAAAGCTCGGAGACCTTGTCGTCGTTAAAGAGGAAAACCTGCCACCAAACGAATGGAGATTGGGGAGAATAGTCAAGCTACACCCAGGTTCCGACAACCGAGTAAGAGTAGTCGACATCGATACCGCTAAGGGAGAAATCACAAGACCAATTGCAAAATTGGTCCTACTTCCGCCCTGCAACGAAAACAGCACAATCTCTCAATAAACTTCTTACCTACTCTTCATTCCACTACACAAAAAAAAGCCCATCTATTCCACTTCTCTTCACCCTGCATCATCCCAAATCTCAAACTGCAAATATTGCAGCTCAGAGTTTCTAAATACACATAATTTTGAAAGCGCATAGTTAAACATGCGTACCTATAGGAAGTATTTTTTTTTTTTTAATTTTGGTTAATATTCTTCTTCGTGTTTGCCAGCGCTCTTACAAAAAATTAAGAATAATAGAGCAAAAATTTTCAAAATACTACCAGATACTTATGTATACATAAAATATAAATCATTAAATTGATATTTATAATTTGATTTTTTAAAGAAAATGCAATTAACTGCTACTAATAAACTGTGCTGCTCGTTTTGAAAAAAAAAAATGGAACGAGAATCGTTCATTACAAATTTTTAATGACAAAAACTTTGTACTTGATAAGCCCAGTAAAATTTTGAAATAATTATCGATTGAGATTCCTATTACTTATAAAATAAATACACACACATAGAATAAGTCCAAAATCATGTGTATGCATATAAACGTACTTCCTAAGAAGAAAATTTAAGGAAAATGGAAAGAATAATTATGCACCTACTTGTTTGCTGCTTGCGATTTGACTTGTATACATTTAATACATGTTTACTCCTAGTCCCTAGACGCTCCTATCATTGTCAAAATGTACATGAAGATGTTTATAATATCCAAGTATAGGTTGAGTGCTGTGAAAATATATTTTTCTGGACTGATGGAATACTTATGGTCGCCGCCCATCATTAGTTGAGTGTCGTAAATAAGGTAAATAGAGAAGAGCAATGCACCGATGGAGGCATAAACCAAAGTTATTATTTTTCCTTTGATGAATATAGCTGCAATACCGAAAACGAGGAATACTACTATTGCAACCACTAATACACCACCGCACATGGTTTGCGTGGCAAATAGCGCTAAAGCAAGACAGGCCATGCATATCATTGTTACAAGCAAAACTACTAATGCAACCCAAAATAGAGCCGGGTTTCTATAGGTGAAATATTTGGTGGGTAGATGGAAAACGAATAGCGCCACAAAACCAAAAGTGACCACTAGTTGACCCATAAGTATCACGTAGACCTTGCGTATGAACCATTTGCGTATGCTTATATCATCGAAAGAAAAATTCTTTGATTGTCCTTCAGGATCATCGTAGGCGCCATAACCACTGCCACCGCCAGGTGGTACAACAAATCCTGGTTGTGGTGCGTAACCGCCTGGCGGGTAACTTTCCAAGAATCTTCAGTTGATGAAAATTTCACAATTTTTCACATTTGCATGCGCAGATGATGGTGAGCGGGACCCCCCATCCACCGTGGGTGGTCTCCTGATCCAGGCGACCATATACGGTCTGGTTGTTTCGGGAGCCTGCCAACCATAAACGTAGAGATTAAGAAGACAAAACCACACATACACACACACTCATCACACACATACCTTAAAATTAAAAAAAAAAAAAAGTGCATTGAAATTCCAAACCACGTCTGTTTCAATTAACAATGTCCTTTTCTCCACAGCCTCAGATGAGCCGGTCGCGACGAAAGCGTTGGCGAATAAGCAGACCCGCGCAGTACAAAATCCGCGTTGCATATTATCGTTAGTCCTTAAGACTTTCCTCACGTGCGTGTGACGGTTGAGACGCGACTCCTTTTTTTTCATAGCTTGCTTACCGCAAGGGGGCCGGTATGTTTAGGTCCGCGACCTAAATATATTGCACCACCCTAATCCGCGCTTTGTCACTTGATGTAAGAGCACACAAACACATAAATAAGTTACGGCTATCTTTCCAGCCGCTAACAATAAGCCCCACTGTACGGTAACTTATTGGAGGGGAAACTTAACGAAAGTTACTGTGCGGTGGGCTACATCCCTTTTCGTTTGTTAGCACTCTGTCACTTCTTAGAAGACAGCAAGGAGATCACGTCAACTATCACACCACGTTCGGTAAGCCAACTCTTGTGTGCCACACTGTTCAAACTAATCTATATTTACCAATAAAACGCCTTTTAATTTCATTGCACTAAAACCACTGTGTCTTTTATTTATTCTTCCTTTTCGTTACATTAACTTTACGCTGGTGCGCTCCATCTTCGTGCGACGCCACCTGCGTAAATAGCACACAAAAGTCGATGCATCGAAAAAAATACATCGATATATATCGGAAGGTCCAAAACATCGGTTTTATTCGATGCATCATATAGCAAACATCGATGTTTTCGATGCATCGATATTTTTTCTGCATCCCTACTCTACGCCTAGAATAATGAAATTTATATTTACAGCGTGTTGACGAATAACTGTTACCCAGGTTTTTTGAGAAATAAAACGGTCCTTTATAGATTTTGCGAAAAGGGTATTTTACTGTTAATTTTCCACAGATTTTACTTTAGTTGTATTAATTAGTTTTTAAATTTTAATCCTTATTTACATTTGCCAGCAGTGTAAACTTTGAGAGAAAAGTTCATTTGGCACGCCAGTCTTTTTCAGGTGTATTTTTTCTGAGGCTTTGTATAGAAAAAGTAAAAAAAAAAGAAAAAAAACTGTATAAGGTTGGTCGAATGAATGACCTTCCTAGTCACCACTTCCGAGTCTATTCGATTTTTGAGTACGAGGTCTTAGGTTGGACAGAAGGGGAGTATAAGGGACTCAAAATGGAGAAAATTAGTCTATGGTTACAAAAGATATGGAATAAATTAACTGACGAAGACCTGAGTGCCAAATGAACTTTTCTCTCAAAGTTTACACTGCTGGCAAATGTAAATAAGGATTAAAATTTAAAGACTAATTAATACAACTAAAGTAAAATCTGAGGAAAATCAACAATAAAATACTTTTTTAGCAAAATCTTTAAAGGACTCTTTTATTTCTCAAAAAAAAAAAACCTGGGTAACAGTTATTCTACGATTCTAGGATTCTAGGATTAAAATTTAAAAACTAATTTATACAACTAATGTAAAATCTGTTGAAAATCAACAATAAAATACTTTTTTCGCAAAATCTTTAAAGGACTCTTTTATTTCTCAAAAAAAACTGGGTAACAGTTATTCTACGCCACGCTGTAGTATGCTCTACATTCATATGTTTATGCTTATGGTAATTTTTTTTGTTTTGTTGCATGTAGTAACTAAAGCGTAACGTCTAAAACGTTTCACCGTGGAGTGACCCCTCAAAGTTTAAACCATATGACCTACAAGAATGCAAGTAGTAATATAAAAATTATATGTACATAGTATAACCTTTTAAAAAATAATAAGATATAAGAGCCCTAACCGCCAAAATAACGTAAGAGAAATTTTTTTCAAAATTTTCTTTTTGATGCAGAAATATTCCTCCTCCACGAGGAAACGTCCGACAAAGGTTTAAGCATAAAAAGATCCACCAAGCTACGTGGCTCTCTCCGGATCGAAAGACGAGAAACCAAATCGATCATGTTGTGATAGACGGAAGGCACGCTTCCAGTGTTTTAGACGTACGCACACTCTGAGGCCCAAACATCGACTCGGACCACTATCTTGTTGCAGCCAAGATACGCACCCGCCTCTGTGCAGCAAAAAATGTGCGCCCAAATATGCAAGGACAGCTTAACCTCAAAAAGCTGCAATCACAACAGACACCCAGCGCTTTCGCTACTCGGCTCCCACACCTGCTCTCAGAGAGCACTCTTCAACAAACCGAACCACATTTCTCGCTCATTAAGTACCGCCGCCGAAGAAGTAGTCGGATTTCAGCGAGCCCGAAAGAACAACTGGAACGATGCCGCCTACAGGGCCACGC
>NW_023458557.1:8133360-8155638 GCF_013731165.1 Rhagoletis pomonella | reverse complement strand
TTTACCAGAGAGTTAGGCGACTTACGGAAGATTTCAAGACCAGGGCGTACTCCTGTAAGACTAATAATGTCGACCTAGTAACTGATGTACAGAGCGTACCTAAATTATGGAGGGAACACTTTTCCACCCTACAAAATGGTAGCAGCACGGAAAGTTGTGGAGAAGAAGAACCCGAGCCCGCAGTCGATGATGACGGAGTCGACGTTCCACCGCCTGACTATGACGAGGTACGCATAGCAATAACGCGGCTGAAAAACAACAAAGCTACTGGAGCTGACGGCCCGCCAGCTGAGCTATTCAAGTACGGTGGCGAGGAGTTGATAAGACTATGTCCAAACAGGTCAATTAGCTGAGGCAATTAAGCTTTAAATTGCGGAATAGAGTTTGGTGTTCACACATATGTACATACATCAGCCGCGCAATTAGCGATACGAAATCAGCTGCTGGATTACCTACGGTGATGGAAAAGTTGATACAATCGTACCTTTATTTAGTTTGAAAGTGCATTCGGTACAAACACACAATTTTAGGTACATTTGGAACGTAGCCAAATAACTTATCTTGAAATCAGTTCTCAGTTTTATTGACTTTTTAATGCATTTTCTGGTCCAATGCCTTCCCTCCTTTGTGAAGGGGTAAACAAATGATACCAAAAGGAGGTCAAAGTAACGCAACTGTAGTTGCTTTCGCCAGATAGACGGAAAATATTTACTTTTAAACGTCAGATCGGAGAACTGGGAGGAAAGTGGTTCACCTTTCCTACAACATAGTTTTGTCTCGCGCTGTTCGAAGAGATTTTTTTCATAGCCAAAGTTTGTTTAATGTGAGTACAGAAGTTGATGTGGTATCGATGGGAATTGTTATCCTCCTATCTTCTTTATATAGAAATACATATTTACTTTTTAGGTACATCTATCTACTTTTAGATAAAGCTTTCCGTGAATTAGGTACAATTTTATAATTAAATTTTCCATCCCTGTTGGAATATCAGCTGTAAAAGAGGGACAGAAACAAACAGCTGATTGCTCTTTGTTCAATAAACATACCTCCAAGTCAAAATTAAACATACCTAGCAGGGTTGCATAGAGAATCAAACACAAATTAATTGCCAATTAATAAGTTCTTAATTGCCAATTAGTCTAAGTTGCATTCATCAACTCTTGTGCAGAATATAGTCAGATGAAAGCATGCCCGGCGACTGGAATTTAAGTGTGTTCTGCCCAGTCCACAAGAAAGGTGACCCAACTACCGCAGGATCAGCACTCTAAGCATAGGTTACAAGGTCTTATCGAGCGTATTGTGTGAAAGACTGAAACCCACCGTCAATGAACTGATTGCGCCTTATCAGTGTGTCTTTAGACCTGGCAAGTCCACCATAGACCAGGTATTCACAATACGCCAAATCTTGAAAATACCCGCGAGAAAAGGATCGACACTGACCACCTATTTGTCGACTTTAAAGCCGCTTTTGGCAGCACTAAAAGGAGTTGCCTATACGCCGCTATGTCTGAATTTGGCATTCCCTCAAAACTCATACGGCTATGTAAAATGACTTTGAGCAATACCACCAGCTCCGTCAGACCTCTTCGAGCCGTTCGCCACCAAACGGGGTTTCAGACAGGGCGACTCCCTTTCATGTGACTTCTTTAATCTGATATTGGAGAAGATAATAGGAGCTGCAGAACTGAAGCGCTCAGGAACAATTTACTACAAGAGCGTGCAACTGCTGGCTTATGCCGATGCCATCGGCATCATCGGTAACAAACCCACGTCACTGGCACCCACGTCACTGTTGACAGTTACAATTTCGAGAAAGTAGAGAATTTCGTTTACTTGGGAACCAGCATTAACACCGATAATAATGTCAGCCAACGAGTGCTACTTTGGACTGAGTAGGCAATTCAGGAGTAAAGTCCTCTCTCGACGTACGAAAACCACGCTCTATAAGTCACTCATCATGCCCGTACTGGTATATGGCGCAGAAGCATGGACAATGACGACATCCGATGAGGCGGGTCTTGGAGTATTCGAGAGAAAGATTTTGCGGAAGACTTACGGGCAGTTACGCGTTGGCTACGGCGAGTACCGCAGACGAGGGAACGATGAGCTGTATGAGCTTTACAATGAGATGGACATAATGCAGCGAATTAAAGTACAGCGGCACCGCTGGCTTGGCAATGTCGTTCGAATGGACACCGACGCTCCAGCTCTGAAAGTATTGAGCTCGGAACCCGCTGGTGGTAGCAGAGGAAGAGGGAGGCCCCCACTACGATGGAAAGATCACGTGGAGAAGGACTTGGCTTCACTTGGCGTTTCCAATTGGGGTCAGTTGGCACAGAAGAGAAACCACTGGCGTGCTTTGCTGAACTCGGCCAAAATCGCTTAGGCGGTTACAGCGCCAAAAAAGAAGAAGAAAAAGAACGGTTTTCGATTGAAGGACGGAATTATTTTAACAAAGTGTTCGAAATTCCGATCATACTAATTTTAATTGCAAAATCATTTATGTGCTTTAATTTTTTTGCAAATCTTTCTATTATCATCTCACTATCAATTTTAATATCTAAGTTTATGTGCCAAAATTATACCCCTCTTACGGTTGCCAGACGTACTGATTTTATCAGTACAGTACAGATTTTCACCTTATTATGTTTATTAAAGTATATTTCTTATTTACAACGTTTTTCGATTGAAGGATGGAGTTATTTTAACAAAGTGTTTAGAACTTCGATCCTACTAATTTTAATTGCAAAATCATTTCTGTGCTTTCATTTTTTTCGCGAATTTTTCTATTATCCTTTCAGTGTCAAATTTAATATCTTAGTTTGTTTGCCAAAATTCTACACCTGTTACGATTGCCAGACGTACTGATTTTATCACTACAGTACTGATTTTTCAACTCTTGTACTGATTTTATTAATTTCTTCGATCAGTACATTAATGTCCTGATTTTTCAAAATTTTTACTGTTTTGTACTGAATTTTAAATTCAAACAAAATAATTTAGGATTTTCTTGATGTTTTTACATAGCGTCGGAACTTCCTTAAACTGTACTGTAAAAAGTAAGAAGAAAATAATTTAATTATAGTTGTCATGTTTCAGATAATGTCCCAGTAGCGAAAATGGTCACCGGTGACATCGTCACTAATGAGGATTAAGTGACATCGTCGCACTTGTTGTGAATCCTAAACGACATATAGCTGACAATGGCACTGGTGACAATGTCATGCAGGTGTACTCCTATCAAAGACTTATAACAGACAATGTCTTGCAGCGGTCACTTATAAAAAGTCCATTGCAAGATACTGTCGCTTGAATGTCATTAATGATCACTGCATGACCAAGTCATGCAGATGACATCAACGATGAAATTACCATTTATATTAAAAAGTCATGAATGACTTCCATACAAACGGAGCCCAAAGTCATTTAAGACGTAACTTTTCTGTTCAAGACTCTTAAGTAACGAATGCATGACATTCGCTACGGGAGTTTGATATGCCCGAGAAATTAATACAAGAAAAAGATCATTCGTTTTATGGGCATATCGCCGGGTCGTTACGTACCAGTTGCGATAATATGATGGAGGCTAAATTATTTAAAGAGAAGGCTGACGTTTTTGTGTCGAGTGTTTAATAACAACAAATTTGATTACTCGAATGGCCTTTTCCTATAACTTACAACTCTTTTTTCATTTACTGGCATTGTAAAAGAGTTTTGCATACAAGACATAAAGTTAGATACTCTTTTTAGCGAGTCTTTCAAAGTTTTTGCGTAGTTGAAAAAATTAATTTAAGCCATGAGGAATGATAGGCGAAGTCCTTAAATAGTGGCTATTTTCCGCAGTTTAAAAAATATGTAATTATGTTTTTTTTTTCAATACCACACTCAAACGAAGTAACTGAGAGGATCTTAAGTATAAATTTAGCTTCCTGGCGCAAAGAAAAAAACCGGCTTCTAATTAAAATTTTTTAAACTGAACTTCATATTTAAAGTAATTTTAGTATAGTATAGAACTCTTTGACTATTTAAACACTGAAGATTGGAATGATCCATTATTGCTATTCGAAAATGTCATAAATATAAAAAAACTTATTCGATGATGTGTACACTCCTGTTAAAATGAATAACACTTTTATTTTTAATGAACTATAAAAACCACTAATCTTTTGCTTTAAAGTACTATCTGATACTGACCTTCATAATTTTGCTTTGAATAAAAATGTACTGAAAATTACTGATTTTTTAGCATGAAAAAGTCTAACGTACTGATTTCATGCATAAAAAATCTGGCAACCCTAAAACCAGTCAACCTGGTACTACACAGCCATGTTTAAAACCGGCCAAGGGTTGAAGAACATCCTTCTGAAGTTACTACGAGTAGCTTCAATCGTGGCCAAATCGAAGAAAAGTGCGCTCCCCAAATAAAAGTAAATCTAAAATCTAGAAAAGATACATATGTGTATTAATATTTATAAAATAATGTGATTTTTATTATGAATGTATGTTGTAAATGTCAATCATTTAATTAACGAATCGATTCGATGCGTATAACAAAGTCGTATGTGACTATAATTTAATTTATTTATCTCCTTTTGTGGTGGCGAGAATGTAAATCGGGAATATTATGTATTTTTTTATGAAAGTATAGCTTACTATCTAAAAACTAAACATATAAATCAAAATTTCAAAATTTGTAGAACATTTATACAAATTCGACGAATTTAAACAAACGTTCATCAAAATTTCTATCTTTATAATCAGATTTTTAAGAATTGTTTGGAGTATGCAGTCCGTTGTGGCATATTGGTGCGTAGTGCGCGTTTCCACTCCACTGGCACTGGCCCGGCCATGGTCAAAGCAACTTCGCAAAAAAATATAGAAAAAGGTTTTTCGTGACTGTAGCTCCCTCCGCTTGGTGTGGCAACATCAAGGCGCACGCCAACAATCGGAGGAGAAGCTCGGCTAAACACTAATATATGTGTAAGCGCCAATCTAGTATTATTATTGTGCAGTTTTGTAGTAAGATTGAAGTAGATAGCACCTACCGTTGATTTTTGGATTTTATTCTATACAAAATATGTATGTAGGATAGGACTTATGTATATGGAAACCATCATTAAAGGGACAATCGACTAAGTGAGGCGGCAACCTTGCAACTTGACGAAACAATACCGAAGCGTCCATCAATAGGTTTAAGAAATAGAAAGTAAGAATGGAAGAAGCAGTCGAAGTAGATAAGTTAGCCGAACTACACGTCGTTGTAGCCTTAGCCGTTTAAGTGACATTGACTTAAATAAAACTGTTTTTAAAATTATATCTAAGTACAATCGAGTGCGTTTTAATTGTACTACAAATTGGGGACTCGTCCGAGATTTGAATTTGCGGAAAAACTAAAGCGTGTAGTAAAGGAAAAAATAAAGTTTGTGCGTGCGTGTGTGCGTATTATACATATTCGACGGTGGCCGGTGCTTCCATGGGTAGCAGGCAATCGCAATAAAGCGAGAATTATTCGAACATAAGCGAAAAGCCTAAGGGTCTGATTATGCATACTTCGCATAACTTCGCACAACCATTTGTACCAGAGCACTAAAAGTGTCACTTAAGAAAATGTGAAGTAAAATCTAAACTCAACAGATCGCTAAGTTTTTAAAAGTTCTGCTAATTTCTGGGTCATGGAATACATACAAAATACGTACAAAGTACATACGAAATTACAGTTTGAAGTTTATGCGAAGTTGTGCGAAGTTATGCGAAGTATGCATAATCAGACCATAAAGTTGAAGAAAGGCAAGTGTTAAGGCCGAAAAGTAGCCGGTGCTCCCATGGGTGGCAGGAAATCGCTTTAAGCCGATACGTTGGAAATCTTAATGGGCGCAAGCAAGTGCATAAGGTCAAAGTAGCCGGTGCTCTGTGGACAACACGCAGCCGCAGCAGTAAAGCGGCGGTTATTTCAAATTGATGAAATGTGCACACACGCGAGAGTGGGAAAAAAGACAAAACGAGCTAAATAGCAAAGAACAAGTAAGAAAATACATAAACGACGGCTATTTTAAATTGGAGTAGCTTGCACAAAGGTGAGAGTGAGAAAAAGAATACAACGAATTTAAATTACAAAATAAAATACATAAAGAAGCGACGGGTATTTAAAATCGGTAAAAGCACGCAAAGAAGAAAATAGAAATAAAGCGATAGTTATTTCAAGTAAGCGAAATAAACACGAAAATAGAGCGAAAACAAGCAATAGACGATTGCGATAGGAAAGCAGTGTGTGTGAAAAGTGCCGCACGCAGACGTAGTGAAAAAAAAGAAAGAACGGAGAAAGACAATTTGAGTATAAAGGGGGAAATCGCAACACGAAGAACGATACGAGCAAAGTAGAGAAAATTCAAATACACGAAAATCGAAACGACGAAAGAAATGCCGCACTTATAAAGCGGCAAAAGCGCAAATAAACACAACAAGACAAATAATAAATGCAATAGTAAAAAGCAGCAATAAGCAAAATCCGAGCAGCAGAATCAGCGAGGAGTAAATAACGAGCGAAGTGAAAGAGGCGAAGAAAAGCCGAGCAACAGAAGGCGACCAACAGAAGCAGTGTAGCAGAGGAACGTGAGCGTAAAATTTTTGTTTGTCTTTATTTGTAATGAAATTATATTTGCACTATTTTGCTATTTGGGTACAATAGTTGTATGTGTAGCTTTTTGTTTTACGCAAATGTATGTGTGTAGGCATTTCGAAACAAACGAAAACAAATTAAAGTATTTTTAAGTTTTGTACTTTCTAACCTACGTTTATAAATATTGACGATTGAAGAGAAATATTAATTCGTGTAATTTACATACAATTTGAGGACTAGTAAAATAAGAAGATTGTAAGATGGACGCTGACACAATCAGAACGATGACAGTAGATATGTTGAAAGAGAAATTGAGGGAACTGGGGTTGAGCGTAACAGGCAGGAAAAAAGACTTACAATTGCGTTTGTTACAGCATTGGGTTTTAGGTGACGAAGAGGAGGAAGCAGAAAGCGACAACGAATCGGCAAATTCATTGTACGCTGACACTGCAACAGCTAGTTCGAATGTGCAAAGGGTGTTATTTACGTTGCGCGATATCAAGGACAGCGTTTAATTTTTTTTCGGTGACGGTACTTACGATGTGCACCACTGGGTTGAGGAATATGACGATACAGCTGACACGGTCGGTTGGAATAATTTGCAAAGGTTTGTTTATGCTAAGCAGTTGCTCAAGGGAGCTGCAAAATTATTCGTGCGTGGGTTAGTGGGTGTAAGGGACTGGGGCAGTTTAAAGCAAGCCCTTACCAATGAATTTGGTAAAAAATTATGTGCGTCAGAGGTACATCGAGCGCTAAGAAACCGGCGCAAACAGCCAAAAGAGAGTTTGCAGGAATATTTGTATGCTCTGTTGGAAATGGGCAAGCAAATCGCATTGGACGAAAGGAGCGTTGTAGAGTATTTCGTGGAGGGGATACCGGACGTTAGGGCAAACAAAAGTGTTTTGTATCAGGCTAGAACTGTTAGTGAATTGAAGTAACAGATTCGTGTGTATGAGAAAGTTAAGGGTGCGCAGTTGTCGACAAGCAAAGGGAGTTCAGCACACGTACCTTCGAGTGATAAAGGACAAAGCGAAAGAAAGTGTAACAAAGTAACAAATCAGGAAAGTTTGCCAGTAAGGGTGGAATGATTTTCGTTGACGCGACTATCAATAACTTTACTTTTAATACATTAGTGGACGCAGGATGTATTGCGTGCATCATGAGATATGATACATTGTTTATGTTAGGCGATATAGACCTAACTGGTGAAAACCAAAAATTGGTTGGTATAGGCAAAGGCGAGTTTACCACATTAGGCAGCTTTACGGCCGATATGAAAGTAGATGGGTTAACATTGAGCGTAACGTTTCATGTGGTTAGGGAGCGTGATATTTCGTATGCAGCAATGATCGGAAATGATGTGCTTCAAGATGTGGAGTTAGTGTTTAGGAAAGGAAGCGTGGAGTTTAGAAAACCAGTGAAAGCTGCTGGGATGGCAGTGGAGCACGCGGTAGCTGAGATGGTTACTGCTGGTGCGTGTGGTGGTGCTGAAGGGGTTGTGTCAGTCCACAGTGAGAAAAGAGACTACGAGGATAGTCAGAATACGGTTTTCGGGGAGCAACAGAACGGTACTAGAGACATTTTGGAAGCAGGATCCGAAGTCACGGGAGGTAACAAGAGTTTACCTAAAGAATTTGAAATACTATGCTCAATGGAATCCGAAGAAAGCATAAAGTCAGGTAAGGTTGATCTGTCGCATCTGAGCCAGTCCGATTACAAAGCCATTGGCAAGTTAATTAACGAATATTATCCAAAGAAGTCACGTAGTACGCCAATACAAATGAAATTGATTTTAACAGACGAAAAACGTTTCTGTTGTAACTTCCGCAAGATTAATGAGAAAATAGTTAGGGACAATTTTCCTATGACGTTAGTAGACGAAGCGTTGGACAAGCTGCAGGGCGCGAATATTTTCACCACACTGGACCTGAAGAATGGGTTTTACCACGTGCCAGTTGAACCTAAATCGCGTAAATATACATCATTTGTGACCCAAAACGGACAATACGAGTTTTGACCCGTTTGGTATAACGAATTCTCCCGCGGTATTTTGCCGTTATATCCGAGCGACTTTTCAAGATTTGCTGGCTGAAGGAACAGTCATTGTATATATGGACGACATCGTCATTCCCGCCAAGGATGAGATGGAGGGCCGAGAGAAGTTAGAGAAAGTGTTAAAGCATGCGAGTAAAAGCGGTTTAGACATTAGGTGGGAGAAATGCCAGATTTTGAAAAAACAGATAAATTTTTTGGGGTATATTGTGGAGAGTGGGAGAATTCTTCCTTCGGAAGAGAAAACTAAGGCAGTGAAGAATTTTCCAATTCCCTTGAGCAAAAAAGAACTGCAACGATTCTTGGGCTTAACGTCATTTTTCAGGCGTTTCATTCAAAACTATGCGATGGTCGCTAAGCCGTTGTCGGATTTACTTCGGAAGGACGAGAAGTTTAAACTGGGTGAAGAGCAGTTACTAGCAATTGAAGAACTGAAGCGTGCGTTGGTAAACGCGCCCGCTTTAAAACTTGTTGATCCCATAGCAGAGACAGAATTGCATGCAGATGCGTCCAAGTTTGGCTATGGTGCCGTTTTGTTACAAAGAGACACGGAAGATCGTTTGCTACATCCTATAGAGTATATGAGTCGTAAAACATCAGCAGCCGAAGAGAAGTACAGTGCGTTTGAGCTTGAGGTTCTGGCAGTTATAAAAGCGTTGAAGAAGTGGCGCATTTACTTGAAGGACGTTAAATTAAAAAAAATCAGCGATTGCAACGCATTTGCAATGACGGTAAGAAAACAAGACGTACCGGACAGAATTATGAGGTGGGCAATGTACTTACAGGAGTACAATTATGTGGTCGAACATAGGTCGGGAACGCGCATGAGGCACGTAGATGCTCTCAGTCGCGTATACTGCTTATTGGTAGAGGACTCGCTAAAGTTTAAAATAAGAGAAGCGCAGTTACAGGATGACTGGATAAGAGCCGTGAGAGAGATCGTGGAGACCAGAGAATATGAGTATTTCTTTTTAATCAATGACTTGCTTTATAGCGATCCGGTAAAGGAGCTATTAGTTATACCTTCCAGTACGGAAGATGAGATTATAAGGTTGGCACATAATCAGGGACATTTTGCAGCCAAAAGAACACAGGAACTAGTAGAAAAGAGTTATTACATTCCAAGTTTAAGCAAAAAAGTACAAAGTATAGTAAATTCGTGTGTAGAGTGCATCATAATAGATGCAAAGCGGGGAAAAAAGAGGGTTTGTTGACGCCAATCGACAAAGCGTGTGAGCCACTAGGGACTTACCATATTGACCATGTCGGTCCATTAACTGAAACACGGAAGAAATATAATTATATTTTAGTAATAATAGATGGGTTTTCGAAATTCGTTTGGTTGTACCCAACGAAATCAATCGGGGTGGAGGAGGTTATAGACAAACTAGGAAAACAATCGGCAGTTTTTGGCAATCCGAAACGGTTTGTAACCGATAGAGGGGTTGCGTTTACATCAAATGTTTTTAAAGATTATTGCTCTAAAGAGAATATACAGCATTTGCTAATTGCAAATGATGTGCCTCGGGGCAACGGCCAAGTTGAGCGCGTCCACAGGACGGTTGTTCCAATGCTGTCTAAAAAGTGTCAGAGTAACCCGACTCAGTGGTATAATCACGTTGCGAAAGTACAGCAAGTTTTGAATAACACCGCACCTCGAAGTACGAAGATAACACCCTTCAAAATTCTGATGGGATTAGAGATGCGAATGACAGATTACCAAGATTTGCATACAATACTAAGGGAAACAGAATTAGAGGAGTTAAACACTGAACGTGACTCAGCAAGACAGAATGCGCGTGGTAACATTGAAAAGATACAGAAAGAGAACCGTAATACATTTAACAGAGGTCGGAAAGGAAGTACCAATTACGATGTTAATGACTTAGTTGCCATCAAATGAACCCAGTTTGGGGTGGGCATGAAATTGAGACCGAAGTATTTGGGACCGTACAGGATAGTCGCTAAACGAAACCATGACAGATACGAAGTTGAAAAGTTGGGAATCAGGAGGGACCAACAAATACTACGACAGTGGCTGAGAATATGAAAAGATGGACTTAAGTATTCGAGGTCGAATAATATGTCAGGACGGCCGATTGTAGGATAGGACTTATGTATATGGCAACCATCATTAAATGGACAATCGACTAAGTGAAGCGGCAACCTTGCAACTTGACGAAACAATACCGAAGCGTCCATCAATAAGAAATAGAAAGTAAGAATGGAAGAAGCAGTCGAGGTAGAGAAGTTTGCCGAACTACACGTCGTTGTAGCCTTAGCCGTTTAAGTGACATTGAATTAAATAAAACTGTTTTTAAAATTATATCTAAGAACAGTCGAGTGCGTTTTAATTGCACTACATGTATGTTCGAAAATTTTTTTGTATAGAAAAAATAAGCAACACCTTCAAAAAAAAAACTTTGCGAAAAATCAACCGCAAGTTCCAGCTACCCCCAAGGGTCAAGGAGTACCCAAAATTAACCAAAATTCATATAAAAATGTGACCGAATCAACATTGCAATGTCCTAGGGTAGAACAAAATTTCTTCAAAGGATTACTCGATGGAGTATCTATGTACCTCTCAGCAATACAGCCTAATCAACACCGTGTAGGGATAAGGATCGCTAACACTCGAGCAATAATCGGGTAACAATAAGCTGGTGTAGAGACATGAGTTGGGGCGCACGACTGCATTAGAGAGGAGCCTTTTATAAGTAGGTACTCCAATATGGCACAAATGGACCACATGGTCCAACAATTTTCGCAGGGTAGCCAATAAGCTTATACATGTTTGTGCGCTCGTTTATGGTTGATATTCCCTGATTCTCCCAAAACTGGAGAATAAATCAGAAGAAAAGTGCGGAATCAATAAAAAAGCACAATCTTTCTCCACTGGTGGTACCAATAGATCGCAAGACATCCTCTATATCAGAGCTTCTTAAAGTGTGGTCCGCGGAACCCAAAGGTTCCGTAGAAAAGTCAACGGTGTTCCGAGAAATTAATTTTGGTATGAATTAGCACGGTGGTCGGTTTGAGTTGCATACAGAAAGAAAAGTTCTATAAACAGCTTACGCAATTATCTATTTTCAAGTATACGTATGTACTCGCCTTTTGGGTTAGTGTTAAGAGCAGAGACCATAACGATTATAAGAAACAAAATTAAATATTGCTCCATAATTATTACTGAACAATGGAAAAGTTGTTTTTCTCTCGCGGGACGATTATTTCAAGACGAATATTATTTACGCCTTCTCATAATAATTATATGGGATTTTTATTTTTTTTCGTCTCTCGGGACGTTTATTTCAAGACGAATATTATTTACGTCTTCTTATAATAATTACATGGGCGTTTTATTTTTTTTCGCCTCTCGGGACGTTTATTTCAAGACGAATATTATTTACGCCTTCTCATAATAATTATATGGGATTTTTATTTTTTTTCGTCTCTCGGGACGTTTATTTCAAGACGAATATTATTTACGTCTTCTAATAATAATTATATGGGCTTTTTATTTTTTTTCGTCTCTCGGGACGTTTATTTCAAGACGTATATTATTTACGTCTTCTCATAATAATTATATGGACTTTTTTATTTTTTTCGTCTCTCGGGACGATTATTTCAAGACGAATATTATTTACGCCTTCTCATAATAATTATATGGGATTTTTATTTTTTTTCGTCTCTCGACACGTTTATTTCAAGGCGAATATTATTTACGTCTTCTTATAATAATTATATGGGCATTTTATTTTTTTCCGTCTATCGGGACGTTTATTTCAAGACGAATATTATTTACGTCTTCTTATAATAATTATATCGCCTACTTATTTTTTTTCGTCTCTCGGGAAGATTATTTTAAGACGAATATTATTTACGTCTTCTCAAAATAATTATAACGGCTTTTTATTTTTTTTCGTCTCTCGGGACGTTTATTTCAAGACGAGTATGATTTACGTCTTCTCATAATAATAATATGGGACTTTTATTGAATTAAAACTTCTTTATCGAGTTCGGAGATTTAGGACCGTTAATTTATCTATTTTCAAGTAATTCTATGGAATTTTCTGTAGTTAATTGAAATAAATAAATAAACTATAGCTTAACACAGATACGTTAACGGCCCTTAAAGCGTTAAATATATTTATATGTGACGCGTAAAATTAAAAGGGACCTACGCTCAGAAAAAAGATTTCGAGAAAAACGACTTTGAAGTTTACCAAGTTGATTTTGATGCTTCTGAACGTTTTAATGGATTGAAGTTCGTTACTCGGGGGTTTTCGGGGTCGCTGATTACGAATCCGGTGTTAGTTTTCCAAAATTCAAAATGGCGGATCCAATATGATCGGAATCGCTTGAAACTCATTACCCGGGGGTTTTTGATGTCGCTGATTACGAATCCGAAGTTCGTTTTTTTAAATTCAAAATGGCGGATGCAATATGGCGGAAAAAAATTAAAACTTGTTCGGATTCATGTGAAACTCAAATATGTCGTTGACACCGAAAACGAGGTCAGTGATTACGAATCCGATGTTCGAAAACCCCCGAGTAACGAGTTTCAAGCGAATTTGATTAATTTCAGAATAGTTTGTCAGATTTGATTTTTTTGTTCTTTTTTTGTGTGAAGGTACCTAACTTTTAAGTGAAATTGTGAAAAAACGAATGCAGCTAGAAAGCTGCGGTTTATTGCATTGGAAAGAGTTTACTATAAGAGTCGATGAAAAAGTGAAAACCGATTTTTTCTGACCGTTGGTCCCTTTTAACTTTACGTGTCACATATATATATATATATACATACATATATATATTAAAGGCTTTCCTTTTACGTGGTTTTGGTTCTTGAAAAGGGTTGCCAGATATTAGAAAATCAAATGCAAATAATCGAGTTCGGAGATGTTTACGTAAAATATTTAACCCACCGTCACCACATCTGCACCGAGAATTGACGAGATTGGTATGTAGAAGTGCAATACGGTTTTATTTTTCAAAAACGGTTTGCCACATAATAGAAATTAAATTCAAAATATTAAAATTATTTAAAAAGTTATATGGGTTATAACATATGGGTATCAATCCAAATGGTTTTGATTATTTTATTTTTTAACTATACATATATATTTTTTTTTATTTTGTTATGTACTTCCTTTATGTACAATGTGCATGTCCAATTAAAGATATTTAATTTTGGTTATTTTTTTATAAAAATATAGTTTATTCTTTAACAAGACCCGTGTAAATCCAAGTTTCCAAATTTGTGCAATATTAAAAAAAAAATTAACAAATGAGTAGTCCACTTGCAAACAGCGTTATGTGATTTTATAATAGAAAGGCATAAATTTGAAAAAACGACTACGACAACAAGTAACATTTAAATAGAATCTTTTTTATTATTACCTGAAAATTTGGATAAATAAGAGCCTTATAAAATTGTAACATAACATAATATAACATAAGATAACATTAACAGTCTACACGACCTAAAGCAGTTTTCTAGGTTCATCAGAAGATGGATACTTTTGAAAGTTTATAAATAAGTATGATAGCGACTTTTGGACGAAGAGTTAAGATTTTATGCTATTTTTTCAGAATATAAAAAGATTTTGCACTGTGTTGTTAGTGGACATGAACCTACTTTAAATACTGGTACGTAATCCACCAAAAACTAAAAATCGAAAAAATTTTACATAGTGCACTTTTCAAGTGCAGTACTTAAATCTTCATACAAATTTGGAGCCATTTGAAACTTATACTTTATTCTACTGGAATTCAATGGGCAACAAACTGCATACTCAGAATCTAATTATAAAACTCGAAATTTTTACGAAAATTTGTTGAATCTATTTTTAAATTGCATAAATTTTTAAGGCAGTGACACTCGATTGTTACATTTGTACAGATTGGTATATTTTTATATTGGGCTATTGGAACAAAATAAAAAAATGGGAAATTTTTTTTTGTGGTCAAAAGATTGGTACATTACAGCGATGTTCTATTGAAAAATTTCAACAAACTAATTTCGTGATTGGGATAAAGAAAAATATTTGGGTATTCACACAATTGGGATACGATTTGCACCAAATTTTGGCAAATTTCCAATCGTGTGACACTGCCTTTAAGCTTGTATTTATCCGGATGTTGGTAAAGAACGAACTATAAAAAACTAACCAAACTTAAATAAAAACAAATATAATATTTTATAACTTGTGAAAGTTTGGTGCGGCTATAATTTGTTCGACTACTGTACAATGTACAAAAAAAGTGCGGTTTTTCCGGCGGGATTACCAAACGTTGTACATTTTAAGACTTCTACCAAAATAATTTTGAAAAATAATAAGATTTACGTGAGCTGGACTGGTTTGAAAATACCTCTAAATTGGAGTTTTTTATGAATAAAAATAGTTTCTTAAAGGCTTTTTGGAAAAAATCCTCCCAGATGAGAAAACAGTTTAAGCTTAAAAAATCTACATCAAAATATTAAAAAATTGTATCAAGGGAATCATAATAATAAGAATTTGATGCTGTTTTTTAACTTTTTTCAAAGGTTTGGGTAAGAAAAACTTGAATAACTGCTCCAACACTTTACCGATATAAACTTATGAGATATCAGTGGAAAGGTATTTTCTCACCTTTTTTATTTCTTTGCAAAACAAATTCATTCACGTCCCAAAGTTTTCTTTATCAAACGCCCACACATCTTAACTCAACATGGAATGACACGCGTTTATCTTACCTTCCTCTTTCATACTTTGAATGAGCTGATTCGCAAAGAAATTCAAAGGGTGAGAAAATACCTTACCAATGATACCTCATAAGTTTAAATTGGTAGGGTTTTTGGCTGAGTTATTCAAGTTTTTCTTATACCAGTCTTTGATTAAAGTTCAAAAACAGCATCGAAAATCTCATTAGATATTATGATTCCGTAGAAATTTTTTTAAAAATATTTTTATACAAATTTTCTAAGCTTAAATTGCTTAGTAATCTTTCAATTTCAAAAAATATTTAAAAAAACTGTTTTTTTATAATAAACTCAAATTTTGGAGGTATTTTCAAATCGGTCCAGCTCACGTAAATCTTATTATTTTTCAGAAATATTTTGGTAGAAGTCTTAAAATATAATAGATTTCATAATTCCAGTGGAAGAATAGTACCGATTTTTTCTTGTATGGGGAATGATTCAGTCTACTGTACATAAGTTGACTATGATTACTGGGCCGAGCTATCATAGTAGCACAATGCCACTAAGTGCATTTTAAAATTTTCAGGCAAAAGCCTCATGCGATTATCGATTATAATTTTTGTTGTTTGTGTGAAATATTTTATTTTTATCAGTTTTTTTCTTTTAATCAAAATGTGTTGAAATAAAAGTGATAATAAAAAAAATATTTTGCCAGAAAGCACCCCTCCCCCTCGAAAAAAAATCCTAGCTACGGCCCTGCTCCTGCATATAGTTTAGAAATGAAGTTTTTTAAAACTCTTGCGTTTGATATCCATATTGTAATCACTCATTAAAGTTATTAAATAATTAAACAGTTGGTTTCTTAAACCAATTTTTTTACGCCTTCGTGTACACATTTTTAGACTACAACCAACCCATATTGTGATACGTATTCCAGTTACCTAACTCCCATGTTCATGTTCAATTGAATTTTTTAAACAGATGGCAACCCTCCCACAAGTTGCTTAGAAATAAATACTTTTCAACACCATTTCGATTGATACCCATATTGAAGTAATTAATTTGCCTAAATTGAAATTAATGTTTTAATATTTACCGGATAGCAAACTAACATAATTTAAACCTTCTCCCAATTCTCAAATTCTCAAAATTTCGTATAGAGGTTTTTGAGTAAATGAGTTACACCACTTTTGCAACTTTACTTTATATAAATACGTATAAGATTTACTCACTTCTCATTGAAAATCTTTAAAGCTATAAATAATGTTGTATGGGCGGTCAAGGTGGGCGCGGCCCGATGGTCCACAATTTGGTCATATTCTTATAAATGCCATGGCGATTGACTTCGCCAAATTTCAACTTCGAAGCTGAATTAGTTCATTTATGCCAGACAAATTGAATTAGGCCAAGTGTGTACTGGTGAAAGGAGTAAAACTTAAAAGCAAAATTTAATAAAAATTAAAATTTAAATTAAATGTTAATTAATAATAATGAGAGACGAAAAAATAAAAAAGCCCATATAATTATTATGAAACGACGTAAATAATATTCGTCTTGAAATAAACGTCCCGAGAGACGAAAAACAATAAAAAGCCCATATAATTATTATGAGGAGACGTAAATAATTTTCGTCTTGAAATAAACGTCCCGATAGACGAAAAAAATAAAAAAGCCCATATAATTATTATGTGAAGACGTAAATCATATTCGTCTTGAATTAAACATCCCGAGAGACGAACAAAAATAAAAAGCCCATATAATTATTATGAGAAGACGTAAATAATATTCGTCTTGAAATAATCGTCCCGCGAGACGAAAAAAGATATTTCTCATAAATAATTATAATACAAGGATGAAAAAATTTCTCTTAAAACAAGGCGACGTTTTTGATCCTGAATATTAGGATAATAATTATTTTCGGTCTCTGGTTAAGAGTAAATATCATGACATCGCAAAAAATGTCATCTTAACTTTGCTTCCTTCTGCCACAACGTACTCTGTCAACAAGGGTTTAAGCTTACACTCATACCAAAAAACGGATTCAGGTCGAAATTGGATGCTACCCCTGAAATGCGCATACATCTTTCAGACATTATATCGAAATATTTCATAGAATTATTAATAACAGTGAAACAATTCCATTCTTTACATTAAAATTTAAAGTATGTATAGATACTATTTATAGTAAAAGTTTTTATTCATATTTAAATTGCTCTTCGTTTTATCTTTAGTAATTTGATGTGAGGTCCCATAAAATAAAATGTGGTCAGTAAGGGTTCCATCATCTTAACAGTTTAAGAACCACTGCTCTATATCATTATTACCTGATAAAACAGTAATGGTAAAGCGTGACCATTTTCATCTGATCTCTGCGTGTGCGATAAGGATTCATAAGTCCTAAGGAGGTAATTTGGTGAGATCGTATAAACTCAACAGCTCCTGTACGTCGTATTATCATGAGTAACATCGAAACAAGGGATACTTATCGTTAAAAAAAAATATATATATATGTGTATATATATAGAAGTATTTATCATGGTCGGATAGCAACAGTATCCACAATTGAGTTTCAAGCTTAATTTCAAAGGCTACAGTTGATTCAAATTGAAACAGTTTAAAAACTAAAATATATGATTTTATAACGCAAGGAAAGAACTGTGATTGTTTACCTTCAATTACCAAAGTCTACGCGCTCGCGTACAGGATCTACAATTAGACAGAATAGCAGCCTCGTTGAATTTTCTAATTCTTTCGGAGACGTGGTTGGATAAAAAGAAGACTTTAGACATTCCTAATTTTGATATAGTAATTCAATTTAAAACACCAATGAGGAGAGCAGATGGAGTTGTAATCTACCATAACACACATGACTGAGCCCGTATTTTTACTCCAGAAATAGAACTCAATGCACAACAACTGAAATCAATGTCTGTTCAAATTTCCAAGGTGGGAAAAATATGTGCTTGTGGAAGCAGATTTGATCATGAGAACACAGTTATATTTGTGGCAATTTAAATTTCTCCCAATCAACCAGTAAATAAAATTATTGAATTCATCCATGAAAGTTTAATAAAATAACCACTAGAAGTATCGCAAATTCTTCAAAAAAAAAAAACTAAAATAAAATTCCGATGAATTTAAGTGGGGATTTAAATGTGAATTATGCGTTGGATTCAGCGCTCCCTTCGATTGAGTTCCTCGGTATCAAATTAAATTTAAAGATGTAAACCAGTCGCACCGAATCGAAAAAATTAAAAAGAATCGTTGATACTGTATTTCAAGGATATATTGGTCACATCTCAACTAAAGTATTTATTTCATATCTTAGTTACCATAAGCCACTCGCCTCTTTTGTAGGAATTTTAACATGAGTCTAAATATTAATAAAATCTAAAATTAAAAAATTCAACACGAAAAATTATAAAAACTTATCAACTTCGTACCAATATTACAACAAACAAATGCATCCGACTCATAACCTCGTAGTTTAATTTTATGAAGGTTTCACTTCTACCGTGTGTGCACTGTACATATATGTTTTTTTACACAGTTTGAAATTTTGATTTACATTATTTTACCTCGCTTTTATTAGCTTGGGATGTAATTATGTAATAATGATGCGCCTAGAAAGTGCAGCAATTTCCATTATCAAACACGGTGAACTTAATTTGATTGTCAATCACTTTAATCCTATTTTAGGTTGGTTTTAAAAGTTTAATTAAATCAAGTTAGGGAACTTCCTATTCCTCTTAAACGAAATCTGTATTTCTATAAATTATTTTTTACATTTTAGCTCACATTGTAACAAAAACGAGTTTTTAATTTTTAAACTATAATTTTATTTAGATAACTAACTACACTTTCATAAAGCAATAATAAATATTAAGGAAACGAAAAGGAAATAGGCAAAGAATGTTAAAATGTATTTTCTCTATGTATATTTTAGCCACTGTATGTATCTATACGTAACTAAATATATATGTAAAAATACATGTGATTTCTATTTTTTTAAGGTGTGTTTAATAAAACTAGCAGTGAATTGTAAAATTTTTGCGTCTATCAAAAATGTACTGAAATGTACTGATTTTTCAGCGCTGAAAAGCCGAAAGTACTGAGTTTGTAGAAAAAATCTGGAAACCCTAACATACACCCCGTCCCGAACATATACAGTGCCGGAGAAAAGTATTGGCACAGAGAATATTTCGCAATATGTGCAAAGTTTTTATTCTAATTTATTTTCAATATTTTTTAATGAAAATGTGTTCGTACTTCACCAAACAAATATAAAACAAAATCTCTAAACTTTGTGCAAAACTCAGGAAATTTGCAACTTTCTCTGCAGATTTTTTAGAAAAATTCTAGGTATGCAATTTTAGTACAACTAAAGTGCAAGTTTGCAGTATCTAAAAAATCGCGTTGATTTTTGGCGCTTTTTTTAGTGGAAGGTGTTGCTTATTTTCTCCGTACAAAAAATAATTGTCGAACATACATTGTATGGAAGAACCTGAGTGCAAAAACATTCCCAAAAGTCAACGCGATTTTTTAGCAACTTCAAGCTTGCGCCTTATTATACTAAAATTAGATGGGCTATAAAACTGCATACCTAGAATTAAAAAAAAAAACACGAATAGAAAGTTGCAAATTAGTAGATACGCAAATTTATTGAATTTTCCTGAGTTTTTCACAAAGTTTAGAGATTTAGTTTTAATGTTTTTTTTGGTGTAGGACGAACTATATTTTTATAAAAAATTATCGACAATAAATTAAAATAAAAACTTTGCAGATATTGCGAAAAATTCTCAATACTTTTGTCCGGCACTGTATGTACTTAAACCAATTTGTACCCTGCAAGATATGGCTGAGTACCCAGCAAACATTTGGAGTCATAACTGAGTCTTTAAGGAGTCCTATTTCAGAGCCTTTACACTCATAATGAGCTCAGTTAAGAGTCCGATATGAGGGTGTTTCCCTGCCTCCGAAGGTCGACTTATATGAGCTTAAATTCAATATGAGTCATATTGGGCTCTTATTGGACTCATATACGGCTTATTTCGGACTATTTTAAAACAATTTTTGGCCTCATATATGAATCTCTTCAGACTCTTTTTGAGGCTCTTATCGGCCTCATAAATTACTACATTCTGACTCTTATTTTAGGTTGTTATTTGAGTCTTATTGAACGTACTATATTTGCAAAGTCATTCAGCAAAAATTTCTTTTAAATAACATACTGTTAACTATTATAAGCAAAAACACGTTGTTTAGCATAGACAGTTCACGATTTATTAAAGAAACACAAGTATGTATAATACGTACAATAGAAGAAAATGGCAGTATAATGTAAAAAGCAAAAATGTAAGAAATATAAAGTGAATCTGGGTTGTATTATTATAGTACATACATAATCTAACATACTCCGCCTCAACCATAATTCACAACAGTTTAAACAAATTTACACATGAAGTTAATTGATTTTAGAAATGTAGAATTTGCAGGGACCGCAAATAACGATTATCCTTTGAAATTTTAACTCAGAAAATCACGCGAGAAAGGCTACGTGCATAAGGAGTAAACCAATATATTATTACTCGGAGTACCTTCAGCGACACTGATTTTTATTTTTTAATTTTTACTTATAGAAATCAAGTTTAGTCATTATATTTTGAGTTTTATTTTTTACTCAGAAAATAATCGTTATGTTTTGAGCTTTATTTTTTGCTCGGAAAATAATCGTTACGTTTTAAGTTTTATTTTTTGCTCGGAAAATAATGGTAACGTTTTAAGTTTTATTTTTTGCTCGGAAAATAATGGTTACGTTTTAAGTTTTATTTTTTGCTCGGAAAATAATCGTTACGTTTTAAGTTTTTTTTTTCTCGGAAAATAATGATTACGTTTTAAGTTTTATTTTTTGCTCAGAAAATAAAACTTAATTTTTGCGTATACGCATGCGTATGCGTGAATAGACAGGGGGCGGCTGCATTGAACCTTTAACGCCACTGTGGAGTGGGTAATGAAAATACAGATACCATCGCAGAAACAAAGCGAACCACATTTCTAAAGAAAAAGTGCAAAAAAGCGCATACGCATACGCAAAAATTAAGTTTTATTTTCTGAACAAAATATAAAACTTAAGAAATAACGATTATTTTCCGAGCAAAAAATAAAACTTAGAACGTAACGATTATTTTCCGAGCAAAAAATAAAACTTAAAACGTAACCATTATTTTCCGAACAAAAAATAAAACTTAAAACGTAACCATTATTTTCCGAGCAAAAAATAAAACTTAAAACGTAACGATTATTTTCCGAGCAAAAAATTAAACGCAGTTAATAACGATTAAAAAGTGATTTTTATAATAAAACTTATAACCGTTACGGTCCCTGAGTATTTGTGTACAAAAATAATTGTGTTTGACTTACTCAAACTCTTAGTAAAACCATCTGCTACATTATCTGTAGTAGTAGATTACATTTTTCTCTAACATAGTGAAACTTAATATCTACTATATGTTTACTCCTTTTCTTTGTTGTATCCACTGTTGCCAACTTGGTGCTTTTCGCAATAAATTTAGTGCTTTTCTTTATTCAAAACGCGACCATTTTTGAGTTTGGTGCTTGGTGCGTTTTTTGGTGCTTTTTATTTTAGTTTGAAGACACCAAATCTGTAAATATTAAAAAAAAGGCGTGAGTACTACGTACTCATGAAATTTGATGTGTAAACATATGCGAACGGCAAAGCATGAAAGTGAGTAGTATAAATATGCCGATTGAGCATCGGGAGCTAGCAGCGCTGCTGCTCCGGTTGCTCAATCGGCATAAGGTTTGCTGTTGCTCCGCCACCAGCTATCGGTGACCGCCAAAAGATGTCGCCGATCGAAATCAATGTTCAGAACCCAGATAAAAGCGGTAAGATGTCGCTGGTGACAAATCC
>NW_023458557.1:8103180-8108360 GCF_013731165.1 Rhagoletis pomonella | reverse complement strand
AACTTGGATTTCGATCGGCGACATCTTTTGGCGGTCACCGATAGCTTGTGGCGGAGCAACAGCAAACCTTATGCCGATTGAGCAACCGCTGCTCCCGATGCTCAATCGGCATATTTATACTACTAAAGTGCGTTTACATATAAATATAATCTCAATCAAAGCTCGTTAGCTGTCAAATTGGTTGTGCTTGTTATTCACACAACAGGAAAAGTTAAACTTCTTCCCTGTGCCACCGTGGTCACTTTTTTCTGCAACACATATTATGCCATTTAAATATATTTTAACTGAACATTTTATTAAAAATACCGTTACAAACCTATTTTCCTTACCAGCGTCAATTATTGTTTACTTTAACATTTGACATACCTAAAACTAGGTTGGACACCAAAAAGTTATCGGTTTAATCTGCGATATTTTTAATTATAATTTTGCATGGCTAATCTCTTTTTCTAATAACAGATTAGGGAGTTAAGCTCGAAAATTAAGATAATCTTTTTATATGTAAAGCTGTTATTAGGCGATTCAGTTACATATATACAAATGTAGGTTAGGTTAGAAATTAAACATTAATTTCCCTTAATTTTATTCATTTTGCTGATTTAATTTTTTTATTCATTTTTAATTCTTTTAATGCATGAAATTGTCGATATGATTGATAAAATACACTGGTATATACTTGTGACTCAAGGGCGTTAAAATATCTTGGAAACACCGCATCAGTTATTGTTTTTGAGCTTATGGTTTGAGCATTTCTATTTGTATATATTCCTAAATTTAGTTTTTCTTTTCGGAATATAATCATGAGGTTCATGTAAATGCAGTTCATGTCGCAGAATTTTACCCGATGCTTTTTTATTCCACACGTTTTGCTGTTACCCACTTTTTACTCTCAGTTCAGAGAGTGATTTTGCTGTTTGGCCTTGTTCCAGGATTTTACACGAAAAGTATTGGATCAGAGCTATCATATCATCCATACATATGCATATTATACGTACATATATTCATGTATGTTAATCAGTTATCAACGGTCCCAGTTAAAATGATTTCAGTATTTTTTTAAATTTTCGCCTTGCTTTTTTATCAAAATAGACTACTAAACCTATGCCTAAAACCTTCTACGAATATCAAAACCAGGGCATGAATCACGTATGACGACAATCGTCTGAACGATATCGTGTCGAGATTGTCTTGCTTCATAAAAATCAAAAATTGTTTGATCGTTTGTGCGATATCGTCAACTCGATTCCAGTTTTGCTTCACGTAACAGTAACAGTAACACGTAACAGCAACACAAATGCATAAATCAGTGTTTTGACAACATCGTTTTGTCAGTATCGTTTGAACGACTATCGTTTCAAAGTTACGTGATTCATGCCCAGTTGCAACAAATGAGTCCATACATATTTATGTACATACACATCCGAATGCATGTTTAAATAATCGGAAGTAATAATCAATTGTAGGGCATTTCCTTTCACTATGCATATGCCTAAATGTATGCAACCATTGGCAAGCAAACACAGGGCGCTTCTAATGAAAATAAAAATTGTATGCTGAAATACACATGCTAAGCCCTTCGAAATTTTGTGCTGGGATATGTGTTACAGCTTCGCAAATTTTACTCCTACCGAAACCAAAGATGTATACACATCAAAAAAGCGAAGCTAAATTAATAGAAATCGTAAATATTTTAGCAACTTTACAAAAATGGAAACAAAACTCATGGCACAATGACAATCGTAAGCGAGCATATCGAGCCCTAACCGCCAAAATAACGTAAGCGAAATTTTTTCAAAATTTTCTTTTGGATGCAGAAATATTCCTAGAGCATTTATGTGCATTTCTGCATCAAAAGGAAAATTTTGAAAAAAATGTCGCTTACGTTATTTTGGTGGTTAGGGCTCGATATGTTTGCCAAAAAATGTTTGACACAAAAAGATTTTTCTCACTATGCGTTCAAATAAGGCACATTAAAAAGGGAAATCAAATTTCGTTATATTTGAGACGTCAAGCAGTCGGCAAGAAAAGTTCTTTATGTTCCTTTAGTTCACGAGGTCAAAAGAGACTGCAGTGGAGATTTAAACCACCACATAGTTCATAAAACATCATTTTTTGTTTTTGCTTTCATTGGACAGGAATTGTAGAAAAAGTTATGCAAAACGAAGAAAAATTTAACATATAGTCAACGAAAAATTTACAAATTTTACTTGAATTTAAGAGAAGCGGCAACGCCGGACACAACTGCAAATTAGAAAATTAGAACCAGCATGTTATCGTCGCTTGAACGAAAATATTTGAATTTATAGGAAACAGAAAAAATTCGACCGTCGAGCAAGGAACATTGATTTTTGTTAATTTAAATTACTATTAAATACTCGGATAAAAATTTGGTGCTTTTTTCGAGAAAAAATGGAATTTTTCTTGGGTTTTAGTGCTTTAAAATTAAAACTAGGCAACACTGGTTGTATCGTTATTCGCCAGAAATGCAACTCCTTGATTGTCGCAGTAGATAACCGTTGGAAATTCGATGTACTCCTTAAACCCGGTTTCTCTCAGCAAATTTCTTAGAGACATCACCTCTCTGGCAACTTGACACATTGAAATAAATATATTCGGCTTCGGTTGAGCTTAAAGCGATTACATTTTGTTTCTTAGATTCCCATTGTATTGGACCATCTCCAAAGAAAAGGACAAAGCCGCTTTAAGATTTTCTATGGCACCCATCAGATGCCCAATCGGAATCTGTGTAGCATACAAAATCATTGTAATTGGCATACTGCAAACATGCGTCAGTAGTGTGCTTTAAGTAACGCAAAACATGTTTTGCTATAATAAAATTTTCTTAATAAGCATGATTGCAACACTGCGACAATTTTGAAATGACAAATGATATATCAGGTCTTGAAATTGTAGATAAATAAGTTATTGCACTCATTAACGACTGAAATTTCTTAGTACAATCATCAGCACAATTGAGCTTAGAACATTTTTGTAGTATACTTCCACTTGGGATCGGAGTAAATGCTGATTTAGAATCTGTCATGGCCCACTCATTGAGCAATTTTGCGATATAAGACTTCCGATGAACTTTAATTTTACCCCGACTTCCATCTATTTCGATCTGCATGCCAAGATAATGTTGAATCGGACCTCGATCTACAGCCTGAACGCTTTCATTCAATTTGTCCAAAATATAGCTTATCTATTCCCTTGATTTGCTTGCGACTATCAGGTCATCAACATAGACCCCGATTATGCTCATCTCATTAGAGCTTACTCTATAAAAAACGCAACAGTCTGATTTTGATCGATTGAATGCAATTTTAACCAATATATCGTTTATCTTCTCGGACCAATCTTTACCGGTCTGTTTTAAGCCATATATCGACCTCTTCAAGCGACAAACGCTATTTGGTTGTTGGTCCTCAAACAGAGCTGATTGACGAATATAGAGTTCTTCTTTCAACTCTCCATTTGGATAAGCTGATGCTATATCAAAGTCGTGTACCAGAAGTTGATATTTGACTGAAATGGCCAATATAAGCAGAATAGTAGCGTGTCTTACTACGATTGAATATGTATGAAAATAGTCAATATTTTCATGCTGGGAGCAGCCTTGGGTAACAAGCCGCGATACTACCGTCAAGCCTTCTCTTTGTTGCAAATACCCATTTGCAACCAATAATATTTTTCTGCGGTGGGTTTTCTACTAACTTCCAAGTATTATTGCTCCTTAGCGTCACCATTTCTGCGTCCATAGCGTTTTTCCAATGCACAGAATTTTCGAATCTCTAAAAAGGGGAAAAAGTCGCACATAATTTTGGAAAAGGGTCAAAAAATCAAAATTTTTTAAAAGTCGGGTCAAAGGGTATTGGCGCCGAAATAGGATCAAATTGCCCTTTAGTCGCACAACGGCAACACTGGGAACATGCGAATAACGATATTATTATGTGAGTAACGATTCGGTACTTCGATCAGGGGTTGTACCCGTTACTCAGTAATGAATAGATACGGTTTGTTACAGCTCTATTTGTTAGAGTGGAGTAAAATTTAAGTAAAATTTATTTTTAAAGTAGAAGTATATGCGCTTTTTGGTTCCAGAGATATTGACAATGTAGTGCTTACTTAAGGTTTTACCAAAATTTGCAGAGCAAAGACAATTTTTTTTGCGGCATAAATTGGCACTAAATTATGCCGTAAAGTAGAAGTATATGCGCTTTTTCGTTTCAGAGATATTGATAGTGTAGTGTTCAGCTGAAGAGATGGCTATTACATATTTTTACCAAAATTTACAGAGCACTAAATTTTTGTTTTAGCGGCATAAATTGGCACTAAATTATGCATTATGCCAAACCAATCAGTGAATGTTGTAGTAATTACTTCAGGGACCTTCAAAAACACCATGTGAAGAGGAATGTCTAATAGTTTGGGAGTGTTTTACTTGGTGGCATTTAGTACCATTAATAATTATTAAGGGAATAATGTACAAGTCTATCCCGATATTTTCCTAACCAATTTGCCCTGAGGAAGAAGTTGTTTCCCAGCAGGACAGAGATCCAATGGATTCTGAAAATATTCGACACCTTCGGCTGCTTAAATCACAGATCTCAACGCCATCGAAAGCTCTGTGATCAAGAGAGGACTAGCATATCAAAAGCGAGCTCCAAGTAACATGGAAGAGTTTTGGAGGCGAGTAAAATTATAATGGAGTAATATTCCAAGCGAAATCGTAGAAAACTCAATGCTCTCTTCCCAGACGTATGAAAATCGCCACTAAAAATAAGGGTGTCTCCACATTCCTCTTGAGATCAACCTCCTAAAATATCAAAACAGAAAAGTTCAAAACTCAGTGAATAGAGTTGCCTTGCCTTTTTGCTGTATTCCTTAGATAATAAGGACCAATTGCTGAAAATTGCAAAGCAGTCCGCTTATTATTAAAAAAGTTACACTCAAAAAAAACTTCTCTTAATTGAAGTAAAACAGCAATCAAAATGAAGAAAAATGGCAATGAAATAGCACTAAAGAAGTTTTATCCTCTTTTCATGCCCAACATTTCTTCAAAATGATAGATTACATCCACGGTTCCACATTTTCGTGTACGTTTTTACACATTGCAAAGAAAAATTACTCATTCGGGAGATTCTTTTATTCATTCGGAAGAATTTTCGACCTTATATTAA
>NW_023458557.1:8085598-8103170 GCF_013731165.1 Rhagoletis pomonella | reverse complement strand
GTCGTACATGCTCTCGGTTTTGACCGCCAGTGTAGTTATTCCTAAAACTTGGCAATTTCATAATAAATAAATTTTCAGAAAATGATAACGCTGCAGATAGTGAATCAGAATTTGAAAATTTAGAGAATGAGGGCGGTCTAGTGATTCGCGGTAGAGACAACAAAACTAAGAAACATTGTTCTTGTGTTTCGCAAATAGGCTACTAAAAACGAAATTTTGCAATATAATGCAAAATTTGAAGCTTATATTGGACTGTAACACTAGATGGAATAGTATGTTCGACATGTTCGAATGATTTATTTTGCTTGAAGACAGTACAAAAAAGGCCACCATTGATCTTAAAATGAATTCCTTGCTTGATCATGAGTATGATATTATTAAAGAAGTTGCTCTTGTTCTCCATTCGCTTAAAATTACAATTGAAGCCTTATGCGCTCGTAACATGGACTTGTTCAAATGCGATGCCGCTTTGAATTTCATGCTGGAAGAAATAAAAAGGAAGAAGTCTACATTGAGCAAAAACTTGTGTAGTAAACTCGTTGAAAGGATCAAGCAACGGAGAACAATTCTGTCAGATGTTTACTCTTTTTTCATGAATCCAAATCATCTGCATAATCTTAAATATGATTGTTCTGAAGCTCTAAGCAGTAAGCCTCAAAGATAAATTGGTAATATAAATTGATATTTTTTCTAATAGTGGCGATAAAGGATATTACCTACAGAAAGTATTTAACTTTTTACCCACATTCCAACCGACAGGTGTTGAAGCGGAACGTTGCTTCTCATCTGCAGGTTCTATATAAAATAGATTTCGGTCCAGGTTAGAGGATAACACCCTTAATGCTATAATTTCTTTAAGATCGCATTTCCATCAAAAGAAGAAATAATTTTGCTTCGCTCAAAATGGAATAGGTGATGCACTTATGTATTTATTTTTTACTTAAATGTGTTGACTTCTTTATTGTTACTTAAATGTACTGATAATACCTGAATTTGATCTCAAACAGTAATTTAAAAAATTTTATACAGGCCGTTACTGCCGTACCAAATACAGTCACTCAATATATTTTGCATGGATTTTTTCTGCAATATTCAATATATTTTTCATGGTATTTTTTTGTTAATTTAAAATATATATAGCTCATTCTACAACAAAAATCATAAAAATAAAAATTTCACACTTTAGAGAAAGTTGGTTAAAGTTCACCAAATTGCTATAAAAATATCAAACTTTTTAATCATAACTTCTACAAAAATTCTAGTATGCAGTTTTGTAGCACATTCAATTTTGTAGTACAATAAACTGCAATTTTGAAGTTGCTAAAAAATCCTGTTGATTTTTTAACTTTTTTTTTTTGCTAACGATGTTGGGAATTTTCTTCCTTATAACGATTTGTTTGTAGCAAACAAAAATATAAAAAGTCAACGGGAAATTTTTTAGTAACTTCAAAATTGCACATAAGTGATTATTTTTTTTTTAATTAACAAAAAAAATTGCCATGAAAAATATTTTGAATATTGGAAACAAATTTATGCAAAATATTTCTGTGAGTGTAAAATAAAAACTATGTTACAAATTAATGAGGATATGTACATATGTACTTATGTATGTATATATTTTTAAAATTTTATGTCTGTTTTTTTGTTGATTGAAAAGACTGATAAGCCTTAATAAATATGAAAATGAGTTACTACAAATCATGATACAAAAAAGAAGGTAGTTTCATTACTACTATTTTTTGATTATAAAGCAGATTTTTGACATTTCTCCAAATGTTAATATTAAGCATAGCTTTGCCACATTGGAATTTTTTGAGAAGGGAGATTTTTTTTAATATTTGGGATTCAATACAAGAGTAAAAAAGGAAAGTTGATGTGATCGATAATCAAATTTCAACGTTTTCCTCAAGCGTAAAACTTACTTTTGAAGAATATCAATGTGCAGAGATGAGGAAATAAAATAAAATCGAGTTTTTATACAATTACACTGTGGAACAAATTCAGGTTAGCAAAAGTTAGGTCGATTCTGAGAGTGAGGGGTGAAAATAGAGGCTAAATTAGAAGACCCGTATCGCGGCGTTTGTTTATGTTAGTTTGAATTTTTTTTAATCGACCTTCGAACTTTGCAGTCAAATGCCGATTTTCAGCATTTGTTTATATGGTTTTTTGGCTATAACTCGTCGACTAATTGATATTTTTTCAATCTATTAAAGCCAAATTATTGCTAGAGACCTGTGCAACAATTGAAATTTAAAAAAAAATTGATTTAGAAAATTTTTGTAGTGCTTATGAAGCAAAATGTTGGAAATTTTTTTTCATGCTTTTGGAACATATTTCCCACAAAACTTATTCATTTTTTGGTTTCTGTTTGATCTATAATATGCTTCTCAGATTCTTCAATAAATTTCATTTGAAAAGAAAACAATCATAATACAAAACTTGCTTTTTCCAGCTTAATATTAATTTACTTCTCATTTCTTATGTACCAATTTTCTCAGTATTGGTTTTGTAGAAACATTGAAAAAGAAATTATAAAAATATGGAAAAAATATAATTTTGAAATGTTAGTTATGAAAAGTTTTAAGTAAAAAAATTAAATAAATTAAATTAAGGATTTGGCCAGTTGCCGTTTAGCAGGCGGCTGTGGATCAACATCACTGCTCTCTCTAATATCTTGGTCATCGTCATCATCATCAGAAAGGTCGATAATTTCGTCCAACAGATATTCTGGAATTTCATCTTTGTCTTCATCTTCTTCCTCTTTTTCCTTGTCTTCCTCTTCTTCAAAGGTGTTTTTATACCACCAACCAATTTCAGCGAGTATTTCATCTGGAGATTTCTTTCCTCTGTACCTGAAACGAAAATAGTTTTCAATCGTTAACATGTTTAAATTGTGCACTCTGACAAAGATATTAGAAAAATCTAGGAATTCAAAATATGCACACTCTATAGTTACCTTATTTCAATCTGTTGCAAACATGTTGGCAGCTTTCGATGAAATTGGGGTTAATATGTCGTACAAAATTCATCTCTTGCATCAGCATCTTGATCAACTCGCTCAACAGTTGCCAACTGAATCTGATGAGCAAGGCGAACGTTATCACCAAACTGCGCCTCCATTTCAAATAAGGTAACTATAGAGTGTGTATATTTTGAATTCTTAGATTTTTCTAATATCTTTGACAGAGTGCACAATTTAAACATGTTAACGATTGAAAACTATTTTCGTTTCAGGTACAGAGGAAAGAAATCTCCAGATGCAATACTCGCTGAAATTTGTTGGTGGTATAAAAACACCTTTGAAGAAGAGGAAAAAGAGGAAGAAGGGGAAGAAAAAGATGAAATTCCAGAATATCTGTTGGACGAAATTATCGACCTTTCTGATGATGATGACGATGACCAAGATATTAGAGAGAGCAGTGATGTTGATCCACAGCCGCCTGCTAAACGGCAACTGGCCAAATCCTTAATTTAATTTATTTAATTTTGTTACTTAAAACTTTTCATAACTAACATTTCAAAATTATATTTTTTCCATATTTTTATAATTTCTTTTTCAATGTCTCTACAAAACCAATACTGAAAAAATTGGTACATAAGAAATGAGAAGTAAATTAATATTAAGCTGGAAAAAGCAAGTTTTGTATTATGATTGTTTTCTTTTCAAATGAAATTTATTGAAGAAACTGAGGAGCATATTATAGATCAAACAGAAAGCAAAAAAGACTTAGTTTTGTGGAAAATATGTTCAAAAGCATGAAAAAAAATTTCCAACATTTTGCTTCATAAGCACTACAAAAATTTTCTAAATCAATTTTTTTTTAATTTCAATTGTTGCACAGGTCTCTAGCAATAATTTGGCTTTAACAGATTGAAAAAATATTAATTAGTCGACGAGTTATAGCCAAAAAACCATATAAACAAATGCTGAAAATCGGCATTTGACTGCAAAGTTCGAAGGTCGATTAAAAAAAAAATCGAACTAACATAAACAAACGCCGCGATACGGGTCTTCTAATTTAGCCTCTATTTTCACCCCTCACTCTAAGAATCGACCTAACCTTTGCTAACCTGAATTTGTTCCACAGCGTTATTTATTTTAAATCAAATAAACAAATTTACATATGGGTATTTCCATACGTCGCATACGTGACAGTCGTGCGTTTCAATGTGATACAAACAAGGAATACCGTTTGTTTTCTTTAACTTTTTTGAGTCATTGTATAGCACATAATTAGCTCTATATTTAACCGAAAAATGAAAACAATCGAACTACTTGGTCCTGAAATATAAGCATTTAAAGAGAGTGTCGTTACGTGACAAAAAATGGAAGTAGATTTTTTCTTTTCTTACAAAATCGCAAAACTCTGCGATTTGTGGATGGCTATTTTCATGAAACTTATTTTAATAAGATTTGGAGCAATTCTAGTTGTTTTTAGAGTTTTTTGAAGTAAATAATGCAACTTGTTTCAATTTTCTTTTACAACCCCAAGTGTTAAACGTCACGTGACGTAGCGTCACGTGACATAAATTTCCATCGTTATATTTTTGTTAATATTGCTTTTAAATGAATTTTTAACGCGAATAAAACATGTATTTTATGTAGAATATACTTTATATTTTGACTTCAGCGCCAATTCAGGGTGAATTTGTTGGAAATCTATGACTTATTATGTTTCAACTACATACGCCAAATTCGAACAAAATACGGTTTTTCGAAATATCTCAACCTTGGCGCCACCTAGTAAGACCATTTTACGCTAACATGATTTTGCTTACATAGCCAGTATATATTTTAAAAAGCAGACAAATCGGCCCGTAAATACGTTAAATATAAGATTTTTATTTTTTTGTAGTGGTGGCCCTCCGATTGAAACACCCATATGTAACATGTAACAAAACATTAATCTGTGTTATAATTTTCTTAATTTATTTGCTGAAGCTTTGCATCAGTCCCCTTGCAGATATGTGTATTTCGTGCTTTTGCAGTCGGGAAATGAAGAGCTCAATTTTTAGTTTCTTGATTTAAAATAAAAAAAATAGGTGTATATTTTTTCGGTATAGAACAATCCTAGGGGGTGAGAGTATTCAAATTCCGACTTAACTTTTTTTTTGACCACCCAAATGTTTTTAAATATTTTTTCGTCATATTGTACAGTAAGTTTTACAGTACAGTTAGTAAGTAATTTGGTTCGCGAAACTCTTAGCAACAATTTTCGGATCGCCATCGCAAATGGCCGACATGTGTTATGAATGTCGACACGTTGCAATGATTAAATTTTTTGCTAATAGGTTACAGAATGTTATGCATAAATGATTTCCCAAATTGTTTTAAATTCGCTAACTCTTTGATGTTCGCATATGACGTTTAACTCTTATCTGTTGTACGTAATCTTTCATTTTGTCATAATTTGCAGCTGGATCGGAATGCATTTGCGTATAACTTAATAAAAATTATTGCGAGAAAGTTTATTAATATCACCGTCCTTAACTATAATAGACAATTCTATGATATCACGAAGCTCCGAAAATAAAGACTTACTTGGGCTTCCGTTTGCAAAGCACATCAAAATTATTTTGTATGATTGGCTGTGTAATAAACAAATTTAATAATAAATAATTTTTTGGGTGGGCAACATATTTACCGGTCTTTAATTTCACAGAAATATTGGTCGCTTGTTTTGCAAATATTAGGATGTATGAAATTCAATTTTCTTTCTTGCACAAATCGAAGAAAAAATTTCTTTCAATTTTGTAATTAGTATTTTTTTTTTAAATTATTTTTGAGGACTAGGTGTGGTAGCATGAAATGTTCCAATCTACTTAATTGTCATGTAGTTAATATGCCGCCCGAAATGTGACAATGAAAGTAGCTTCTTTTTTGTATCATGCTACAAATTGTATTTTTTTTTTTAGTGAAACTTCTTAGGCGGCGCTATCGCAAAAATGTAGAGTGAAATTTTTAAAACTGAAAACGTTACATGAGTGAGAAGGAAGATATTGCTAGTATAGGGAAGGGGAAAAAAGAAATAAAGCGACGCATGACGGGTACGAGTACCTACATATGTATGTTTGAATGCACGTATGTATATACAGGGTGTCCCAGAAGTAACGTGCCAAACTTGAGGAGAAGGCAGGTGGGGTGGTGAGCTCTCTGATAAACAAAAAATTTTCAGGTAAAAGTGTCACCGTTTTTGAAATATTTAAATTTTTTTGAATTAAAGAAAAATCGTGCCTTTTCATGTATTTTCTTTAACTGCATCTACAAAAAAGGCTATACTTAGTAAATTTTTTATGTAACATACTTTCAGATAGTTGCTTCTCCATACTCAAATGCAATGTAGTTAAAATATATTAAGGAGCCATTATCAAATTAAGGCTATATTGCGATTTTTAAGTTTTTGATATTTTCTTCCCCAACTTTGACTATCTCTGGTGAAAAATTGTACTGAGCTATAACTTTACATTACATAAAAAAATTGTTCATTTAATAAATATTTCAAAAAGGTGGCACTCTTACTGTTTCGAATAGAAAAAAAGGTTATAGCCGCTTTTGTGGGCAAAGGACTGAGACACGCTAGAATGTATTTAATAGATTTAAATTTAAGTTGCTCTTGTTCCCGACCAATGACTTGCTAAATAGTACAAAACTACATTATTACCTGCTCCTGACATTATTTTATGTTACTTACCGGAATTCGGACTAGAGTCTATAACAAGGGCTATATCTATCAATATTTTGTGTGAAGGATGGGTTCACGTGAAATAAGATATACATGAGTTGTTTGAAGAAAAATTTATTCATTTATTGATAAAATATGCTCAAATTGGCGACCTTTTACTCTAATACAAGCTCGACACCTTTTAAGAAAAGACGCTTTTAGAGATCTTAAACTTAATTGGGCTATCTCAGCAGCAGCTCCATTTATTTGTTCCCGCAAATGCTCTTCGTTTTGAATTGTTTTTGAACAAATTTTGTCCTTAAGACAGCCCCAGTAGAAAAAATCTAATGGATTCAGGTCTGGCGATCGAGCGGGCCACGTGATTGGCCCGTATCGTCCAATCCATTGGCAAGGATAAGTTTCGTCTAAATGAGCTCTTACTTCACGCCCGTTGTGAGCAGGGCACCCGTCATTTTGCAGCAATAGTCTTCGCCGCAAGTTTAAGGGTACATCTTCCAAAAGAGTTCGAAGCCGTTCCTGAAGGAACTCTAAATAACTGTGAGAGTTGAGCGTTGGCGGCAGTTCCACAGGTCCCAATATCTGACAATTAAAACTACCGCACCATAAATTTATTTTGTACCGGTACAGCGAACGATCTTCTCTCATTTCGTAAGGATTTTCTATCTGCCAACTGTGAAGGTTACGTAAATTAAAATAACCATCACGTTTGCATGATGATTCATCGCTCCAAATTATTTTATTAAAAAAGTTGGGGTCTGATTCATGCATTCGCAACATTTCACGGCAAAATCTAACTCTCGACAGGTAATCTCTTTCTTGTAGAGCCTGAACACGTTAAATGTGGTATGGATGAAATCGATGGTCTTGTAAAGCTTTGTGAACTGTAGTTTTTGGTATTCCCGTCCGTTTTTCCATCATTCTCACTAAAGTCGATGGACCTAGTTCCACTTCCTCTAACACAGCTTCAACATCTACCGTTGCAGGACGTCCTGTTTCGCCGCCACGCCTTCCAGGTATGCGACCTTAAAAAAGTGAAAAATGATAGTTAACAAGCAAGCAAACAAGAAAGGTGTAAAAATCACTTACCTTCATATATTTCTCTATGGGTCCGGGCGAATACTTCACGACCCGGATGTCGACGATTGGGGTATCGCTCTGCATAGTCTTTGAGCAGCTCTGGTATTACAGCAAGCTTCACCGTAAATTAGGTGAATATCCGCATATTCATGCGACGTATACTGCGTGTTCTCTGTCATAGTATTAATAACACAATGTTCGAAGGGTCCAATTTCACAAAATCCACTTTCACTAATTCCGGTAAGTATCACAAAATAATGTCAGGAGCAGGTAATAATGTACCTTTGTACTATTTAGCATGTCATTTGACGGTAACAAGAGCATATTCAATTTAAATCTATTAAATACATTCTAGCGTGTCTCAGTCCTTTACCCACAAAAGCGGCTATAACTTTTTTTTCTATTCAAAACAGTAAGTGTGGCACCTTTCTGAAATCTTTATTAAATTAGTAATTTTTTTATGTAATGTAAAGTTATAGCTCAGTACATTTTTTTTCACCCGAGATAGTCAAAGTTGGGGAAGAAAATATCAAAAAGTTAAAAATCCAGAAATAGTCCTAATTTTATGATGGTTCCTTAACATATTTTGACTACATTGCATTTGAGTATGGAGAGGCAACTATCTGGAAGTATTTTACATAAAAAATTTACTAAGTATTGCCCGGTTTGTAGTTGCAGTTAAAGAAAACACATGAAAAGGCACGATTTTTTTTAAATTCGAAAAAATTTAAATATTTCAAAAACGGTGACACTATTACCTGAAAATTTTTTGTTTATCAGGGAGCTCACCCCCTCACCTACCTTCCCCTAAAGTTTGGCACGTTACTTCTGGGACACCCTGTATACATATATATACATATATATGTTTGTATGAACGAACTCATTGGGCATTTCAGCTCTGCCGCTACCAAGCAATATATGTATAAATGATGCAAGCGTGCTTCGCGTAACTACATCCATTCGTACATATGTACATATGTATGTTTGTATGGATATATCTATGATGAAGCAAACGGGCTTCGTTGATGTACTATATGTATGTATGTACTTATGGACAGCAATGTTTTCATGTATGTACATATGTTTGAATGGTTGTATATATATGTGTACGTATGTACATATGTTTGCGTATGTACATATGTTTGTGTACATGTATATATGCACATATGTAGTACAAACGAAAACAAATCTAATAAGCTGCTCGTTGATATACATAAATGCGAACTGTACTGATTGTCAAAAATTATCCCCCTTATTCTGGAACCCGAATTTTCGTAATTCGTAATTCGTAGCAACGAATTAAAAAATACTCATAAAGTGCTTATTTATAGTAAAATTGTTTGATTTTACATATTTTGAAGGAAACGGTGGATTCTATTGCATTTGCAATTCTAGCAGCGGAGTAAGAGCGCGCTATGGGAATGATTTCACAAAGATACGCGGAGCTGTCGGGCATAGCAACCATGGGCGCGCCTATGTCAGCTTCTAGTTGAATTGTTGAACCACACGCCGGAACTACTCCTATGCTTGAAGAACTGGTTCTCAGTCCGGTTAATGCAATAACAGCTTCTTCCAAGCCATTGAACACATGCACTTTGTTAGGTCCAGCACCTGTTGCACTTGCTTCTGCCTTCGTTTGCGATTAGGGATGATAACCCTTACTAAGTATAATTCTCCTTTCTGTGTTGCCCGAGAAGAAGGGCTTCCGCATGTCAAAGGTATACAACACTTGTTTTGCACATCACTCCGGCTACGCCATCCACAGTATTTTTGCGCAGAAAACACGTCGAAATTCGCAAAAAAGTGCATAGTGCAAACCGAATTTATTAATATGATAGTGCTCGGAAATTTGAAACATTTATTTTAAATAAAATTTTAATCCTTTGCTTACACGTGATGTTAAAGTTTTTGGATTCGAATTATGCGTTTGGACACATCAACCGAAAATCATTGTACAAATAACTAAACCGGACCCAAGTTTCTCGATAAGGGCCAACAAATATTCTGTGTTTAAGCCCGCGCTTAAAGCGCAATACGACGGCCGTGCGCGCAATCCTTGGCCGCAGCAGTTTGGCAGTTGACCGACGTCAACTCCGAAAAGATGATTACCGAGCGCGCACTGCCGAAATCAGCAAATACATATTAGTTCAGCTAACATCATCGGACTACGCGCACGCGCCCTCTTGAAAGCTAGTATTTCTAGTATGTACACTCTATAAGTAAAAACATAAACTTTAATTGTTAAAAAAAAGCTCATGAATAAACTGAGGTGAACTTTGTAAATTTAAAATTTAAAACTGAAGTATTTTCCTTCAAACGGGAATTAAAGTGTAGTGAGGTGAGTGCGAAGGGACCAAGCGAGCGAAATATTCATTCTGTTTTACTCGTTTATATAAAGCAGTGGATAAAAATATACTTATATGCGAAGGGAAAATTTATCTGTTTAAATGAACACCACTAATATTTCCTGAAAACACACATCGATTTACGTTTTTAATCTCGTCTCCGACACAGAATTGTTGTCGTACAAAATTACGCAAAAAGCGTACTCGTCCGTTTTTAGGCATGCCATTGTTACGAATTTCGAAAGTTCGAAAATACGATTCGGATTGCAGCATACTATTTCTACGATTCGGAGCAAACTCCGAATACGAAAGAGTGGCAGAATAGGGGTGTATGTGTTTGTTGTACATTTATTCATGTTTGTCATTGTGCGTGTAATTTTCTAGAGCAGTTTTGTGCTCTCGCCGAAATAGGAACGTGCTTTCGTTGAATTTTATAAATGTAAGCCGAAACTATGAAATTGTAAAAATGAGATTTTACAATGAGACAGCTCGCAAAATTGCAATATTTGTGGGCAAAACGTCCAACTTGATTGCGGATTGATTTGAACCAACGTTTTCGGTTTGCATTATGTCAAAAGGATGTGTTTGTTGTAATTCATTCTGTCATTTACTACCATTATGCGTAGGCCAATTCATGAAATCATTTCATGCGTTTGAGTAGAAACTGAATGAATGAACACCATTTCATGATTACAATTAACGCGAAATAGAGTTTATGCACTAAGTTTTTACTCAGATCGATGAAATGATTTCGTGAATTGGACTACGCATACATGTGATACTTATACTTTTAATTTATAAGGTAATTTTATGTTTTTATACCCTTGCTACCACATGAATACATATATGAATTCGTGATAAGAATATATGAACTCGCCTTGGAAGATAGAAAGCGGGTAAGAATAAATGCCGAACAAAGGAGTTTGTCTTCTTCCAACTTAAATAAATGCATTTTGCAAACAAAAGTGCGTACGTTACTTAGTGCCTTGGTAATGGCGAATTCGTAAGGATCTATTGATTGCATTATAAACATTTTCTCTTATTTGTTAAACATACAATTACTTCCATTACAAGCCGGTCCTATGGATGCTAGAGCGAATTCATATAAGGTGCTGTTACCGGAAAATGTATAAATAAATTATATGTATATCAGAAAATTAATAAGATGAAATGAAATTATTGTTTGATTTCTAACCAAACCTATGTATGTAACTCAATCGCCTAATGGTTTGCCGAGCCGTAAACATATGTTTACACATCCAATTTCGTGAGTAGGTACCTGGTACTCACACCTTTTTTAAGAAGTTTCACTTCTATCATGTGTACGGTGTTACACACGCATTTTTTTGTTAAATCAATCTGACAAAGTTTCTTATAAAAATGTAAATGAATTACTACAAATTTTACTCTTTATTGTATCAATCTGATTTAGAATACTATAATAGGATGGTCCCAGATGTGTTGCACTTTTTGGCAAAAGGAAACATTACGAAAATAAAGCTGCCTTAATTTCGGGACAATCCAGGGATCCCGGGATTGTATTTACAGCTCCCGAAAATCCCGGGATCGACGAAACCTCGAAAATGTACATCCCTAATACAGGCATATCAGCTGGGTTTAAGAGGGACTTGTGCATAAATTAGGAATATAAGCTCACTTCAGTATATGTGTTTTATCTTTTAGGCATGACTATATACCTATTTACTACTTGAAAAAGCAAGACTTGAAAAAATTCCCCGCCAGACAACCCACGCCAGTCTCGAGGTCGTAGTTTGGTAAAAGAACAGTAAACGAAAAACCTCGAATTGAAAAATTGTGGAATTTTATTTTGATGAAAGATAGTTTAACTTTAATATTTCGGATGACTTTAGCTATTAGTTAGTTCAAGTATCTTTGAAGTATCTTAAAGGAGCGTTTTTTAGCCGACATTAGAACGAGTTCGTTCAATGACTTATTTGATAGAATCGGAATATCAGCCAATAATGATGACTACTGCAGCCACAAAGAATACTGCAGAGCTTATTTCCGCGATTCCGGAAGTGCCTTGGACCTCTAACAGTAGTAAATGATCCTAATTAGAATTAAACTGTTAATGTAAATCATTGCATCACCTGATTATGTATGAATTTAACTCATAAAAACATACTTAGTTTTAACTTATGTTTGGCGTTCAAGTTAAATTTAGAGGTTTAGTGTATTCAGAGACTCACAGTAGTATTTTATGACAAATATTTTTGTGGTACAGTTTAACCCGCTATATCCCTGCTTTATGGCAATTTTTCGCCCTTTTCGCCAAAGGTAAAAGAGATCTTCATGGAACAGTTACGAGTGTGCCACAAAAACGTTCCCCGTAGTATTTACCACGAATTTAAATAACATCTACTACGATATTCACCTTTACTTACGATCGGATTCATTTTACTTTCGAAAACAACAGTCTCAACTTTCATAATTTCTCCTCGGCATTATTATCAGATGTAGTTTTTAAGATTTTTTTCGCTCTTTCGCTAAAATATAACACTCTTTTTGGAAATAGAAGAGGATAATGCTATCACTAAGGGCCGGTTGTCAATGTTAAACATTGTTATCGACAATTTCGACATCATGCATATATAATGTGATCAACCGTACTTCTTTTGGAAGTACAGTACTTCTTTTTTCGCTCTTGTACTTTGTACTTTGAAGTACAGACAAATGTACTTCTTTGCGATATTTTGTACTTCAGGAGGGAGATTCTGTAACCTGTTAGCGACAATTTTCGGATCGGTATCGCATTTTTTGACGCATGATATAAATATGCTTGCGTCAAAAATTGCGATAGCGAATCGAAAATTGTCGCTAACTGGTTTTAGAATCTCCCCCAGGTCCTGTACTTCTCCAATCTTCTGGACGATCGTTACATGGCCTGGGCGAAGGGCTCTGAAGGTGTCGTGCAATTGGTTGGATCCTATTTATGAGAACTGCGTGAGGACCGAGTACATCCAAAGGCTTGGAGGGTAGTCAGTGTTGCGTTCATCTCGAAGGCCGGAAAAGGCTCTCATATTTCCCCTAGGGATTTTAGGCCTATCACTCTCTTCCTTTTTGCTAAAAACGCTATAGAGACTGATAGACCTGAACATATGGAATGCGATTCCTCGTGACTGTCTTTCAAGAGCTCAATATACTTATTGCAAGAAAAGGTCGGTGAATACCGCCCTGTACACATTTGTAAAGTCGACAGAGGAAGCCTTCATGCATGAATATTATGCATTAGGGGCTTTCTTCGATATCGAAGAGGCCTTCAACAAGGCTTTCCAGAAGCAATAGTCAAGTATATTCATAATCTGGGGGTTGAAACCAACCTAATAAGGTTTACTTCGTGACAGAACTGTCGCAGCGGAGTGGGAGAGCATCTGCGCACAGTGCAGATTCAATAGGAGCACTGCAAAAGGTGGCGTTCTCTCTCCCTGCTCTGGATTGCGGTTGTAAACGACCTTCTATAGTAACTGGAAAAAGTGGGGTATCGGGTGATCGCCTAGTAGATGATGTGGAACTTTTGGTTAAGGGACGATCTCAAGACAGCCTTTTTGATCTGGCTCAAGGTTACCTGAACCAGGTACCATTGACGAAAAGGTAGGAAAGGTGGCGGTTGCCTTGTACTGCTGTATTGGAGCTATCAGTAAAAGGTGGGGTCTCTCGCCGAAGTTAATTCGTTAGCTCTAGGAAACCAGATTTAAGCCTATATTGTTTCAAGGAGCCCTTGTCTGGTGGAACTCACTAGCGAAGGCTACACTTTTAAAACAGGAAGTAACAGAGCATTAAGAACTACATCTACACTAGCGTTTAACATACATATGTTGAACACGGCGCCTGCGGATATTTCAGACAGAATTGTCGCAGCATGAACTGCTATTAGGCTAAAGGAAACCGGGTCATTTTGTGACATAAAAAAGGAAAGGAAGACAATACTGATGGGGTTTCTGACAGGCCATTGTGCGATTGGTACTCATGCGGTGAGACTAGGAGTTTCAACTGATCCTTTTTTATCAGCTGTCAAGAGGAAGATGAAGTGGAATCATCTCCACACTTTCTTTTAGACTGTCCAACCTTCGCGAGGCCTAGATGGAAACATTTTGGCTCACACTTCTGAACAAACACTGAGCTCTCAGGTATCGAAATTTGCCGCATTCGAAATTCCGTAATCGGCTCGCGGCGTTAACTTAACCCAACCTAAGCTGTACTTCTTTGAGCTATGAAATAGTTGGTCACATTATGCATATAACATGTGATCTATAAAGCAATCATCGTATTTAACCGGAGTTTCTACCTCCGATTTGTGTTAACCAGGCATTGAACAACTTGCCCTTAACCTTCATTTGGTTATTTACTTTTGTCAAAGAATGATTGTCTTCTATTTATAGTTTCTAAAATCAGAAGAAATGAGTAAAGTAGTAGGGACACACGAGCGATATACAAAAAATCCGATTTAGTATTGCAGTGATACTATCCCAGTTTTACAAATAACCTCCGAACACACAGTGGTTCCCAGCTGATTTCACCCAGCCTCTATAAGAACTTATCTAAATTATGTTAACGCTATTATATATTATAATTTTTTTATTCAATTAAAAAAAATATTCAATAAGTTTTAAAAATTAATTACCAAAAAACTAAAAATAAAGTCTCAGCTTATTATAATCAGTTAACAGATTCAATGCTTATATTAAGTTTAAAGACACGAAAAAGAAGTTAATATAAAATCTAAAATTCTCTCGAATGCCGAGGTTCTTCGCACTTTCCATCGAATTTGCCTTGAGAATTTTGAGATATTGAAATTAATCCATTATCGCCGCAACGAGTTGTGAGTTTCCAAACCTCGCTTGGGCATTCAGGCCTAAACCAACACGATGCTACCTAAAATTTCTGCTTTGCAGTTTTGTATTTGGCCTACATTGGCCCCATTTCGCAAAACAGATTTTTCTGCGCGCCCTTCTCACAAAATTCAACAAACCAATATTTGAAAGCGTTACTAATGTAATGACTAAGATATAGAAAGAGATATAACCGTTGCAATGCAAGATAACGGAGAATTGCACAACTGTAAATTATTTGGTTGAAAAAAGCGGTGGCTTTGTTTTTGGTAACATTTTTAGATTTTAAGTGTTTTAAAATATTAAAAAAAATAATTACATAAACTAATGGTATCATATTGATTTGTTAAAGCATTACACTTAACCTGAGTTTAAATAACTGTGATATATTTCTTTAGTTTTTTGTTATTTGATGGCCTAATAATAAACAATATATTTATCAATTTACTTTTTATAGGTGACTTAAAGTTTTTCTAGGTACTGGTTGAAATAAGATGGGAGCCACTGTACGTATACACTGAGAAAAAAGACGCGTTGTAAAAATGAATTTTTTTTATTTGATTACCATTTAAAAATGTTCGTATTTAAATCAAGTGAAAAGTAATAAAAAAAAATTTATTTTTCCATTATACATACACTACGTATAATGGAAACATTCAATTCAAATACGCCCGTATTAAAATGAATCATGCACGGTTGGCGTTTTGAACGTCTCGGATGCTTTTTCATTTGTAATCAGTGTTGCCGCGCCGTCTCAAGAAAATGTATCCCTGACCAAGCCAAAAATGTATCCAAAAGTATCCAATTTTCTTTTTTACATATACATCTCATAATTTGTAAGAAAACCAAACATTTTCATGAAAAATACATAATTTAACCCATCCTAAGGACTTGGAATACATGTGCATAAAATGAAACATTTGTAATTTCAATTTATAAAGTACATTTTTTGTGCATAAGTATTTAGCAAAGTAAATATAATAAATAGCAAGTACACTCTAAAAAGAGCATGTAAAACTACTACTGAAAAGTATCTATTTTTCAACAAGAATCTGTATAAATATACGTTTAAGATGTTCGGTATTTGATTTTGAATTTGAGATCTTTAAAATATACACTTAAATACACATATATAGAATCTTTAAAATTGCAAAAATTTTCAAACTACAAATACATTTGAGTAGTCTACTTGCAAAGTGCGCTATGTAAAATGTTTTCGATTTTTAGTTTTTGGCGGAATACGTACCAGTATTTAAAGTAGTTTCATGTGCACTAACAACAGAGTGCAAAATCTTTTTATATTCTGAAAAAATAGCATCAAATATTAAGTCTTCTTCCAAAAGTCGCTATCATACTTATTTATGAACTTTCAAAAGTATCAATCTTCTGATGAACTTAGACAGCTACTTTAGGTCGTATAGACTGTTAAAGTTATCTTATGACATGTTATGTTATGTTACAATTTTATAAGGCTCCTATTTATCCAAATTTTCAGGTAATAATAAAAAAGATTCAATTTAAATGTTACTTGTTGTCGTAGTCCCTTTTTCAAATTTATGGCTTTCTATTATAAAATCACACAACGCTGTTTGCAAGTGGACTACTCATTTCCTACTAATAATAAACATTACTTTATTTTAAACATGTTATGTGTAATTTTGCTCTTGCGACATATTTGGTATGTAAGACTAAACAGGCAATGATTAATTTTATTACACGGCGTGCGAATTTGCACACATTAAAAGAGGAAACTGGTTACCTCTCTTAATATGCGCAAATAAACAACAATTTTTTAGAGTGTATTTAAAGTCTTTTCAGTAAAATTCATAAAAGTCTGGTTAAATAAATCAAAGTTAGTTTTTTAAACTACATTGAAATCTTCTTTCCTTTTAAATTAACAAATGAAAATATGTGATATGAAAGAGATTACTACAGAAAGAGTATAATTTACTTTATATACATATGTATACTGTCGTTTAAAGTACAAAACCGCGTATCGTCATTTTGCAAAACCGCGTAACTGACATTTGCTGCCAAAAATTGGACTTGCTCACACAAGCTCTTGGCTCAATCCTTATCCATTCGTCCTGAAATAAACTAGCCAGAAATGCGATTGCTTTATAAAAAAGAGAACGATTTTGAAATATAAGTGTTTTTACTCTCTAGAAAATAATTTATGCAACGTCACATACGCGGTTTTGCATTTTGTTGATACGCTGTTTTGTACTTTAAACGACGGTATGTATATTAAGATCTTGCGTAAAGCATCCTTTTAAGCTCATTAAAGCAATTGCGCTTATACCTATTTTGGTGAGATCTCTTCATATGTTCATTGCTTCGTTCACAAAAAATAAAATGCTTTAATTTCACGCTTAAGTAGCGATTCTTTATACGTTTAGAAAACGTAATGCTTTCTACCATCTTTAATGAAAATCGATTTTTGAACGAAAAAAACTTTATAGGAAATATAAAATTTTGGCCTATTTAAAAAAGTATCCACATTTATACTCATCGGAAAAAATAAGTATCCGGCAAAAATTCGTCTAAAAATGTATCCAATTGGATCTATTTAGATCCAAACGGCATTCCTGTTTGTAATTAAGAAAGTATATGTATA
>NW_023458557.1:8051687-8065598 GCF_013731165.1 Rhagoletis pomonella | reverse complement strand
CAAAATTCTAGACCCTCCAACTCGGAGTGTGTTTGACCGATCCCATTGAAATTTTGTGTCATAACTACTATTTTTTAGGACTAACCTTGGTGCAAATTTCATCCCGATCGGAAGACATAGATTTCAAAAGTTGGGTCACTTGAGGTGAAATGCCCCATAGTTAAATAGCACATAATGCCAGATTTCCTGGAAATACCTTAGAAATTATAAAAGGAATTTCACTACTACGTATTTTCTACTACCATTTTCTTCCCCTTTCTCCGTCCTTCGTAAATGCAACCTTTTCTAAGGGAGTGTCAAACCGCGGCTGTCAATAATTATCTAACCTTGTATAATTGAACCATGTACGTCTTTTTAGTTTTGCAGTGTTTGCGATGCTCAATACGTAGATTGACTGTTCTGGCTCGTTTTTGACGGCAGGTAGAAGTCCGTGATTTTTACCTTCTTTGTTTTTGCAGTTAGTGTATTCCCTTCCATGTCTGTCCTTAATATCTTGTTGTTGTCATTTTGCTTCTCGTATAGTAGTTAGTATTTATTTGCTCATTTATTATTTGTCCTTTGAAGGTGCAGTTAGTGTATTCCCTTTTTTTATTTGTTACTCCCTCCCAAATGACCTCATTCATAAAAAATCGAATGGACTTAACGAGCTTTTTAAGTGATTTTTTCAAACAAATATCTTATTTATAAAGCATTCTTTATTTTTAAATATATTTCCGAAGGTATTTAAAAAGTAGCCGAAGTAACGATGAAATAAAATTTATAATCTTGTAACTCGAGTCTACATATGGCGCACTTTCTTCAAAGGTGTATCAATTCAATATTTGTCGTTTTTGATATTGAGCGCAAAAAATATTCAAGATTTCCCAAATACCTTTCGTTTAATACCTATCTTATAATAATTTAGCTAAATTATCAATTTAATTGAATCAAATTTTTCAAACAGGTGGCAGCTCTACTCGAAAATATTTTTGGCAGTAAACTTTCCTAAACTTCTTTGGTTTGATATCCATATTGCAATATTAATTTATTTTATCAGTTAAATCAAATTAACATTTTCAAAGATGTGGCAACCTTCCACAAAAATATTTTTGAATGTAACTGCCGTTCCTAAACCTGTCAAAAATCCTCATGCCCGTTCAATTTGTATTGAGTATCCCACAATAACGCGGCGCTAGCGCCGAGCAAATGGAAATTTCCTTATTTGCCAGGGCGTTATATGTTGAAGTTAGATACAGAAGACGGAAAGAAATATTTACTTTATCTTATCCATTTACTTAAACTGCAAATTTCAAACATGTGGCAACTCTCTAACTATTTTTTCCTATATTTGAAAACTGCATTCTATTCCATGATTCAATAATACAAGGTTCGATAAACTGACAGTTGTCTCTCTCGCACCGCTCCCTTAGCAGTGGCACCGTGTTGCTTCTATGCAAATTTACATGGAAACAGTGTAGCTTTGGTGTGAAATATAAGTATAAGCTTTTGTGCAATATGTTTATTTGTATATGCACATGAAGCATATTTAACTGGTGAAAACATAAACTGTTTTTAAATGGGATGTTTACACCAATATCATAGTAGTCTTATTTTAATTTTGAGTCATTTTGCAGTTTCTACACAGCTAAACAGCACATAAATTACGTAATTTACGTAGATGTATCAATATTACGTTCAACATTTCGTATAAAATGCCAGATTTACTGCAAATACATTAAAATTTACAAAAGGAATTTCACTGCTATTTGCCTACTTTGCGTACTTTTCTACTACCATTTTCGCACCAAGAGATTTCATTCTTCCCCTTTCTCTATCCTTCGTAAATGCAACCTTTTGTAAGGGAGTGTCAAATCGCAGCTGTCAATAATTATCTAACCTTGTATTATTGAATCAAGACACATAAATACAGGTAGAAGCCAAAATGACGTTGCTCTCATGAGAACCAAAACTTTGAACTTCAACTGGATTTTCTTTTATTTCCTATATTTCGTTACGCTTTGAATGTCATATCGTTGTTTTTTTTTTAATGTTCGTTAATAACAAATTTTAATTATACTTTGAATTTTTGTGGTGTGGTGCGGTTTATACTTAGTGTATGTGTTAAAAATGCAACACCTGAAGCGTTGTTTTTTATGTGGTGTTAAATATAAAGCAGATACCACTAATTTTTTTAACGTGCCTCAATGTCCTTCGCGTAAGGAGCGTTGCGAAAGCAGCTGTGGGGCAGAGCTGCTGCGAAATGCCTTGCTGTGCTTTAAACATTTTAAAGGAGCAGATTTCACAAATACACTGGTAGGTACAGAAAAGGCAAGTTTGATGCCAAGTGCTGTTCCTATGACCCGTATGCCGAAAAGTATCTCCATCAACACTGCCACTGATAAATCAAAAACAGAAAACAACATACAAGCTAACAAATTTTAACTAAAGAAAATAAATTAATAAAAATAAACTTCAAATTTAGTTAAAAACGTCAACCAGTGAAATGTATTTTATTATTTTTCCTTGCACACGCTCATTTTTATTTTTACTCTCCCGAAAACTTTAACTTTTGTAGGTTTGACGTCCAATTGGCTTCTACCTGTTTTAATTCCACAATGTTATTGAATCATAGATCGTTTCGATGTATTTTCCAAATGTGCCTTCAATTAAGATAATTTTAGAATAAAAGATCAAGATCGCATGATATTTTATCTTTAAAAGTTGGTTTATTCTGAAAGCACAACTCTTGATAAGGTATTAAATTATTCGTAATTATTTGTAGAATACAACGCATACTTAGAATTAGGTGCCTGTTTGAACATAGTCTTAGTTTTACGCAAGGTATGAGTAAACAAAATTTTCTAGTTTTTTCCGTGTCCACTCTTTATTATGGAATGCGTGATCCCGATAAAGATAAGTAGGCAAAACATGCACTTTTACAGCGTTAACTGTAATATCAAAGACATTTTGCACCATGGAAGAACAACATTTTTTGGGACAAAACAAAATCACCATTAATTTTTATAGAGAAATAGTATTTTAATCAATAACGTATGGATTTGTATTGAAGAGTTGTTTTCCTAATAGCAGGAATAAAAGAAATGAGTTAAAGGCATTAGTTGTGTTTTCGTATTCTCCAGTAAAAAAAAATATCTAGTAACTTGACAGTAACCAAGGTGTATTAATCAAGGTGTGATTGACCACTCAGGTAGGCTCTCTTTTAAGGTACTATTATGCCAAAAAATATAAACAAACGATTCAAAATTCATACAAAATTTTTTCAATTTGACTTTATAGGATGGTTATTCTGAGAGCAATGCCAATTTCAATCACACATTGTTGAATACATTTTGACAGTAACCAAGTTTTGGAGAGTAAGCCGATATTTACTCCCAATGCCTCTTTGTTTTGCAAACGTTAAAAGAGATCGTTTGCTCTTTCTGATATTGAGCTGCCGGGTTGCGCCAATATTTATTTGCAGGGAGTCTGTCAAAAACTCAACGAGAAATAATGGCATATGCATCAGAGTTAAGGCGAAGTAAACGATTGGCATCGGCGTTTTCCATCCGTGGGAGAATATTTGTGCGGCTAAAGCCTGGCGAAGCGCCCAAATTAGTGAGCAGCTGAGCCGAGGTTAACGCTCTTATCGGCACTAGAATATAAGAACAATTACACTTAAGTATGTATTTTATGTATGTCCAAATGTTAGTTATAATTTATGCCAGAATAGAAAATAAGTTCCATAGATGTTTTTTCTCTTTCTGTCTTTGCCGTATTCTCTCTATCTAATATTTGTTTAATTTTTATTTATGTGTCTCAGATTACTTTTATTGCTTGTTTGCCTTTCTCAACTGTTCGTATATTACCCTCCTATTTCGGTTAATGTACTTAATTGCAATCACTTGTGCTTTTGCTGTGTTGTATATTTCTTGTGCTTGATGCTATTTGTAGTTAACCCCTTTCTGTCTCAGTGTGTCCCATTTAAATCCCACTAGGAAATCAGCCTCCAGCATTAATGATAACCACAAAATTTTAATAGATATTTTATGCCAACAGTCAAATGGCCTTAACGTGGTGCATTTTAATCCTCGAAGTCTTTATGGTGATATATTGGACTATGTTAGACATATTTTTGGAGAATCGGGGGTTGATGTCATCTGTGTTTCAGAAACGTGCTTTAATCCAAACTTTAATGACTTTTATTATGGTATCCCACATTTTAATGTTATACGCCACGACAGATCAACCAAAAAAGGAGGGGGTGTTGCAATTTATAGCAAATCGACCCTAAGAAGAAAACCTCTAACTGTATCAAATTATTCTGATTTGGAATTCATCATTGCGGAAATCTCAGATAATGTCACAAAAATACTAGTGTCCTGTGTATTTAATCCTAATAGGTGTTGCATGTTAGACTCGTTTTTTGTTGAGCATCTAAGTTTTTGATTGAGTATGAGCGTTATGTTATATATGGTGACTTTAATGTAAACCTTCTTTTAGGAGATCGCTATGCCCTTAAACTACTTGACCCTGTATCTGCTGCAGGTCTTGCTGTGGTTAACAGATTAGTACCAACAAGATACGAAATTCTAGCCTGCTGGACCTTGTTATTGTCTCTAATATTGACCATATTCTAAAATTTGACCAAATGTTTTTTATTTCGGACCATGACCTTATATTTTGTACATTAGATGTGTCGTTTAACATTCCCGCTGATAGTGTTACTTTTATGTATCGTGATTTGAAGTCTGTTAATGTTAGTAATCTGCATGTCGATTTGTTAAACGTTAACTGGAATAACTGCTGGTTCACTGAGAGTGTAGATGCAAAACTTGACTTCCTAAATAGAAATCTGACAAAACTAGTCGACAACCATGTCCCGCTTCGTACCATTCGGGCCATAAACAGCGCTTTCTCTTGGTATAATACAAGAGTTAGCTCAGCTATAAAAGCAAGTAATAAGCTTTATAGTAAATGGAGAAGAACCAGAACTGACATTGCTTGGACACAGCACAAATCTGCCAGAAATAAAGCTACTGCCATTATAAGAAATGCAAAGCGATTCTATTGCAATTCTAAACTGAATCCGTCTCTACCTTCAAGAGATTTATGGCGCAATTTAAAAACCTTGAATGTACATGGAGAACTTAGACCTGAATATAAAATTGACCCAAATGTACTTAATAAATATTTTACTAGCGAAAGTAACAGTTATAGCGCTCCATTCTCAAATTTAGTTAACAATTTTGCTTTAGAAGAAAAATTTCAATTCGATGGAGTAACAGAGGCTGATGTTTTAAGATCTCTGATGGCGATTAAGTCCAATGCAATCGGCAATGATGGGATATCATTGACGTTTGTAAAACTTGTGCTGCCATTTATTTTGGAAGCTCTAACACGTATCATCAATCACTGCTTCACAACGGTTGCTACCAAGAATATTGCCACCGATCCAATTGTTGTTAAGATAACTGCTGATATTAGGGTTCAGTTTGATATTGGCTGTCTGACACTTCTCTGCCTTCTGGATTTTTTTTAAAGCTAAGCGTACACGATAGAGAAATCTCTCGAGAGTTTTACTGAAGTAAAAATCTCCTCTCTCAATTAAGTTTACACGGTAGAGCAACTCGAGCAGATATTGACTCTAGCTAGAGACAAAATAGAGAAATCTCAACTTTTATCTATCACGTACTCTACAAGCTGTGTACATGGTAGACAATATTTACCTCTCGCCTAGAGTTAGTTTTCTATCTCGAATTGTTGTCAACGCTTGTTGTATGTATATATGTATTTATATCAAAGCCACGATGTAGAAAATATAGCTGGCGCCATCAGCGGAGCGCTAGCCCTTCGTCGATTTGACAGCATTCACATATTTTCTGACGTGATAAAATACATTTTCGCAAAAATGTACCTAAAAGTAGACAAATGTACCTAAAAATTAAACATGGCAACCTCTCTCTTCGGTACTATGTGTACTTTTGGACTCACATCAAACAGTTTCTCCGAGCAGTTTCAGCCAAACTACTATATATGTATATGTATGTAGGTATTCACCAAGTTGAGCAAGTGGCCTGGCACTCTGACAAAACAGCAGATAATTGAAGCAACGACTGTTGCCAGAGTGCCAGACCACCTGTTCAAATGTTTTAACCAATAATTATGTCCCTTTGCAAACGACGGATGCTATTGGAAAATCCATTGAAATGCCAATGAAAATAAGAGGATGATTCTCAGTACTTTATTTGGCTACGTTCTAAATGAACTTAAAATGGTGTGCTTGTATCGAATATACGACTTAATGTCGTAGCCATTTCAAAATTTAACAATCTGTAATGAAGTTCATTGTCAAGACTTTACTATACGTCTCCGTAGAGCAAAAATTGCTTTCTAAATAGAGCGTAGAGTTGTCGTAAAGTTTTCGATCTAGCTCCGTTGGACTGTGTACACGACGAAAAAGTCTCGCTAAATAACTCTCACATAGACTTTGTAGGTGAGTCTCTCGTAGAGCTCTATTGAGTGTTTACACGTATCTAGCGAGATTTTTGTCTAAATCTCGCGTTTTTTCTCTACCATGTACACTTAGCTTTAAGCCTTTGACATGGTAAGTCACGACCTTCTTTGCAAAAAGCTTAACCATTATTTTGGATTTTCTGATAGCTCTGTAAAGCTTATGGCCAGCTACCTAGTAGGATGAACGCAGAAGGTGACTTGCAAGGCTACCTCGTCGGCGTGTAGTATTGTTGTCTCCGGTGTTCCGCAAAGCTCTGTTTTCGGCCCCCTATTGTTCAGTCTTCTTGTCAACGATGTATTCTCTGTTTGTCAGTATGTGAATGTCCACGCTTATGCTGATGACATTCAATTGTATTTGTCTAGTCGTGTTGGTCTTGTGGAGGACTTGTGTTTTAAAACAAACATGGATTTGTCTTCAATTTCGCAATGGGTCAATGATAATTGTCTTTGTCTGAATGCTGCTAAGTCCTATGTGTTGCCCATCAGTATCAGTGTGGTACATTTGGAGAATATTCCGAAACTTACTATTGGTAATAGCGTATTAATGTTTATGACAAGATAAAGAATTTAGGCTTTGTTGTGAATTCCATGTTGACTTGTTCTGACCACATTAATAAAGTTGTTAGAAGTGTCTATGTTGTTTTGCGTAGGTCAAAAATGTCAGCTTTGTTTACACCTCTGGAGACAAGAAGAAAGCTTGCTGTTCATCTTATTGTACCCCATATCACGTACTGGGAGCTTGTGTATAGCAAACCTGATTCCGTTTCGTCTCACAAGATTGATGTTTTGTTTAACAATATTACGCGTTATGTCTATGTCCTCAAAAGATATGATCACATACCTTTGTGGAAATCTAAAATTATTGGATGTGGTATTTTTAATAACTTTGCGGCAAGAAATTGTATATTTTTGTTCAAGCTCATCAAATATAAAACTCCCAAATACCTTTATAATAAACTACAATTAACTAGGTCGAGTAGACATCAAAGTCTGGTTATTCCTAAATACACTTCGTCAAGGCTATTTTTCATTAATGCTGTGAGGCTCTGGAATTACATTCCAGAATCTGTCAAAACTGCTTTGGTTGGGGTAGCTACAAAAAGATAATTCACGATTATTTTAACACGGTAAATATGATGTGATTGTGATTGAACTCTCTTCTCGATCTCTCTGTTTTCTCATTTTTGATCTTGGATATACCTCAAACTTTAAAATTAGTTATAACTATTTATTGTTAGATTTAATTTTGCTCCAAATTTTAAATAAGCCTTCAATTTTGTTATTTCCATATATTGATGTATTATAAAAGACTTAAAGTATTACGTGTACACCCTCATATCTTAAATAAATAAATAAATGAGAGAAATATGCAAGAAAGTACGAAAACTCAAAACCAGCAAGAAGTAGCAAGTTTTATGAACAGCTGATTAATTTGTTACTTTCCAACGCAATTTTCTAAGAAAAATAGTTTTTCCCATCTTAATATATATTTAAATATTTTTATTTTGTCAATTGCAACTCTAAAAGCATCAGAAACCATTCTTGGAGTGCAGTGGGGTATAGTCGTTGCGCTGGGTATGCAGTTATAGTTGCATGGCTATACTCAATCCCGACTCTTGCGTCCTCGTTCGCGCACCCTGGGCAACGTGGGCAACCCATGTGCGAGATTCGGTAACCAATCCGAGTGGAGCCTTGGGTCACGGCAGAAAGAGAGGGAGCTTCGGTGGGGCCACTCCGACTTCTTCGGTTTAAGGGCTCACTGAAGTCTGCAGCATCTGTTCACCAGTACTTGCGGCCGCAAGCGGGTGTCTGTTTCGAGCAAGCGGCTCGCTATATAAACGTGTATTTGGCTGCGAAACTACCCCCGTCCCAGAAATGGGTTGTGTGCTAGGTTTGGGCCCCCGCCACATAAAAACCACTTCCAATGAAGAAGCAAGGCAAAGCGTCGGATGAGACCCCCCATTATGATGACGACCACGGAAAACGTTTAAAGGACTACGATTTGAGGGCATGCACCTGGAATGTCCGGACCCTTAATGGGGAAGGCCTCCGCCCGGCTGGTTGATGTCCACGTAAGGACAAAAGCTGACATCACCGCCATCCGAGAAATGCGTTGGACGGGGCAAGGCAAGCAATGTCTGGGGCCTTGCGAAGTCTACTACAGCTGCCTTGTAAAGGAGCGCAAATTCGGAGTTGGATTTGTGGTGGGAGAGAGACTCCGTTGCCGAGTACTGTCGTTCACCCCGGTGGACGAGCGTCTAGCCACAATCCGCATGAAAGCGAGATTCTTCAACATCTCGCTCATCTGCGCCATGCCCCGACAGAAGAGAAGGATGAGGCATCCAAGGATCTCTTCTATGAGCGTTTGGAGCGCACGTACGAGCGCTGCCCCGTCATGCATCATGATATCAAAATCGTGCTTGGCGACTTCAAAGCCAGGGTGGGCAAGGAAGGGATGTTTGGAACCACCGTTGGAAAATTCAGCCTCCACGACGAAACGTCCGACAACATAAAAAGATCCATCAAGCTACGCGGCTGTCTCCGTATCGAAAGACCAGAAACCAAATCGATCATGTTGTGATACACGGAAGGCACGCTTCCAGTAGTTTAGACGTATGCACACTCCGAGGCCCAAACATCGACTCGGACCACTATCTTGTTGCAGCCAAGATTCGCACCCGTCTCTGTGAAAAAAAATGTGCGCCCAAATATGCAAGGAAAGCTTAACGTCGAAAATCTGCAATCACAACAGACAGCCAGCGCTTTCGCTACTCGACTCTCACACCTGCTCTCAGAGAGCAATCTTCAACAAACCGAACCACATTTCACGCTCATTAAGTACCGCCGCCGAAGAAGTAGTCGGATTTCAGCGAGCCCGAAAGAACAACTGGTACGATGAGGAGTGTCAGGAAGCTGAAGAGAAAAACGATGCCGCCTACGGGGCCACGCTGCGATCAGGCGCAACGCGCGCTATGTTGGACCGCTATAGGGATCTGAAGGGGGAAGCGAGACGTATTTGCCGCAATAAGAAGAAAGAGGCTGTAATACGTGAGTGCGAAGAGCTTGAAATGCTGGCCGACAGGAAAAATGCCCGAAAATTTTACCAGAGAGTTTGGCGACTTACGGAAGGTTTCAAGACCTGTAACAACAATAATGGCGACCTAGTAACTGATGTCCAGAGCGTACTTTAATTATGGAGGGAACACTTTTCCGCCCTACTAAATAGTAGCAGCACGGAAAGTTGTGGAGAAGAAGAACCCGAGCCCGCAGTCGATGATGACGGAGTCGACGTTCCACCGCCTGACTATGACGAGGTACGTATAGCAATAACGCGGCTGAAAAACAACAAATCTACTGGAGCTGACAGCCCGCCAGCTGAGCTATTCAAGTACGGTAGCGAGGAGTTGATAAGGTGCATGCATCACCTCTTGTGCAGAATACAGTGAGATGAACGCATACCCGACGACTGGAATTTAAGTGTGACCCAACTACCGCAGGATCAGCCCTCTAAGCATAGGTTACAAGGTCTTATAGAGCGTATTGTGTGAAAGACTGAAACCCACCTTCAATGAAGGCTTTAGACCTGGCCAATCCACCATAGACCAGGTATTCAGAATACGCCAAATCTTGGAAAAGACCCGCGAGAAAAGGATCGACACTCACCACCTATTTGTCGACTTTAAAGCCGCTTTTGACAGCACTAAAAGGAGTTGCCTATACGCCGTTATGTCTGAATTTGGCGTCCCTTCAAAACTCATACGGCTGTGTAAAATGACGTTGAGCAATACCACCAGCTCCGCCAGAATTGGGAAAGACCTGTCCGAGCCGTTCGCCACACAACGGGGTTTCAGGCAGGGCGACTTCCTTTCATGTGACTTCTTTAATCTGATGTTGGAGAAGATTATAAGAGCTGCAGAACTGAACCGCTCAGGAACAATTTATTACAAGAGCGTGCAATTGCTGGCTTATGCCGATGACATCGACATCATCGGTAACAAAAACCGCGAAGTCTGTTCTGCCTTGTCCATGTTGGATAGGGAAGCAAAGCTAATGGGTCTGGTGGTAAACGAGGACAAGACGAAGTATCTCCTGTCATCAAACAAACAGTCAGCACATTCGCGCCTTGGCACCCACGTCACTGTTGACAGTTACAATTTCGAGAAAGTAGAGAATTTCGTTTACTTGGGAACCAGAATTAACACCGATAATAATGTCAGTATTGAAATCCAACGCAGAATCACTCTTGCCAACAAGTGCTACTTTGGACTGAGTAGGCAATTCAGGAGTAAAGTCCTCTCCCGACGTACGAAAACCACGCTCTATAAGTCAGTCATCATGCCCGTGCTGGTATATGGCGCAGAAGCATGGACAATGACAACATCCGATGAGGCGGCTCTTGGAGTGTTTGAGAGAAAGATTTCCGGGCCTTTACGCGTTGGCGACGGCGAGTACCGCAGACGAGGGAACGATGAGCTGTATGAGCTTTACAACGCCGTGGATATAGTGCAGCGAATAAAAATACAGCGGCTCCGCTGGCTTGGCCATGTCGTTCGAATCGACACCGATGCTCCAGCTCTAAAAGTATTCAGAGGAAGAGGGAGGCCCCCTCTGCGATGGAAAAATCAGGTGGAGAAGGACTTGGCTTCACTTGGCGTTTCCAATTTGCGTCAGTTGGCACAGAGGAGAAACGATTGGCGTGCTTTGCTGAACTCGGCCAAAATCGCTTAGGCGGTTACAGCGCCAAAAAAGAATTCTCTCTCTTTTGCTGGTTTCTTGCAAGTTTTGGGAACGAAAACGCCATCCAATAAAAACCAATAAAATTCGCGTTCGCGAACAGGGCTATTAAAGTGGATTTTGTTAATGTAAAAAGGGCGTAAGCGACAAAATCACCTGTTTCATTAAAGATGGGCGAATAAAGCACCAGTATTATATACCTAACATCAAACGTAATTTGTTCATGACCTTCACCATAGTATGTACGGTAATTGTAGTGTCTATAAAAAAAACGCTTACTGAAAAATTTACTTTTTGTCGCTAACCCCCATTTTGGCGCTTAGGGCTCGATATGCACAAGGTTTGAAAAAGTTTAAATCTGATAAATTGGATAGGTTATTAAAAACTATTCATACAAATTCATAGAAGCTTCAAAGATTGTCATTTGTTTAAGTTTTTTTTTTGGAAAAAAACAGAATTTGTTTAATTTTTCCTAAGTTCTTAATGACACTGGTATACAAATAATTATCTTGAAAAATACTAAAAAACTCCTATATAGTACGTACTTCCTGACCTCAAAATGGCTTTTTTTAATTCTTTCTTTGGGCAGGTTTTTGCGTTAATGGTATTTTTGTGCTTTTCATGCTATGATTTCATTTATTTAACTTGTTTTGCTAAACTGACAATTCCAGGCATCGAACGGCATACCATCCATCATCAAAACTTGCCCGATTTCAAAAATGATAACAACGGTGCCAAGCGGATTGGGTATATTAAATTCGGTACAGATTGGTAAAGAGGTTTCGAGATGCACGTATCTGATGTAATTATGGTTGCCAGACGTACTGATTTTTCAACTCTCGTCCGGATTTTATTCATTTCTTCAATCAGTACGCTAATGTCGTAATTTTTCAGAGTTTGTACTGAATTTTCAATTCTGAGCATACAAATTTGTAACAGGGCCGAGCTTGCTACTCCGTAACTTGGTCTTCGGTAATTTTTCCAAATGTATTTTTTCGTAATATTATTTTACACAAACAAAGATTTTTGTTGCGAGAAATTTTGCCCCTTATTCTTATTACCTTAAACGAGCAATTTTTGTGTATATGTATATGTATCCATAAGTTTCTCGGCAACGGCTCTAACGTAGCAAAATGATAAATCGTTTAAAAAAGACTTTCGAAGTTGTATTTCTACCAATTGTCAAACACTTTTTATTTGTCAGGGTTTGAAAAACTGTTAGCACAGCGACAACAGCCAAGCATTTGCTTTTTTATAAATTATTGTTGCTTTGCTAGCCGGCAATTACAAGTACCTGATGAAGATCTTGCAGAAGCAATGAGCTTAGCCGACGACGCACATAGGGACGAATCGACAATATAGGACGACAAAAATAGAAAAAGCAAAGTCTTTAAATCTTACTACACATACCTTTCTCATACTCCTTATAAACCAGTCCACAATGTAACATACAAATTTTGACTTTTAACGCAACGCGGTAGCTTTAGCAGAAGCGCAAAGTTAGGTTTTCTATCGGGCGTCGAATTAAATAATTTTTTGTTTGAAGCGATGATAAAATAATTTCGCCTGTCATTTTATTCTTATTAATAAATAGCAGTTAGATCAATATGGATAGTAAGGCGTCAAGTAAGTACTTGTAATGTTTAATAAAACACCATTTTTTTTATTTAAAACGTGTTTAAATTTGTAACAGTTTTGTCAACACGGAAAGTGATGCGTGAGGTATGTACTTTATTTTGCGATTTTTGTTAATAATATAGTTGTTTGCAAAATGGTTATAATACCTATTTTATAAATTGCCTTTTTTTATTTAAAAAATTTTGAAATTTTTATATCAGTTAGAGTTATAAAAAAAGTTCCAACGAGTACAGCAATTTCTCTTCAACAGTTCGAAAATCCAACAAATTGCCAATGTAAAAATATCACGAACTCGTCCCCCCTTTTCCCTCTTCATTAAACAGAGCATCTTTTTCTTAAGTCGTTTATTGGGACGAATCGAGAATATAGGACGACAAGAATGTTTACTCCATATGTATTTGACAGCTTTCCATGAAATTTGGTATCCAGGGGTTTTCGTCGTCAGTGATTTCAAATATTAAATCAAATTTTCAAAATTCAGAATGGCGGACGATTTCTTTAAAAATGTATAGATTATTATGAAGCTTGGTATCCAGAGATTTTCGTCATCACTGATTTCGAAGTTGATATTAAATTTTCAAAATTCAAAATGGCAGATCCAATATGGCGGACGATTTCTTCAAAAATAGATAAATTGTGATAAAGCTTGGTATTTACTCCATATGTTTTTGTCAGATTTCAATAAAATTTGGTATTTAGGGATCTTCGTCGCCACTGAATTCGAATATTAAATTAAATTCCCAAAATTCAAAATGGCGGATCCAACATGGCGGACGATTTCTTTAAAAATGTGTAGATTGTTATGAAGTTTGGATTCCAGAGATTTTCGTCGTCACTGGTTTCGAAATTGATATTAAATTTTCAAAAATTAACACGGCGGATCAAATATGGCATCCCGAACAATAGGAGTTTTACTTTTAACGCAATGCAAAACTTTTAGCACAAGCGCAAAGTTGGCTTTGCTTTAGTGCGTCGAAATAAATTTTATTTTTATTTTCAGCGGGGATAAAATAACTTCGCTTGCCATTTTATTCTTATTAATAAATA
>NW_023458557.1:8037267-8051677 GCF_013731165.1 Rhagoletis pomonella | reverse complement strand
TTTTATTTAAAACGTGTTTAAATTTGTATACAGGTTGTCCCAGATGCCAAACTTTAGGGGAAGGTAGGTGGGGGTTGGGCTCTCTGATAAACAAAAAATTTTCAGCTAAAAGTGTTACCGTTTTTGAAATATTTACATTTAATTTAATTTAAAAAATATCGTACCTTTTCAGGTATTTTTCTTTAACTGCATCTACAAACCAGGCTATACATAGTAAATTTTTTATGTAAAATACTTCCAGATAGTTGTTTCTCCATACTCAAATGCAATGTAGTTAAAATATATTAAGGAACCATCATAAAATTAGGACTATTTTGGGATTTTAAACTTTTTGATATTTTCTTCCCCAACTTTGACTATCTCTGGTGAAAAAAATGTACTGAGCTATAACTTTACATTACATAAAAAAATTGCTCATTTAATAAAGATTTCAGAAAGGTGCCACCCTTACCGTTTTGGATAGAAAAAAAAGTTATAGCCGCTTTTGTTGGCAAAGGACTGATACACGATAGAATGTATTTAATAGATTTAAATTGAATTTGCTCTTGTTACCGACCAATGACATGCTAAATAGTACAAATGTACATTATTACCTGCTCCTGTTATCTTACTTACCGGAATTGGTGAAAGTGGATTTTGTGAAATTGGACCCTTCGAACACTGTGTTATTAATACTGTGACAGAGAACACGCAGTACCTATACAACCTAATTTACGGTGAAGCTTGCTGTAATACCAGAGCTGCTCAAAGACTCTATGCAGAGCGATACCCCAATCGTCGGCATCCGTGTCCTGAAGTATTCGCCCGGACCCATAGAGAAATATATGAAGGTAAGTGATTTTTACACCTTTCTTGTTTGCTTGCTTCTTAACAATCGTTTTTCACTTTTTTAAGGTCGAATACCTGGAAGGCGTGGCGGCGAGACAGGACGTCCTGCAACGGTAGATGTTGAAGTTGTGTTAGAGGAAGTGGAACTAGGTCCATCGACTTTAGTGAGAATGATGTAAGACGGACAAAAACTACAGTTCACAAAGCTTTAAAAGACCATCGATTTCATCCCTACCACATTCAACGTGTTCAGGCTCAACAAGAAAGCGATTACCTGTAGAGGGTTAGATTTGCCGTGAAATGTTGCGAATGCAAGAAACAGCCCTAACTTTTTTAATAAAATAATTTGGAGCGATGAATCATCGTGCAAACGTGCTGGTTATTTTAATTTACATAACCTTCACAGTTGGCAGATGGACAATCCCCACGAAATGAGAGAAGATCGTTCGCGGTATTTTTAATTGTCAGATATTGGGACCTGTGGAACTGCCGCCAACGCTCAACTCTCACAGTTATTTAGAGTTCCTTCCGAAACGGCTTCCAACTCTTTTAGAAGATGTACCCTTAAACCTGCGGCGAAGACTATGGCTACAAAATGACGGGTGCCTTGCTCACTACGGGCGTGAAGTAAGAGCTCATTTAGACGAAACTTATCCTCGCCGATGGATTGGACGATACGAGCCAATCACGTGACCCGCTCGATCGCCAGACCTGAATCCATTAGATATTCTCTACTGGAGCTGTCTTAAGGACAAAATTTATTCAAAAACAATTCAAAACGAATAGCATTTGCGGGAACAAATAAATGGAGCTGCTGTTGAGATAGCCCAATTGAGTTTAAGATCTCTAAAATCGTCTTTTCTTAAAAGGGGCCGAGCTTGTATTAGAGTAGAAGGTCGCCAATTTGCGCATATTTTATCAATAAATGTATAAATTTTTCTTTAAACAACTCATGTATATTTTATTTCACGTGAACCCATCCATCACAAAAAATATTGATAGATATAGCCCTTGTTATAGACTCTAGTCCGAATTCCGGTAAGTAACATAAAATAATGTCAGGAGCAGGTAATAATGTAGTTTTGTACTATTTAGCAAGTCATTGGTCGGGAACAAGAGCAACTTAAATTTAAATCTATTAAATACATTCTAGCGTGTCTCAGTCCTTTGCCCACAAAAGCGGCTATAACCTTTTTTTCTATTCGAAACAGTAAGAGTGCCACCTTTTTGAAATATTTATTAAATGAGCAATTTTTTTATGTAATGTAAAGTTATAGCTCAGTACAATTTTTCACCAGAGATAGTCAAAGTTGGGGAAGAAAATATCAAAAAGTTAAAAATCCCAAAATAGTCCTAATTTTATGATGGTTCCTTAATATATTTTAACTACATTGCATTTGAGTATGGAGGAGCAAGTATCTGGAAGTATTTTACATAAAAAATTAACTAAGTATAGCCTGGTTTGTAGATGCAGTTAAAGAAAATACATGAAAAAGCACGATTTTGTTTTATTCAAAAAATGTTAATATTTCAAAAACGGTGACACTTTTACCTGACATTTTTTTGTTTATCAGAGAGCTCATGTGGATACACTTAATACGAAATACGGCAAATGAAAGCTAACAAAATTCTACATAGGCCGTATATACATCACTTTTCGATAGGTCTGATAGTTCCTGACAAAATAATTAACCATTCCAGATTTTTGATGTGTATACGTCTTTGTTTCCGTAGGGGTAAAATTTGCGAAGCTGTAACTCCATAGATCAGCAGAAAGTTTCGAAAGGCTATTGCCGCAGAAAATTTGTATTTTCATTGGAGGCACCCTGTGTTCAATTGCTATTGCAAATTGTTGCATACATTTAGGCATATGCCGCGTAAGAGGAAATGCAGTTCAATTTATTATCATTTCCGAACCTGTATGCATACAAACTTAAGTTTGCATGTACATATGGGCGACCTACAGGACTGATGTATCGGTAGCTGCCTGGTAAACTCCGTCAATTACCGACCGACTACTTGCAGTGTATTTCAGCGATTACTTTTACAAGGCAATGTCCTAGGCGGTAGTCACCATCGGCTCTCTCTGCACTACCGAGGGAATTACTAAATTAGTCACTTGCGTGATTTATGGGCGCCCTCTGTCGTAGTTTTTCGCTATTCTGCTTCCCACTCGTTCGACTCTGCACTACCATATTCACTACCACGGGTAAATAGAGTATCTACTTACCTAAGAGTCGGTGCAGTAGCGGTTCAAAAGTAGCTATTGACTCCAGCAATACTGGAGGGTGTGCGTTGATAGCTTCCCTCCAGTACTGCTGGAGTGAATCGCTACTTTTGAACCGCTACAACAACAACAGAAAACCAAAATGAAAATCAAACTCACACCTCAGATTTAAACACTACACAAAATATTCTAAACTAAATCTAACAGTTTGACAAAAAATGAAAATAACTTTAGTTCGAATATTTCAAAATCTATTAAATTACCTAATTTTTGTGAAGATCGTCCCTAAGCATGGTTTCTGCTTGTAGAAGGACAATTCGAAATTAATAATCTATGTGATGATAATATCAAACATTGTGGAAGAATACATGTGAGATATCTTAAGGTTGACAGCTAGTTGACAGGCTGTTCAATATGGCGATGACAGTGTGAACAATATGGCAGCCATGGTAGCATACAACACCGAATGGCCCGAAGTTGCAAAATTACGACCCGAATGAAACGCTTCGTGAAAATCCAGGGTTGCGAAGTGGTATTTTGTTGGAAAATATAAAAGCCAGGATTTTGTGCAGCGCCGAATTTTAACAAAAGAGGGGTTTGTGTGCTCAAGATGAACAGAAAAGGGTTGCCGTGCTGTTTCGTTTTAAGCTTATTTTAATCTTAACGTATCTAATTAAATATTAAAAGGAGACAAAAATTAGAGCAAAAATTTAAAATATATGTACCTATCTGAAAATTTTAAATAAAATATGTATTTTCACGAGAGACAAAGTAAATAAAATGCGTTAACTTTAGGGGAAATATATATTTTATTTAAAATTTTCAGATATGTACATATTTTTAATAAAATTAATATTTAATATAAATAAAATAGGTTAACTTTAGGGGAAATATACTTATCAGAATGGGTCAGATAACGCTTTTACGTTATAAATAAAAATAATTCCTACCTAAATTGTATATAATTTTGGTGACGTATTTCTAAGCTGACCCTGAGATCTGTGAAATAATACATATTTATGTGCATATATTGTGTAAATTATGCTCCAAATCGCTAAATAATCCTTGCAGCAATCAGCACCATTGGAAATTTTCGGAAAGTAGAAATTAAATTTATTCAATTATTAATAAAAGTATTTGGAGACAAATGTACTATTGGGACGATGTTTTCCGCATCCGAAAACGAATGTTTGTTTGATGATTTAGGTTATTGGCCTGGCGTCTAATGAAGCATTATCGTCATGATAAATGTTCAATCTCCTTTTTTATTAACTAAATCGGTTTCTTAAACATATTTCTATTCAAATATTTTTCTTTTTCGTTTTTCAATTTACTCCACCGCATGGCCAAGAAGCCATTTTGAGACAGAAAATAAGTATATAAAATAATTCAAAAATAAGCGATTGCTTTTTCTTAAACTTTCAGGGCTTTTATTTAGATTTGATTGAACAAATCGAATAAAAGGTCTGAAATTTTAATAAAAAGCAATTGCTTATTTATTATCGAACAAAACGTCTGAAATTTTAAGAAAAGGCAATTGCTTATTTATTATTCCTAAGGCTCATTGTTGTGTTCTGCAGTATTTTTTGAAAGCTTTGAAAATCTTCAAAAATATGTGATACATTTTAAAATGAAAATATTTCCACTATCCAAATTAAGGTGAAATTAAAAAATGTTTTTTATAAAACAAAAATTTAATGTATAGAAAAATAAAATGTCTAATGTATGTTGTTAAGAATCTAAAAGCTCTATTACCTTGTTTATACCGACACATAAGGCGCTTTGACCCAGTTCACTGTGATTCAAAACGGATGCATAAACTAAATTTCAAAACGCGTTGAAATTGAAAAGTGTGTTGACTTCAATTTGGTTTCAATTCGGTTTTTTGTTCCTCACGTCCGTAAGAAAACAAGTATAAACGCATCACTCATTTAAAGTGAAGTGACAATAGGCTGATTTTCTTTATACAGCCCGTTTTAAATTCGAATTATTGTTATAATAAATTGCAATTATTATTTGTTTCCATTTCGGGCAACCGCGCAAATTATTTATTAAAAAATAAAGACAGGGGTATAAATGCTGTAAAGAAATATATGTTGAGTCCAATCGGTTTTTTGCTAATGCGGTTCTTGTATAGGTATAAACAAGGTATATGAAAAAAATTACTTCTCCATGAAAAAATATCGTTATTTTCGTATTTAAAATTAATCGGAATTTTATGGGGGTTATAAAAACTCGTTTTAATTGAAACTTTGTTTTTTCGGCTAGATTTGTTATTATTTATTGGCCCAGATGTAAATATTGAATGAACTAACATATTTTAAATATTTACGGAACTACCATTTGTATGCAACCCTGCCTATCTTATATTCAAGTAGATGTAATTCGAAAAATTTAAACGGATTTCTCCAAATCAACCTGAGCTGCGGACATATTGCGAACTCATTTTTAAACATTAACCACTACATTATATTAGTATTAAATACTTTCAATAAAGAAACAATTCTTATTAGAAAATAAATATGAATCGTTTTATTTTAAATATTCCAATTTAGCTTTTTTGTTAATGCAGATAGTGCGGATTTAACGTATTTTATAACCGTTACAAGGGGAAAATAAAATTAAGGCAGATTGCTATTAACAATAATCACACAATTTACGATTGCAATCAATTTCTTTCAAAACTATAATCTAAATGATTGCAAGCTGTATTTTTTACGATCAAAACAGATTCCAATATTAGGTATATTATGCAAATGCAATCCAATTTGATTTGAGTTATTCAGTTTTAGATACATTTATATTTCTGTGTTCGTTTGGAATAGTAGATTATGTCGGGAAGCTGGCTTTAGAAAAACCCGGCATTCCCTTTATTATGTACAACACAAGGAATTTTTCGATGACCCTTGACAAAAAATTTAAGAAAAAATCCCTTGTAGCGTTTCACTCTTGTAGTATATTGGCTATCAAGCACCAGAAAATTTCCATCACGCATTCCATATGCTTCCGATTGTCATGGATCAATTAAAATACTGTCATCACAGCTTTTTGGTACTCCAGCAACTGGTGTGTCTATGGCGGAGTTAGGTGGAGCTGTTGCATGACTAAAATCAATTTGGACTCTGAGAACTGGCTTGTTTATTGCGAGAGCTATAGGCATCAAATGTATGCAAATTAGATTTCCAAACGAGCAACTGTTGAATACAGGAAAAAATTTATATTATATAATTTTTTCACACACAAAGCAGAAATTAACTGTCGATCCTCGCCCGCGGAAGCAAAATGTCTACCATATGGAGAGAAAGCGACGGCGCAAACTTAGTCAGTATGGCCAGTTAGTATATAATTTTCCCGTCCATTTTGACCTGGTTCCGCTAAAGTGCACTACTACCGTGTATAAATAGGTCGACCTTCTAATAAATCAAGCAATCTTATTGTATCGTCATCGCCGCCAGTCACCAAGAAATTTCCCCTGGGTGAAATGCAACATCATTCTCCGACGACGAATGCACTGTATTAGCTCGCCTTCGGCTATGTCAAATATCTTAACGCGATTACAACTTAATGCTAAAGCCACCGTATGCTAAAGCCAGATTACCGTCTGGATGCCATGCCAGCTGTCGTCCCATACATTCGCCTGAAAATGTATCGAAAATTCTTAACTTGTCGTCGCCGCACGATGCAATTAAGGTAAGACCGCACTAAGCGACACGACACTGCAGCGGCACTACGAGACACGGCGCGACACTCTTTGGTATATCGCACTGAAACTGCAGCGGCACGACACTTCGCTGCAAATTTTTTAATTTATTTGTGTCAAATCCTTCAAACAAGATGGATGCCAGTGACGCTGATGTAATGTTAATGCCTTTTATTTTTATTTTCCTTGGGGAATTCTTCTCAAATATTATGTTTCTTTACATACAATTTTCTTCTTGAATGAAATGCATGTGAATATGCACTTACAATTGGAAATCCAATTACTTCAAGTTAAAAATATGGTACGAGATGTTATGTCGTTCCGCTAGGTATACCGCACTATGCGGCACCGGAACTGCGCGGCACCACGCGGCGCGACATTTTTGCCTAGTTGGTCAACTTTACCGCGCAGCGTCGCTTGGCGCAGCTCCGCTGCAGCGTAGTGCGGTATGCTCCATAAGAATACATGCAAAGAACATTTTGCCGCGCTGTGTAGTGTCGTGTCGCGTCGCCTAGTGCGGTCGTACCTTCAACTTACCATAAGAGCTGAATTTTGCTGCGCGCACCCATTTGTGTGTAAAGTGAAAGATGTGTATTTTGAATTAGCATTTTGATGGCTGTTCGCCATTTTTCTAGTCTGCAAACGAATATGCTGACGAAGATGCAAACACATTCAAGCACATTGTTGCATTCTACCGTACTTTTTAAAAGCTTTAAAATCTTAAAACATATGTGAAAAACTTTTATAATATGAATATTTCTAATGTCGAAATCAAACGAAATTTTATAAATAGCATTTTTCAAAAACAATCATCTAATATTTTTCATGTTTTTGGGCTTATATGTTACCATTAGAACCACAAATACTACTAAGTTGTATGAGCCTATTTGATGCAACTCAGGTCAAAAAAGCACAGTTTTGACCAAAATAAGCAACTCTAAAAACAGATGATCGCAGCTGTGGCTAAGGATGACGTCTATTGCTAAGATATCTCACTTGTATTTGTACACAATGATATCAAATTTCAAACCATTTTGATTGTTCTTCAACGAGAAACGATTTAAAAAATTATTGATGTTATCAATCCACCGCCATCAACCAACAAATACGAAACCATCAAGAAGGTCTTGTGCGAAAGATTTGCTCTTAGCGAAGAAAAGATACTTGAACAATAATTTTCAAATACTGAACTAGGTGATCGGTCAACATCAGAACTTTTTAGACATATGCAGTCTTTAGCAGGTACAAAATAAATTGTTAGTAGAGAACTTTTATTTAAATTGTGGAGTAGAAAATTACCGCAACAAATTCAAATCCATATAACATCCTGTAGTAATCAAAATTCTGAAGAAATTATTTCTCTTGCAGATAAATTTTTTGATTTGATTAATAAACTACAACTATTTATCAAAATTTAAATAAGTTTTTTATGGATATTAGCGAATTAAAAATTAGGGAAAGATCTAGAGAAAGAAGTCATTCTAAGCCAAGAAGGTTTTCTAGATGAAGAGACAATTCTAATCAAAACATTTGTTGGTACCACAAAAAATTCAAAAATAACGCCTATAAATGTATTCAACCTTGTAATTTTAATACAAATAGTGATCATTCATTATGACGGTGGCTAATAATGGCAATGGCGTTAAACCTTCTCGCCGCCTTTTTATCTTTGATAAATTCAATAAATTAAACTGTTTAATAGATACTGGTGCGAAAGTTTCTGTGGTTCCTTCTTCTAAATTCAAATCATATAAAAGAAAACAAAGAAATTATTGATTTCAAAACTAAATTAAAGACTTCTGGATCTTCAGGTTTCTGTTATATTTTTTCACTTAAAATACCAATTATTGAAAATAAATTTTCTAAAATTTTAAATGATTTTCCTTCAATAACCTGTGAACCAGACTACACTAAGCTACTGCAACACCAAACGGTCCACAGAATCGAAACAAAAGGAGTTCTACCTTTCTCCAAACCTCGTCGTTTTGATCCAATTAAATTAAAAATAGCTAAAACTTAATTTGAATTTTTAATTAAAACGGGTATATGTAGACCTTCAAACTCTCACATTGCATCTCCTTTACATTTGGTTCCCAAAAAAGGCCTTGTGGATATTACAGAAGACTTAACTGCATTACTATACCTGACCGTTATCCGTTACCTCACATTCATGATTTAAATGATGATTTTAAAAATAAACAAATATTTTCAAAAATTGATCCTGTTCGTGCGTATCATCAGATACTAATGGCTGAAGAAGATATTCACAAAACAGCAATAACTACTCCCTTTGGAATGTTTGAGTTTGTAGGTATGCCTTTCGATTTACGAAACAGTGCACAAACATTTCAACGGTTTATAAATTAAGTATTTTCTGGCTTAGAATTTATTTTTGTCTATATTGACGATATTCTTGTTGCAAGTGATAATGAAGATCAGCATTTTGAGCATTTAAAATCTGCATTTGATAGACTTGAAAAATATAATTTGAATATTAAGCCTAGCAAATGTATTTTTTGGACAAGTAAATTGGATTTTCTAAGTTATGAAATTTCAGGTGAAGGATTAAACCTTCTTTCGAACGAATTGAGACAATTACAAATTTTGAAAAACCATTTTCTATAATCAAGTTACAAAAATGTTTAGGCATGGTTAACTATTATCACAGATACGTAAAGATGTTAGCAAGAGAACTTAGTCCTCTACATGAAATGTTACCATTTGCAACTAAACATAAGCTCAAATAACTAAACTGGACAGAGAAAACAATCAATGCTTTTGAAAATGTTAAGAAAGTTTTTACACAGAAAACTTTGCTTACGCATTTTGACAAAAATGTTAAATTATTACTTGCTGTAGACGCATCAAATACAGCTATTGGTGCCGTTTTACAACAAATTAGTGATAACACTTTAGAACCACTGGCCTATTTTTCACGAAAATTATCTCCTACATAAATGAATTACTCAACGTTTGACAGAGAGTTTTTGGCAATCTACAATTCAATTAAACACTTTAAACATTTTCTTGGGGGTAGAATTTTCACTGTATACACTGATCATAAACCTTTAACTCATGTTATAAATTCAATATCAGGAAAATCACCTCGAAAAATTCGAAACCTTGAGCTTGAACGAAAGACACAAGATCACGCGGGAAAGAAAGAAAGAAAAAAGTTATTTTCTAACTGCCGAAATCTCGACGCCATCTTTTTTGTAAGAAGTAAACAACGAAGAGAACGGAGAAAACCGCGAAATTGTTGAACGCATGAAGAATCATTTTTATTATGCAAATTCTTCTATAAATCATGCCGTTGTGTTAAATTATTCTTTATCTTATGTGTACACACGTTGTCACAGGCGAAAATGAAGAAAATTGCGGTAAAAAGCCACCACCAAATTGTAAACAACGAAGAAATGTAAACAAACGGCTAATGTCAAAATCGTAAAACTTTTTTCCTAAATGCGATTCTAACGGGCTACTCTCCTGCCCGCGTGATCTTGTATTTTTGGTTTATGACCTTCAGTACATAGCACAATTTTCAAATGACATTCAATACATTTCTGGGAAAGAAAACATTGTTGCTGACACACTTTCATGTATTCCAGATGTTAACACGATTTTAGCTCAGGATATAAATTTTCGGACGTTATACGAGGAACAAAAATAAGATCAAACACTTCAAGGCATTATTACTGATCAAAATTGTAATAGTAATTTAAAAGAAATTGATATTCCGATTCTTGATCTTAATATTTAGTGTGATATTTCACAAAAACCTTTTAGACCATATTTTTGGCCTTATATGCATAAAGAGATAAATAATTGGACTTCTGCTTGTATAAGCTGTCAAAAATCAAAAATTTCAAAAAATGCCAAAACACCCAGTATACCTTCTGGACGATTTGAACACATTCATATGGATCTTCTTGGTCCATTACCTGTATCAAAAGGAAATCGTTATATTTTTACTATTATTGATAGACATACACGTTGGCCAGAAGCATATCCACTTAGGGGTATTTCAGCAAATACTATAGCAACATTTGTTCAAAATTACGTTCCTCGTTTCAGAATTCCACTTAATATTACAGTTGATCAAGGATCACAATTTACTTCAAAAGTATTCAGTGAGTTAACAAAATTAATAGGATCTCACAAGATTCATACATCTCCATATCATCCTCAATCAAATGGAATGATTGAGAGATTTCACAGGACGTTAAAAACGGCTATCACAGCATCAGATGATTCAACTCACTGGTCTGAGAGCCTTCCATGGATTTTACTTGGACTTCGAACGTCTATCAAGGAAGATTTAAAATGCTCTTCAGCGGAATTGGTGTATGGACAAACACTACGGTTACCCGGCGAGTTAGTTGTTTCTTATAATGATGAAATGGATAATACTATGGAAACTCTTTCCAAACTAAGAAAACATTTTTCGCATGCTCGTTCAAAAATTTTGCATCACAATAAAGAATATTCAATAAGAGAATTTGCTTTCATTTAAAAATTTTCTTCATTCAAATAAACATTTAAAATTGGAATAACATACTCTAACTCTACAACGATAACATTTATAATAGTTGAAATTGCACATAAACTGAAACATAACGGTATTTGCTATTTAAATTTTCGAAAAATTAGGAGTTTATTAATTTTTGTGTTATTAAGTTTAGCAACGTTCAACCAAGACATAGGTTTAATTAAAATTAATGTGTTGAAACAGTCTTCGTCGTCGCTTTCATTTAACAAGTCTTTTAATTTTGATGAATATTTTAAATTTAAATATTCATTGTGATATTTTGATGGTATGCTATTTTTAAAACAAAGATTTTGCAAATCATTAATTTTTGCGTGGATATGCATAAGGACTTATAGTACAACGTTTCTAGCTTATAAGTAATATTTAAGTTGTTCATGACTTTTTTATAGGGCTGTGCGATTATTCGATTACTCGAGCAAGTTGGTTAATCAATTATTCGGTTAAACAATTACTCGAGTAATCAAGATTTTGATTACTCAAAACGATGATTAATCGAGTTACTTCTAGTTTTCAAAGTATCAAGGAACTTTAACTACTTTATACATATGTAAAGAGTTGAAATGTTGATTACTAATTTTACTCGAAATTTTGATTAATCATAATGCAACTTACTCAAATATTTTTGTTTTTGGTTAATCAAAAATCTTGATTACTCGAGTAACTGAACTTTTGAGTAATCATAAATTCCAATTATTATGATTAATTAAAATTTTGAGTAATCAATTAATCGCACAGCCCTACTTTTTTAATAGAACTATCATAATAACCTTACATGAGTTCAATTTTACTTGAGTTTTTTTTCGAATGTAGCTATACGAAGCTTATTTTAATTTTGTTCGGTAACAAAACACCGGCAAAAGACTTCCAGTTTTTAAACTCAGAGTGGCCAATTTCGATGCAGTCGTAACTTGAAGGGTTGGTTCGTGCATTAGGAACGATTATGGGCCATTCACTAGACCAGGGGTTCTTAAACTTTTAAGATGATGGAAGCCTTACTAACCACATTTTATTTCATGGAACACCACATCAAATTACTAAAAATAAAAGGAAGTGCAATTTAAATATGAATAAAAACTTTTACTATAAATAGTATCTATACATACTTTAAATTTTAATGTAGAGCATGAAATTGTTTCACTGTTATTAATTATTCTAAAAAATATTTCGATATAATGTCTGAAAGCTGTATGCGCATTTCTGGGGTAGCATCCAATTTCGACCTGAATCCGTTTTTTTGTATGAGTCTAAGCTTAAACCTTGCTACTTTGGACTGAGTAGGCAATTCAGGAGTAAAGTCCTCTCTCGACGTACGAAAACCACGCTCTATAAGTCACTCATCATGCCCGTGCTGGTATATGGCGCAGAAGCATGGACAATGACAACATCCGATGAGGCGGCTCTTGGAGTGTTTGAGAGAAAGATTTTGCGGAAGATTTACGGGCCTTTACGCGTTGGCGACGGCGAGTACCGCAGATGATGGAACGATGAGCTGTATGAGCTTTACAACGATATGGACATAGTGCAGCGAATTAAAATACAGCGGCTCCGCTGGCTTGGTCATGTCGTTCGAATGGACACCGACGCTCCAGCTCTGAAAGTATTCAACTCGGAACCCGCTGGTGGTAGCAGAGGAAGAGGGAGGCCCCCACTGCGATGGAAAGATCAGGTGGAGAAGGACTTGGCTTCACTTGGCGTTTCCAATTGGCGTCAGTTGGCACAGAGGAGAAACGACTGGCGTGCTTTGCTGAACTCGGCCAAAATCGCTTAGGCGGTTACAGCGCCAAAAAAGAAGAAGAGAAGTAAGCTTAAACCCTTGTTGACAGAGTACGTTGTGACAGAAGGAAGCAAAGTTAAGATTACATTTTTTGCGATTTCATGATATCTACTCTTAACACTAACCCAAAACTCGAGTACATACGTATACTTGAAAATAGATAATTGCGTAAGCTGTTTATAGAAATTTTCTTTTTGTGTGCAACTCAAACCGACCACCGTGCTTATTCATACCAAAATTAATTTCGCGGAACCCCGTTGACTTTTCTACGGAACTCTTGGGTTCCGCGGAACACACTTTAAGAAGCTCTGCACTATACGCCCAAGTCGTACGACTTCGTACAAAAGAGTCAATTGTACTATGCACAGAATCAACTGGCATCATAGTATGGCCTGGAAGTAAATATGTTATCTTAATCTTATTTATGGGCTGGAAGAATTTAAAAAATACGACAGCATTGCTACTACGGCTTTGTTACGGTTTTGACCAGCCCAACTGTCGCAATAAAGACTTATGTCATTAGCTGTATGTCTTTCGTTAACGGTAAGTTAATATTTATAAAGTGCCGTGAATTTATTTAAACAAATTAAAATATAGACATAATAATAATAATATAACAGGTATTGTTAACGGTGAAGCGAATAGAGGCACGACGAATGCAAGCAATCTGCTTCCGCTTCTAATTTCAACATACGATAATTTTGCGCAAAGGTGTCGATATGTATGAACTCATTTGCTGCAACAGGTTTTGATATTCGTAGCATGGTTTTAGCGTAAAAACTGAGTAATAGCAAAAAGTACGGGAACAAAAAATCATCGGGTAAAATATTTATTGTTATTTATATTTTATATTATTTATTATTATTTATATTTATATTATTATTTATTTATTATATGTTAAGATATTTTACAAGTATCATATTTTATCAATCATACCGATTATTTCATGTATTAAAAGAATTAAAAATGAAAAAAATCAAAAAGTTTAAATCGGCAAAATGATTAAAATTAAGTGAAATTAATGTTTAATTTCTAACCTAACCTACATTTGTATGTATATAACTGAATATAAGTACAATATCGAGCTAAACTCCCTCATCTGTAATTATAAAAAGAGATTAGCCATACAAAATTATAATCTTATATATGTACTAGCTCATACCTGCGGGTTTCACCCCGCGCTTTTATACAACTATGAAAAATAATTTAATGATGTTAGATTTTATTTCTGTGCCCATTTCGTTATAGCTCGTTATTTTTTAAGCCAGTTAAGGTATTTAGGCCGTTTAAAACTATGAAATTATAAAATCTCGTCTGCGCGCTAGGCATACG
>NW_023458557.1:7991340-8017267 GCF_013731165.1 Rhagoletis pomonella | reverse complement strand
CCAAACACCAGTTATAGTAATTATTTTGTGTTTTACGCTTATAAAAAGCACATAATATAAAAAAAGTATAATTATTGTTATTAGTAATACATAAAATGGGAACTTTTACAAACCTAGTTTGTAAAACGTTTGTTGGTATATATCTTAATGAAAATGCACACCAAGGTAACAAAAATGGGAAACAATTTCGTTGCATCAAATGTTAAAGTTGTTTTGGATAGAATCCGTAAGTATAAAGTCTCCATCAGCTCTAGATTTGGAAAAAAAACTAGGTCAAAGTGTCAAAAAATCGCGTTTTTTTGCAATATTTTAGAAGCCATAGCAAAGAAATTTGAGGTGATATTAGGCTTAAATTAAAGCTAGAGGTCTCGACTACTGTCCTTAAAAACACCATCCCTGCACCTTGAATTGTTGGTCACTTATAGTAATCAGCATAAAAAAGTCTATCAAAAACAGCTTTAACATTTGATGCAACAAAATCACTATTCCCTTGTGTTATTATTATTATTAAAAGAACCTAAACAATTTGTTCTAACAATTTGTTCTAACAATTTGTTCTAACTAATTGTTTCTTAAAATGTACCTACGAGATGGATTTTTCGTATTAAACATATTGGAAAAATTCATGGAAACTTTGCTAAGTCCAACAAAAAAATTTTAAGAAAAATGTAGAAAATTTGCTAAGTCACAAAATTATCTACAAAATTTGTAAAAAAGCAGACTTTTTTATTATTATTTTTTTTAATAAAGGGTAAATGAAAAACACGAAAGATTGCATTCAAAGTTTTGCAAAATACTTATAGAAAATTACTTAGGAACGTTTTTTGTGTCTCCTGTACAATTGAAAAAATGCACTTAGCAACTTTGCACTCTAAGCTAGCGATATATTAAAAATCAACGATAAGTTGCAGCTATTTTAAACTTGCACTTCATTTAAATTGATCGGACTACAAACGGCATGCTCAAAACATGTATTTCTAGGAAATCGAGTTAAAAGCCCGAAATTTTTACGAAAGTTTGTTGAGTTTTTAATGTTAACAAAAAATAAACAAATAAATTATAAACAAATAATTAAAATTAAATAATTTTAAGATAAATGGCCAATCTTGGCAATATGTGAGTGTCGTAGAGTTTTGATAAGCACTTGAAATACTAAAAATAAAATGTCAAACTTTAGTACTGAATTCAAAGAAGATGTCTCCTTTATCCATGCATAATAACTTAAAAAATTTATTTGTTAAGAAGTGTGCCTTAAAATATGTGCATACACATTTATGTTCAAAGTGTAAAATGTACCTACATAAACTTTCCCATGAATACCATCAAATCATTGATCTTGAAGGGAATCTATGTATGCATGTACTAAGAAAATGTATGAGCAAATTAAAAAGTCGATGCAATTTACAGTCGAAAAGTATAGTTTTTGTATAGATTTCGTACTGAAGGAACAATTTCATTTCCCAACACTGTTAGTGTGCCTTCGCATGCTGTCGCTTTCTCGTCGTTTGTACATGTTTTGTTGCCATAAACGACGAAAATTACTAAATTCACTAAAATCACTCAACAGAACTATTGGTGTTTCTTAGTGCTCCTACTCATTTCGGTATAACTAATTTGTTTAATGGCTCATTGAGAGAATTGAGCACTACACCAATTCATATCAACAGAGAACTTAGTCATTGTACATGCTCTCGCTTTGTCTGCGTAAATAGTGTTAGTGCATATGTGTGAATATTCTGCAATGAATAATATCCACTAACACTATTTCTTGTGTTATTCAACCAATTACTTAAAAACACGAATAATTGCAGTTCCCTGATGTGGTAGCTAAATTTAGCCACCAAAGGGCTAAAACGGCAACACTGTTATGCATAGCTTTGATTTCCGATTTCAGCTTATCAGTTTTGTTTAACAAGAGCTGTTTGTCTGCATGAGGAGCACTAATGATTTGCATTGCGCGAACATATTTACTCACACTTAAAAGCAGAAAGTTCACTAATTAATGTAGCCAAAGAGATTTGCGAGCTATTCTCAATACACATTGTTTTTGCATTGTTTACCTGTGCCGAGGTGTGCAAGTTAGTTACACTTGTCGACTTCGCATTCTCAATTACACTGTCCGCATTAGGCATTGTTTTTGCATTGTCCATTTGTTCCAAATTATACGAGTGAGATTCGTTTATCGATATTGCGTTCTCATCTACACTAGAAGGTGGAGGAGGTGTGTGGATAGATCACCGACGAATATCCGCACATATTTTGCAAAACTAATGATTTGCCGAGCTAAGTAGAAACTCAACATCGGGTGCCGTGACACCAACACAGCCTAATTGAAAAAAGTCATTGCAATTGGCACATTGGACTTAAGCTTTAGCGCTTCTCTCGACTCTTAGTCCACAAACACAAGGCATTTTAATTTAATCATTATTTTTTTTATTTATTTAGTTCTTTTTTATTTTTATAGCCATTTAGCAAGATAAAGTCACTGTCTTGAAGGCCTTAATCGTGCAATAGCCCTGGCCCTGTAAAGGGCCAATCTAGCCCGAAAACACACAAAAAATCACGGAGCGGATAAAAAACGTCCGCTTTCGCTCGCTTTCTCGCTGTATTCGTACATAGTAGTTCTTTATTTATCCATCGATTTGCTTTCTTAGTAACTTGATTTGTTTGTAACAGGCTTTAGCATAACTGCACCAATTTGACACAGAAACGGTTAGTTTTTTAAGTTTTCTCCTGTTAAAATTCTACATACAAATTAGATAATGGCGTCTGGAGAACTAAAACCAAATTAAAATTTGTGATCCGGTGAATCATAATTTTTAAATTTTAACCAAAAAAAATTAACAAGTTCTAATCGTCGTAAAACAATTTTAACTATACTCACGTATTTGTGTTCTACGTCCTACTGTAATTTACAATTATTTTTATTTTTCGAGTTTAACCAATAAAGATTAAAAAAGTAATAATTTTAATTTGAGTTTTATTTTTTCGCTCAAATGAAATTATTGTTACTTGATTTTTATTATTTTTTTGCTTAAAGATAATGATTACTATTGAAATTTAAGTTCGATTTTGAATGCGATATATAATAGTGAAAAATAATGGATTTTCCAACAGGTTCGTCTGGTAATTAATCTTTAATACTAATATAATATGTATTATAAACGTATTAACGACTTACAAAGTGTATCAGTAAAGCCTGTGTATGAGCGATATTTATATTTTGGCACTTCTATTCTACATATTTGGATCCGAATGTGTGAAGTTCTACTAAATGTGGCTTACAAATTGCCTGTAAAATAATAATATAATAATAATAGATTGGCGCTTACACATATGTTAGTGTTTGGCCGAGCTTCTCCTCCGACTTGTGGCGTGCGCCATGATATTGTCTCACAAAGCGGAGGCACCTACAGTTTTACGCCGACCCCGAACAGCGATTGTATTTTTATGAGAAGCTGTTTTTCATGGCAGAAACACATCGGGATTTGCCATTGCCTGCCTATATTTTTTTGCGATGTTGCTTTGACCAGGGTTTGAACCCAGGTGCTGCGGAGTGGACCTGTACAACAATGGCGTAGTAAAAAAAACGATTTAAACTGTAATCAAAGAGAATAAACGTTTGACTCAAAATAAGTTTTGAAAGCGAACTGGTCTCATTATTCACCAGCCCAAGCATAGAATTGGCAACAATAATAATGGTAATACGGCAAGGCGATTTTCCAGAATGAAAAAGTGTCGTCAGACATTACTGAAATAGACAACAACTTAATCAGATTTTTTACGTAATTTTACAAACTGTTGTCAGTGGCTTTAAAATGAATGTCATGAAATTTAAAACCTGTTACTTTGAAGCAGCTGAATATTTTGTTTAACTATATCCCTGGTATGATATGAGTATATCAGTGCATAAAATGTTAATTCATTCCATTTTACCCAGTTTTTTAGAGAACATTTAAAAACATCACGATTAGATACTTTGACAGACATATTTCAAAGAAGCGGGATCTTCGCTGGACTCTGGGTCGGTTGAGTCTACCTCAGCCTTCGATAAAACTCACCTCATAAACGATACATATATGAATATGTAATTATTGCTAGTATATAATAGCTTAACCTGTAGGAGTGAACGATAAGTAATGCGAGTGTTTTTGAATCGGGTAACTTATATCTCATTACTAACGAAATATTTAATAGTCTAAGAATAACCGGGCGATTCCACCGTCACAGCTGGGATATTTGTACAGAATAAATATTTTTCTTGTTGAAATTTAAGTATAAACTACTCAACGGTACTACATTTTGATAAAGCAACAAATAACTCACTATTATATGAGTCATTACAAAATACGAAAACAAATTCCAGCTTACTTTTATATGGAAAAATCTGAGTTCTTTCTTCTGTAACGGGTGGGACAAAAAAAGGAATCTGCATTTTGGAGCAGATATATTTTACGGAAACTCTGCGAATTTATTTCACTGTCACTCTTATTCCTCTGTCACGGGTGGGACAACGTTTGTCACGTGTCCCACACTCTTATTAAGTTTTGTATGAAAAGGAGATTTTAGTGTAGTCCATATTAAAGATTAGTTATTAAAAAAATATAAGAAGCCAAGTGGGGGTTCAATTCACTAACGTTTTATCTCAGCATAATATCTTTTGCACTTTAACCGAACTTACTAAAATTTAATGGTCTACACAACTGCATACCTGGAATTTTTCTAAAATTTCTGAACAAAAAGTTTAAAGTTTTTGGGTGTAATTGTTAAAGTTTGTTGCATTTTTATAATTTTTGTACGAAGTATGGAATGCGGATTTATGTGGTTCTGGTTATGTAATATGCTAGACTTACGTACGGGTAACCTGATGCCACGTCTCCCCTTTTCTCAATGCGAAGACCTCCTCACTCTGCGCATACATCCACTCACATGGTCGGTTCGCCACGGGGTACGCTTGCTTCTAGCTCGCCGGACTGTGGGTTGCTGTGAGCACCGCTGCATGGAACCGCACCATAAAAAAAATTCGTACCCCTCTTCCATTTGACGGGGACACCACATATCCACCCTTAATTATTAGCGGGCCCCTTTTACCTGTCCAATTCCTCAAGACCTTGAAAGAGTTTTGCCGCCAATGGTGTTATGTGGCCGGCGATATTCTTCCCTCCCTGCAATGGTCGACAGTGGCCCGTGTTTTCTGTCGACCTCAAACTTCGCTTGCAAGCCCCTCAGGAGTTCAAATCATCCCGCCCGCTGTCAAACGTCCGTCCGTCGGTTCGCTCACGTCCGGAATCATTAGTCACCACTGATCTTCGGTTAGAAATTCATTACAATCCTTTTATTTACGACTCCCTTACACTATGGGATTGGCTTATCAATTAATGATGACCGCACTGTGGCAAATGGTTGTGTTTAAATAAACTTAAATTGAATGTAAAAAACACACAGTTCATGATCCTCACTAGAGCAGTTAATCTAGGAACCACCAGTTACAATTTAAAAATCAAAGAGGAAGAAATTGAGGAAGTTAAACTCATTAAGTACCTGGGTATATATAAAGATAATAAACTTAAATTTGATGAGCATGTTGAGCATACAGTGAACAAAATTGCGAAAAAATTGGTCTTATGAAAAGATCTTGTAAGTATCTGAGAAGAAGGTATAAAACCCTGGTCTATAGATCTATAGTAGAACCACTTTTTATATACTGCCCAACAATCTTCTTCTTAGCAAGCGACGCAAATATCGAGAAATTGCAAAAAATGCAAAATAGAGCTATAAGATTCATATTAAATAAGCGTTACGATACACCTACGCAGGAGATGATCACAGATATGAATTGGTTGAGTGTTAAGCAACAGGTTTTCTATCATGCTATGAAATTCGTATACAACATAAAGAACGGTAAACTTCCAGACTATCTGAGCGACAATCTTCGGTATATAAATGAAACTCATTCATATATACTCAGGGAAAACAATTGCTTTAGACTCCCACTTTATAGAACAGAGGTAGACAAAAAATATATTTTATAAAGGTTTAAAGTGTTTTAATGAGTTACCGCCACATGTAAAAGACTGTGATAACTTTGTTGCTTTTAAAAGACAACTATTTGATCACTGTAAAACTCTGGCTATTAGGTAGGAGAGCACGGAACGGAATGGAAACCAGGCCTTTCCATCCGACCAAGCAGCAAATGATCTAGCATACGAAATCTTCCGACTATGCGCAACAGCCCGACCATAACGCGGAGCGGAAACTAGACCTTTCCGCCCGCCTCACATCACGGAATCCAGCGTCAGGGTTTGCATATTAATGACGACGGGAACATGGATCGGAGACTCGGCCTTTCCGACCGTGACTATCAACTCGTGAGCAACGCGGAGCGGAAACAAGGTCTTTCCGCCTGCTGCACATAGTACATATTTAAAGGTAGACTGGAGACTAGGCCTCGCCAGCTACCAAACTAGTTAGACAATATACATTTATATAGGTTATTTGATAGTTTTAGAAACATAAACAGCTTTGTAATTGAAAATTTAAACTTACATATACGCATACTTTGTTATATATTAAAAATACCAATCTGTACTTTTAAGTCGCAAGACTGTAACAAATAAATAATTAATAAATAAACAGTTAGTCTAATTCATCGAATAAGGGAAAATATCTAAAATCTAGAAACTAACCGTATGAAAAAAGGTAATTTATGCCAACAAAGTGGCTACAGTATTCAGCGAAATCTCATTTCATTCTCACACAATCTCTAGAGGCTGAAGGATAGGCTGATTATAATGGGCCAATGGCTTTCAGGATTGTAGCTCCCGATTAACGAGCGTCAAACTTATGCCCTACAAGACGTCTTGCCTGGTCATTCTTGCGCTTATCAAACATAAAAGTGGCACACCCATTAATTCCGCCCTTCCTCGCTTGTCCGCGGCTGTTTAGCGCCTAATAGGAACTTTAGCATGTGATTTCACGACACAGCTATGAGACAACATTTTCAATTCACTTAAATTCTACGGATATGATTTATGATAAATGGAAAAAAATACATAACTAAATCTTAACGCGACCCCGGCACTTCGACTGTATTTACTGTTCTGCAAGGTGAAGAGCTTTCCACTCTGGAACTAAATTATTACACCTGCGACGTTGTTGTGATTGCCTAGCACCGCTACTTTAGCACAACCAGATTCGAGCGGCCCTTGGGCAGAGTTGAGGAAAAATTACTAGTTGGTGAACACAGCCCAGTTCGCGCAACCTTGGGACACCAAAGATTCTGCAGTGCCTCCCATTTGCGGCTAGCGCTCCCAGAGGAAATTCGACCAAAGAGCTGGCCGCGACTTCCCCCCATCACGGCACAAACGACTTCTCCCTCGCCTCGAGGTAATATATAAAGATTTCTCACCTAATGACAGTCGGATTGGGCGAATATTATGCACCCGGAGACAACGTACATGCCACTCCCAACCTAATCTCGGCGTTTTGCACGACCGTGGATTTATGGTCCGCCTGAAGATTCGGATCAGTTTATAATTCGTTTCCTCATCAACGTTGACGCAATATTCTCGCCGGTAGGCTTTAGCAACAAGGCTTGTGTCTTTTTATCACGGCGTGTAACTTATCTTCGCCCAGATCGCTGGGATGTTCGCTGATTATCTTCCAAACACGTCCACTTCACGAGCTAGGCTTCCACGAAAAGAAAAAAGTCGGGAGTGATGTCTGCCTCTCTGACAGATGCTTCTGTCAGTGTCAGCTAAGGTGGAGGCGTTCCGAAAGCTTGCTGCAGGGTCGCATTTACTTAACAAATATTTGATTTCGATTGTACCAGGTTGTAATAACCGCAACAACTTTTATAAAAAAAAACTATATACATTAATTAAACAATAGAAAAAAACAAAACTGGTCAAAATGTCACTTCACTTAATCCGCTGTTCTTTTTTGGTTGATTCAAGATTTTTAGAAATGTCTTATCCACACGTTTGGTAGTTTTATAAAGAAAATAATTTTTGCACTGAGGTTCAGTTTCCCATGGAACCTCCCAACTTTTAAGAATCTATGTGTGCATTTTTCTTACATATACATATGTTTAAGAAATTCAAGCGATTGTTAAATTATAAAATAGTTATTTTATTTCTCAAATGAGTGATTGAGTAAAGTGAAATGTTTGTCTAGTAATATTTTGTATCCGGTTTTTGTGAAATTTTGTAAACTTGTTTTTTGATTAGTCAAAAATTGTTATTGTTACATTATTGAAATGTTATAAATTGTATCCTTATGCAATAGTACATACCTAGTTAGCGTATAAGAGATATTCAACCGTTGATATTATTCTCATTTAACATTATGTATTTACTCATGTATAAATTCCGTTACCTTGGTACCTATGTATGTATATATCCACATCTCTGAATTACGAATAAAGCAGTCGAAGTGTAATCGTCAAATGTCTTGGACATAACATTTTTTAGCGACTGACGTTCTGCCACGTACAGTAAAAGCAGTGGCTTCAGCTACATTTCTTAATTTTGAGCCGCTGAGCTTTCCAAAACCGCGTTAGAATTATACGAATGCGAAGAGACCTAACATGCAAAGCTGCTTCTTCATATAATGGGGTCGGACATATACAACTTATTGTGCGATGAAATCGTGCCTCAAAAGCCAGAAGAGAAGACCTACACACAAATAACAGAAATACTACACGAGCACTTCGACCCAACACCTAACGAAATTTTGGAAAATTTTCGTTTTAGCATGCGCAAGCAAAAGTCAGGCGAAACTTTTACGAAGTTTGCAGTGACATTGCTCGATTGGCTTTCAGTTATAATTTTGGACTGCACCTGGAAAAAGCTTTACGAAATTAGTTCGCGTTTGGTTTGCTAGATAAGAATATTCAAAGTAATTTATTGAAAAAAGAAAAAGTCTTAATGAGGCTGTCAGCATGGCTACGGCATAGGAATTGGCTGAAAAAGGAGGTGAAGAGTTGCAAGGACAAAACGACAAGGAAAGCATAAATAAAGTTTTGAGAAAGAAAAAGTCAGAGGGAGAGAAAAACGAGAAGGCGAAAGAGGGATAAAAAAATGTTTCGGTATGGCAATAACCCGCACCATGCAGACTAAGAATGTTAATCCGATCACGGAGTTTTTAAGGTCCCGGGATTCTTGGAAAGTAGTCCCGGGATTTTCGGAATATTTAATTTGCACTGATGGCAATAATAGAAACTCCTTTTCTTGACCAGTATTGGCTATATTTCTTTTTTATTTAATAATTAATATTTTTTTATACATATAACACCGCGCTATAGTAAATTTCAAACACAAATATCAATATATTCGCGAAACCATGGGCCAAATATAGTAAAATTTCGATTTAAGTTTTTCACTCTGACGTCAGTAATTCAAAAATGATTTAAAAAATTCAAAGAAATGTGCTTAGAGAAGAAGTATGGGTATAAAATTAATGAGGTAAGCCTGTAGAATTTAAACAGATTCAAGTTTCTGGAGCAGAAGGGCAGGTAAATATTAAATTTTATCCTTGAAATTTCTCAATATTTGTTTTTGAAGAAATTACATGTTAAGGGCTTATATAAATTCGATAACATCCTTGAATTTCGTTCTTCTAACTTTGCCAGCTTAAAAGTTACCTACTCGTACTTGTGAATCCAAAAAATTTAAATTTTTTAATTCTAAAAAAATTTCCTAATGCATTTGTTACACATATTTTTATCCTATTAATGCAAATTTATTTAATAATTTTTGGAATTAATCATATCTTTGAAATTACAAAGTCCTTCAAAATAAATCCTGCGGTCAGAAAAAAAATAAAAACGTCACTTTATATAAAAAATTAAGTTTCAAACTCATTTATTTATTATTTATTTCATGGTAGGAGAGCTTCTCAAACAACACAGAAGCAATTTTTTCGATTCAAGTTGTTGAAAAGTAATGAATATCTAAATCCCGGGACTAATCCCTATTGCAAACAGATGCAATTGCTACTGTCACGTTTACAATAAAAAAGGGCATCTTAAGAAAATGCTCTTGAAAAATGCAAAAGTATCTCGTGGAAATGTATGGGGAAGTTCACAGCACAGGAAGAATGATTGTATGTAAATTGTCAGCAAATAATGTGCAAATTTCGTTTGAAGTAGACACAGGGTCCCCTTTTCCGATAATCAATTTGGAAGACGCCAAAAAAAAAACTTCGGAAAATCGCAGTTAAAAGAAGCAAAAATACAGCTTGTTAGATATTTTGGCACACCTTTGGAAAGTTTAGGTTACATTTGGGTACGCGTTGCGGACAAGTTGAGCGATAAATTGTTAAAATTGTATATCGCGAGCTCAGATCGTAAGCCACTTCTGGGCCGGGAATGGCTGCGAGAAATAAAAGTCGACTGGAACGAGATAATGGACAGTGAAACATACACCGCGTCGCGAATTAACCAAATTGAAGATAGTAGCGAAACGTGCAAAATGGAAACCTTGCTTAAAATAGATCCCAATTTGTTTCCCAAAACAACGGGGAAAAATCGCGACTAACTGGCTCGCCAAATACAACACCGGAATTCTTTAAACACAGACGAGTGCCCTTTCCTTTATTGGAAACCGTTGAGCGTCAACTAGACGAACAAGTTGCGGAAGGACTTCTTAAGAAGATGGAAACAAGTGAGAGTGCCACACCGATCGTTGTTGTATGTAATACATGTGGCAACATTCGAATATGCGATGACTATAAAGTAACCCTTAATCCAATGTTACTAGGCGACGAGCTTCCTTTGCCAACAGTGGATGAACTTTTTAGCAAGATGGCTGGAGGGCAAAAGTTTTCAAAAATCGACTTTTCCACAGCATATTTGCAATTAGAAATCTACCCGAAAGACCAACATTTATTCACACTCAGTACTCATAAGGGGTTATACCAACCAACAGGAATGTTGTACGGAATCTGAAGCGCTGAGGCAAAATGGCAACGCGTAATGAAACAATTATTAGGCGATATTGCCCGGGTGTCAGTATTTTTAGACGAAAATAAGATCACGGCATCAGATGATGGTATACACCCACGGCGCGTTGAAGCAGTTCTCAGCAAACCTGATCGCTGCAACACGTGGGTAAATCTCGAAAAATCAAAATTTTTCAGTATCAGCAAGGAGGGTATTCTGCGATTGAAAAGTAAGATTCAGGCGCAAGCAAAAGCGCGTGGGTGATGTATTTTTATTAAAAAATTGTATGAAAATCGTTCTATTATACATGCCAACATATCCTTCCGCTTCCCCTTTCGTCCCTTAATGCTTCATTGTTGCAATATTTTGGGACCCACGTTTTTTCTGACATCAAGAAAGCTAAAAACTGGACTGATGATGAACTAGTTCGAAAATATAAATCGTTTAGCATAGAGAAACCATTTTAATCATATGAAAAAGGGCGAACTCTAGCGAAAGCTTCTATTGAAGAGCGAGCTCACCAGGATATTTGGCAATGTTTTGAGGAAATCGCCAACGGCTCCGATGCTGATTCCAGTTTTTGTAGTGATGTGGATGGGAAAACGATGGATAGACAAGACAGCGACCGTAAAAGAAAAAAGGCAGCGAATTAGAAATGAAGAAATATTTATAGCTACCCCTTATACCCAGACAAGAAGGTCCTTTGAATAGGTTGTTTCCCGATAATTCGGAAAAAATACAAAAAATAAAAATTCTGAACCAGATTTTTAAATTAAATCTTCTGTAATCGAAATCCGGAAATCCGGTCGAATTTTAGCCAGTATCCGGCCGGATAGTCGGATAACAGAAAAAAGGCCGGATAAGCCGGATTCCGAATATCTACCGCATACCCGGCACATCCCTAGTACCTACTAATCGAGAGGACGTTCGAGCTTTTATGGGCTTCGTGAATTATTACGGCCGACCTATCAATCGGTTACTAAAAAATAACGTAGAGTTCATTTTCGATAAGGAATATGTGAAGGTATTTGATGAAGTTAAAAAACACATGCAGTCCAATAGGAGCCGGCGCTGTTTTGAGTCACACGTATGACGATGGTTCGGAAAGATAATCGGGCGATTTCGCAAATATTTTCACGAAGTTAGGGGATTCCAATCCATTCAGCAACTCGCATGCAACATTATGCATTATCCCTTGAACAGTTCGATTACGTTATCAAATGCAAGCATTCAAAAGACAACGCTAATGCAGATGCGCTGTCAAGGTTGCCAACCACAGAGGAACTCAAATGCACAGAGGAAGTACACATGGTGGAAAAAGAGTTGTTGGATAATTTATCGATAACCGTTACCCATCTGCAAAGTGAAACAAAGACGGATAAATCGATCAAATCTTTGCTAGAAGGTTTGAGATACGGCGAATCTGTTAATCAAAAGACCGTTTCGACATTGACCAACATGAGTTCACACTACACAACGGTTGTATCTTGCGTGGAGTGCGTGCGTATATACCTAAGAGCCTTGGGCCAAGAGTATTGAGTCTAGTTGCACATAGCACACTTCTTCATAGTTTGAATGAAAAGTCTAGCCAGAGCTTATGTTTGGTGAAACCAATTAGACAAAGACATTGAAGAGCTAGTACAGAAATGTGTACCATATCAAACCACAAGAACGAAGCACAAAATGCAGCCCCATGGGCTAATTTGGAATATGCCGACTAAAGCGTTTGAACGGGTACATGTAGATTATGCCGGCCCGATAATGGGAAAATATCTCTTCGTACTTATCGATGCCTACACTTAGTGGCCGGAAGTACACGTAACGCCTAACATGAATACAGAAATCACCATTGAATGTCGGAAAATATTTTCGAAATTTGGCGAAATCATGAGTGATCATGTGCGACAATTTAATTCGAGCGAGCTCCAACAATTTTTTAAATGCAACGGCATTGTCCACTAACAAGTTGCGCCATACCAACAATAATGTTGCATGCGAGTTGCTGAATGGATTGGTATCCCCTTACACTGAAGGAAAAATGTCGGCCAAAAAATAAGAACAAATTTCGTACTCAAAACAAATATGATGTTTCTTTATTATGAGTAGGAGTATTTTATTTTAAGAAACATTATAAAGAAAAACTTTGGAAAAAAAGGAATGATATATACTTAATTTTTTAAGATCATTTCATGATCTTAATTCCAGTATTTGGTACTCAAAAATATCATACTTAATGTAAGATTTGTGGTCTCTATTTTAGTATTTTCAACCTTAGTCCGATTTTAAGTTCGAAAATGCTAAGAACGAGTACGAAAACTTGATTCCTTCACTGAGTGTACTTGGTGAAAATATTTGCGTAGGTATCAAAAACATACAACTAGAAGTCTCTAGATGTCGCCCCGCCAGAAGAAGTTAAATATTGCGTCTAAAAATATGCACTATATACGCTACAGCGGAAATGGACGACACGCAATTTCTTTAAATGATTAATATATGTATGTATGTATATACCAATGCTGGGCACACCAACACAGTCCCATTTTGCCGTGGTAATAGTGCGTCGCGCTCAGTTATGGTTGCCACGTTTTTATAAATGTACTAAAACCGATATTTTTCGTGCACGACACGTTTGCCCTATTTTACGTATAGAGAAAAAGTGAATCGTGGAAGTTTTAAGTAACTAATACTATTAGTTTATAGAAACTTTTCCATATGAAACATTAAGTATTTCTAAAACTGTATAAAATTTAAATAGGTTTAACCCATTTGTTTAATACCTGCACACAATTTTATTGGAATCTAATCTTTGAAATGCTGGCCGGCCAGATGATTTCGGTGTTTAGATTTTATTATCTTCATATAAATAGGAATTTACTCCTAAAAATAGACTATAACTTGTAAATATTATTCATTAAGTATTTTTGGGCATAAACCAGCGTTTAAACTTCTATATCGATTTCTTTAGATAGAAACAAATTATTCTAAAATATGGAATGCAATTTGTGCACTTTTTCTAACAATCATGGGACTTATTTTTTATACAAAATTATTATTGAGCAAGCAGGTCATTTTATATTTTTTTAAATTGACACGGCATAAAAAATACAGTTTGCTTATATTAAAAATACGTAGGCATAACCGCATAACGAATATTGCACAATAAACTCTAGCTCTTATATAGGGTCGCACTATTTTGTGTTTGAATCATCGCAAATGCATGCAAACACCAAACTAAGAAAAACACACCACTTTTTGCTTTGGGGATTTTTTGTAAATTTTTTACACAAAATGTGGCAAGTTTAAATAGCGTTGGAATAGCTGCGCTTGATTGTAGTTAGCTCAGATGAAACAAAGTAGAAAAAGCAATAACAGTTTATAAGGCGAACTTAGCACAGTGCGTAGGCGACTGGCTGAGTCAGCTGGGGTCGTCGGTTCGAATGATGAGGAAATGTGATGATTTCCGAAATATTTAGCTATCACTTCTACCATTTTTTCAAATTATTGTTGCTTTCCACAATAGTTTTTCATTAAAAACGGCCTCAAGCTCAATCAAAATTTTAGAATATAATTGTTATAAGACCATAAATAACAAAAACAAATTACTTAACTACTGTAGTTTGACTATTGTCAATTAAATCTAATGCTTCGCGTTGCATGCGCTCCACATTATTCAATCTCATAAATAGTTTATAATGACCAGGGAACGGATTTTATGGAAATTGCCTTTTTTTCAGCTAAAGAGATAGAGTATATTCGATTAAGAATGTCCATGATTTAGCTTTTCCTGATTCCATATATGTATACACATTTGATGTTGCCTTTTTTGCCTTTTTTAAGATATTTGCCTATTTTAGGATATTTGCCTTTTTTGCCTTTTCTACCTTTAAAAAAGTGATTATAGCATTTAAAATTTTTTTTTTAAGATTGAAAAATATACACATGCCTATGCGGCGGGACCTTTTGCCATATTGGTGTTGGAAAAATTCAAAGCCGTCAGCTAACGTAGGCTTGGAGATAATAAGGGGTGTGGATACAATTGTAAAGGTTGAGGAAAACGCCCTTATTCCTGATAATATGAACGTTTCAAACGTTCCATATTTAAATTGGGCTCCACTTGTATCAACTTACGTCGAGCGGACATTTAGTACATTCAAGGCTTTTCTTCGCGAAAATCGAATGAAAATGCTGCCAGAAAACTTCAAAATGCATCTTGTGGTTCAATGTTACTACAACTATACAGATTAAAGTTTTATGAGTTAGAAACTCGAAAGGATAAAATAGTCAAAGATTCAAAGTACAAATTTTTCATATAATGAAACTAGTTCATAGTTTTTCTCTTTTTACTTGTAATATAAACATTTCTAAAATAAATGTATTTTTTAATTTTTCTTCGTATTTTCTGTCTTTTTTTAGTGCCTTATTTTGCTTTTTTTGCAATACCTAGTGCCTTTTCCTGCCTTTTTCGCTATTTTGTTTTGCCTTTTTTTGCCTTTTTTGCAATACCTAGTGCCTTTTCCCGCCTTTTTCGCTATTTTATTTTGCCTTTTCCAGCCTATTTCGTTACTTTATTTTGCCCTTTTTTATAGGTTTTTAGGTCCTAAAATCCGTTCCCTAATAATGACCTTTGCTAAAATTTCAAAATCAAAAGTTATCAAAACAAATTCTATGAGACTGAGAAGTATTATTTTCTAATTTTTTGTCCATTTATTAAAGCGTGGTGTATTAAAAAGTTTTTTATTTTTCGTACACTTGTAGGCTGGTGTGATCTATTATTTAATGGTGCAAATAAAACACTTATTCCACCTTCGTTGCCCAACGTTTCGCTGAAATTTCCAGCATCATCAGGGGCCACTATGTTTATTATTTTATTTTATTTATTACATTATAAGCTAGCATTGCTGCAATAGTTTTATTTAGCTAAACAAATTTCAATACTTAACCCTTTCCGGTCAAACCCGTCCCTGACGAATATAAAAATACAATCCTCATAATGCGAAAAGCAAAAAAAAAAAATGTTCAAAAGTTGTTTTGGGTTGATATTGGGGCTACCTCAAATTTGTGAAATACAATGTATAAAGGTCCGCAGAGGAGTAAAAGAACTCAGGAAAACTCAGTGAATATTTAACTAAGTTTGATGGAGTAAAATGTTTATATCATTGAAAATAATTGATTTCTCTTCAGATATGTTGGAATGAATATTTTATATCTTTTTAGGTATCTTTAGTTAAGATTCGCATTAAAACATTTAAATTTTCTCCATGAGAAGAGAAAGAAATTTTGAAAAATCTCAGATACAATTACACTATAAAATACAAATGACCCGTTTTAATAAACCTTTTCGTTTTTTCTGTCTTCATTAGCTCAAGAAATCGAAATTCTACCCTCTACTGCAACAACAGCACACAAACTCTTGAAAAACCACCCTAATTGCATTTTTAACTGCAACCATTGCGGACGTTTGTACAATATAATGAATTACAATACATATAATAAATCCTTTCAGTGTAAATATACAATATATTGTACCTTTTGTTACCACTCGGGAAAAATATTTAAAATCATGATAGTGGCGGATTTACCGTAAAGGCAACATAGGCAGGTGCCTAGGGCGGCAAAACAATTTTTTTTTCAAGTTAGCTGCACTGAAAGTAGAATTTGTGTTTGTACATTTTAAGACATAAATTTGAGATTCATTTACGCAATCAGAAAATAGGGCAAGATTGTTAGGTTTTTATTATACTTAGCAATTATTGCATAACTTTTCAAATTCGCGCACAGTGTGAAGAAAAAGTTGAAACGTTGCTCCTAAAATGACAATCACTGGGAGGTTACCACAATTCGACAACACTGCCAAAAACGAGCGTACTCAGGTGATTCGAGAATATTATTGAATCCTGCAGTTTACAATAAGTATTGCGGAAATTCTGGTTTGATTTCTGGTTGAGCGCAATAAGTATTGCGGTTTTGGTCGTGCATAATAAGTATATGTATCGTATCCCATATATTTTGTGCATTGTTGGAAAATCTTTTGAATGTCCAATACTTTCAAGATTATACTGCTGGTTCAACGTTAGAGCTGATTGAAACTCATTCGTTTCAAACCTCTGGAGCATTTTGGTGTCAAATATTGTGGTTCACAGTTGCGTAGTTGATTGTGAGTGTAGAAAAAAAGAATTGAGCCGATTTATTTTTGAAATATAACTACACATTAGCATTTCTTGCGAATAAATAAAAAATATTAGAATTTAATATTTAAAAATATTAATTTTTAAATACTAAATTAGTATTTTTGATATTATTTAAATGATAATGATTTAAATGATATTTTTGAGATTACAACTTATCATTTAAAAAAACTTTGTTGATGATGGCTTTCTTTAAAAGTTGAAAACCTTTATTCAAGGAAAAAGCCACTTTTTCATCTTAACTTGTAATAAAAGTATAGTAAATAACATAAATTTGAATTATACTATTTACTGCTAATCGTTCCAAAACTGACACTTTTACCTCAAAATATTTTTTTTATCGGAAAAAGGGCGGAAAATTCTGGATTGCTTTGGGATGACAAATATTCGAATCTGCCACTGATGATAGTTTAGTTTTAGCATTTTTATATGATGAAATGTTTTTATATTTCCATGCTACGTGCTTTTTTAGTGATTTTACTTGACTTTCACGTATTTTTTGTATAGTAAATTACCACTTGCATGTTACTGAAATTTTATAAAATGGTATATTTTTTAATTAAATTCTAAAATTATTTTTGAAACGTTTTCGATTTTAAAATCTACGTAAACTATTCGGGACAGTTAAAACTTCATAAAGTTTAACTTGTTGCACCTTCCAATGTTACACAAAATTAAATGTACAATATATAGTACAAATGCACGGAAAGGGTTAATATAACTAATAATGCAAGTAAACAAAAAATTATAAATATTTGAAAAAAATTTAAATGCAATTAATTTTTTCCAATGATTTTTGATTTTTTCCTTTGATGGCGAAAAATCTTGATTATTTTTGATAATTTATAAAAGTAATCAATTAGTAATGATCAGGGCCGAAGAAAATAAGCGCGAAAAAAAAAACATTGGTAAATATGCTTGCAAATATGCTCGCAAAACAACAAAATTACAGTTTAATGTTTTGTCTTTTATTCAGTTTATTTTAAAGATTTGAAAATTACAATGTACATACAAGAGTTGCTTGATATTCTCAAATAATGGAGATCTGCGCTAGTCGTTTAAATTTTTTAAAATAATCGTTATTCTCCACTGAGATAAATTATTTTAATCTCTTCAATAACACCAATGCCTTCCCGTAGAGACGAACCATTGGTTTTAAATTTTTGCATCCCAGCAGAAATGCAATTGATTGATTGATTGATTAATAAAAATCAAATTTGTTTTTATGATAATATTCTTAAACATTTCTTTAATTCGACGAATAAAAAAAGCCCAAGAAATGATCAAGAAATATGCCAAATTTTCTTAAGCAGTACGAAGTTTTTAAGAAATTTGCTACGTTTTCTACTATGGTTTGCTAAAGTTTGTTTGCGACGAGTACAAGGCATCCTTGTTACCATAGAAATATATGTCCGTTCCATTATTTCGTAAGGAATAAGTTAAGGTGTTCTTACACGATATGTATTTGCATGTGTACATGCCACTTTTTACATATGGAAATGCCAACACATCGTGTAAAGGCAAATTAGATTTGTTTCTGTACAAAGCAGATGCACGTACATCTATATATTAATAAAAATGTTGTGTTCGTATGTCACGGTCGTCAAAACTCGAGAACGGCTGAACCGATTTGAATAATTTTTTTTTTGTTGTTCGGTATAATACCAGAACCAATGATATCGCAAAAACTGTAGGGTTGCCACCTATTTGAAAATTTTTAAACCCAAATATATTGATAAAATAAATAAATTATTGCAATACGGGTATCAAATTAAAGAGCTTTAAGAAAGATAGTTGCTGGAAGTATTTTTGACGGGGGTTGCCACCTATTTGATAATTTTAACTCAGTTAAGTTGATTAAGTAAATGAAATATTGCAATGTGGGTATCAAATTAAAGATTGTTAAGAAGGCTTACAGCCGAAAATATGTATCATTAGGGTTGCCACCTGTTTCAAAGTTTAACTAAATTACACTGATGTAATAAATGAAATATTACAATATTGGTATCAAATTAAAGAGGGTTAAGAAAGATAACTGCTAGAAATATTTTTTAGGAGTGTTGCCACCTATTTGAAAACTTTAACTCAGTCAAATTGATAAAATAAATAAAATATTGCCATGTGGGTGTCAAACTAACGAGTTTTAAGAAGGCTTACAGTCGAAAATATTTTAAAAGAGGGTTGAAACCTGTTAAAAAATTTAGCGCAATTTAATTGATAAACTAAATGATATATTACAATATAGATATTAAATTAAAGAGGTTTAAGAAAGATAACTGCTGGAAACATTTTTGAGGAGGGTTGCCACCTATTTGAAAATTTTAACTCTGTCAAATCGATAAAATAAATGAAATATTGCAATGTGGGTATTTAACTTAAGAGTTTTAAGAAAGCTTACAGCCGAAAATATTTTTGATGAGGGGTGTTACCTGTTTGAAAATTTAACTAAATTTAATCGATAAAATAAATGACTTATTACAATACAGTCATCAAATTAAAGAGGTTTAAAAAAGATGACTGCTGGAAATATTTTTGAGCAGGGTTGCAACCTATTTGAACATTTTAACTCAGTTAAGTTGATAAAATAAATGAAATATTGCAATGTGGGTATTAAACTTTACAGTTTTAAGAAAGCTTACAGCCGAATATATTTTTGAGGAGGGTTGTTACCTGTTGAAAATTTAACTAAATTTAATCGATAAAATAAATGACTTATTACAATATAGGAATCAAATTAAAGAGGTCCAAAAAACATGACTGCTGGAAATATTTTTGAGGGGGGTTGCAACCTATTTTAAAATTGTAACTCAGTTAAATTGATTAAATAAACGAAATATTGCAATGTGAGTATCAAACTAAATAGTTTTAAGAAGACTTACAGCCGAAAATATGTTTGAGGAGGTTTGTTACCTGTTTGAAAATTTAACTCAATTAAATTGATAAAATAAATGAAATGTTACAATATGGGTACCAAACGAAAGGTATTTGAGAAATCTTGATTTGCAAATATTCTAAATAGGATTATGCAATATGTAAAATAAACTGAAAATATTGAAATTAAATGAAGTATTATAACTGGTTCGAAACGGAAAGTGATTGGGAAAGCTTTACTAGAGAATTTTTTTTAATGTTTCTACTTATCCAAATCCGGACAGTTTGAAAAAAGAGAATTTACGATATCTTATCAAACGAAGTGATAAGTTGGTATACAAATTACGCAATGGAAAAAAAATTAATAAAATGTTACGGATACAAATGAAGAAATGATAAAAAGCGTAACGAAAACATTCAAATATCCCGTGAAATGAAATAATGAAAACTTAAAATTGTTGTCACCATTCCGTTACATTATAAAACAGTTAAATTTGAATTATAAACAATTTCGTTCGGTCGCCATAGCGCCATAGGTCAAAACATAGTGGAGCGGCGAGTGAAGCGAAGAGCTTTCATCGAGCAAGGCTTCAATTAAAAAGGTGTGTGTACGCTTTGCTCTTCACTATACGCTCTCCCCATATATGTAATACTTCTATATTGGCAGTACGTTGAAAGTACATCCGCCAACATTAGAGGGCAGATATGTAATGATAGAACGAGAAAACCAACCAACCAATGTACTCAGAATGACATTTGAAAAGAATAAAAAATCAGGAGCGGTGCAGTAATCGTCAATATTTTAGAAAATTAAATTTTAATTAAAGCCAAAAAAAATTTTGATTAACTTTTGAACAAAAAAGGAATCGTGTTGCACGCGTCAGTATGTTATACTATTTACTTAAAAATGAGCCGTATCAGGGAAAACGGGCAGACGCTACATGCTGGCTAAGGAGCTGGAAAGGAAGGCACGGATCCGCTCATCCTATCTTTTAAGAGTGGTTATGGTGATCGCCTCAAGTGTAACTTATACATCTCTTGCTGTTTATTCAAATCCGCCGGTTACCACAAAGCTCGCCCCAATCACGTTCAGGGAAAGATTTTTGGTTATTTTATTTTTCTATTTTTTTAATATTGGTAATTTAAACCGCTCCTGGAGTGACTTGACAGTGGTTTGTTTGTAATAGTTCACAAATATACATTACATTTACAGCAAACATTTATTTGATACGCTGTCTCCCTTTGATTGCGGAATAAAAACACATAGTGAAGATACGTTACTATCAATATAGAAGTATTAGATATATGGCTATCCCATTGAAACATATGCGTTTGAAATCGACGCTTTGCTCGGTGCTCTTCGCTCGCCGCTCCACTAGGTTTTTGGCCTAAGTATATTGCGAGTAAAGAAATTTTGAATAACATCATATAATATTATTATGATTATGATTACTATTACTATTGTGAACTCCTGGCGTGTAATTTCTGGTGCATACCAATGACATCGATATCATCGGTAACAAAAATGTCGAAGTCTGTCCTGCCTTTTCCAAGTTGGGTAAAGAAGCAAAGCGATTGGGTTTGGTGATCAATGAAGACAAGACGAAGTCCCACCTTGACACCCACATTACTGTTGCCAGTTGTAATATCGAGATATAAGTATGGAAATCCAATGCAGAATCACTCTAGCCAACAAATGCAACTTTTGACTGAATAGGCAATTCGTGAGTAAAGTTCTCTCTCGACGTACAAAAGCCACACTCTATAAGTCACTCATCATGCTCATGCTGGTATATGGCGCAGAAGCTTAGACAATGACAACATTCGATGAGACGGCTCTTGAAGTATTGGAGAGAAGGATCTTAGGGAAGATTTACAGGCCTCTGCGCGTTGGCGACGGGAGTACCGCAGACGATGGAACGATGAGTTGTATGAGCTTTACAACGAATGTATCGAATGAAAATACAGCGGCTCCGCTGGCTTGGCCACGTCGTTCGAATGGCAAGCGACGTTCCATTTCTGAAAGTATTAAACTCGCAATATGCTGGTGGTAGCAGAGGAAGAGGGAGAGACCAAGTGGATAAGAACTTGGCTTCACGGGGCATTTCCCATTGTCGTCAGTTGGCACAAAGAGAAATGACTGGCGTTCTTTGTCGACCTCGAACAAAATGGCTTAGGCGTTTACAGCGCCAAATAAGATTGATTATTTATGGCAACGGTTCGTTCGAACAATTACATAACCTTAGCTATCGCTTCGCCTGGAATTGCTACCAGGTGGAAACATTGTTAATTCAGCTCTTAAGCTGCCACTGAACATATAAATCATCAAAACTCCTACTTGCAATATTTCCAGAACATCCGGTATGGAAAAAGTAGTAAAAAAATTTAAACTAATTATTTGAGTTCAGTGCACGATGGCACATAAAAAATTGCTTGAGGTCCTTGATCCATTGTCGCGGGATTTGTATGAAAACGTCCAACCATTCGGAAATGTATTGATATTGCCCTCAGGAGATTTTGCGCAAGCATTGTCTGTAATTTCTTGATTAACACTAGATAAATGCTTACCTGAAATAGTCAACATTGTGGCTAGACGAACATACATATATACACTGCAGCCGAGGGATTTTCGCGACAAGTACTGGACATTGGGAACGGAGAGCTGCCAGCTAACGAGAGATTAAGACGAATTGTATTGCCTGATAATTTTTGTAACTAAGGAACATCAAAAGGAGAACTGATGGAAAGAATGTTTCTTAATTAAGAAAATTAATTACAGGCTCAGTGAACGAGCTATTCTTGCTGCGAAGAATAAGGATGTCTGTCAACTAAATAAGAGTGGTATTGACAACAGTCGTTGCTTGAGCTGGTCTGCTCTTTTACCAGACTGCCAGGCCACTTGCTCACTTTGGTGAACACCACTAATGTTATTCAATCCGGCATTCAAAGTGACAACTGTTTAGCTGAGGGAGAGCGGGGACCAGGACTCAAATCGTAACATCCGTTCACCGATCGAAAACCATACGAAAGAAAATTACGTGATACGTCAGGCAGTATAAGCTGAATGAGACAAAGACCACGTTCACGTTCGTCATAATCTGAAAAATTTGTTTTTACGTGACGAGTAATACGATATCGTATGTGACGATTCGAGCCCAGGTTTAGAATTGTGGTCGAGTTAGAGTAGATGAGGAGGTAGGGATTACCTTTGCGAGTGTTTGTGTATCGAGCTCAATAAGTCCGTATGGTTTATAGGTGCACATGAAGTCAGCCACGCACTTCATATACCTGATATGCGAGAGAGAAAGAGAGAGAGAGAGAGATATGCGGGTAGGCTGATGAAGCGGTAGCACAAGATGTGACCGTTTCACCGTGTATTCATTGTGGGACTCCATTGGAGGAGTCATGCTCTAGCTGCCTTAGGCTGCTGGGAAATGAGCTGGGATTTATCCAGGGATGCATTCGTGCAGAGCCCCAGTGTGGTTTGTAAGCAGTAGCTTAATACCATGCCAAAAATTACTCCGGGAGTGGAGTGTGGGTGATGCTCAAAGCACCGTGTGATAGCCAAGCTGGGTTAGCGTTGACCATAGCTGAAAATGCCAGCGACTTATCACTTCACTAAGTTCAGCGAAGAGATATTTGAGAATTGCATAAAAAATGCATACCCAATTAAACACAAGCGAAGTCGCTTAAACAATAACATATGCGTCGATAAACACCGTTGTGGGATAAGACGAATCAGTTAATTATCCAACGGAATTTTTGAAATCGATTGATCTTCCAGGGATGGCCCCACATACTGAATTGAAAATAGGTGTACCAATTATAACGTTGCGGAATATTAATCAGCTAAAACTCCGCAACAGTACGCGACTCGCAGTTAAGAAATTGATGAAGAACGTAGTGTAAGTAAAGATTTTTACGTGGCCCTTCAAAGGTGAAGAATTCCCATGATTCCGACCGATACACCATTTAAATTTTAAAGATTGCAGTTCCGAATTCGATTGACATTCGGAATCACAATCACTATTGCTCAGGGTTATCCTTTGGAAAAGTATGGTTTAGAGTGAGATGCAGATTGGTTCTTAGATGTTGCGTGTTCCCGTGTCGGCAAACCAGATATCCTTGATATCAATGCAGAGAATGGAAACACGACGAATATTGTGTGCACACAAGTACTTATTACAAAATCAAACTCATATGAAACGTATGCTTTGTTTCGTTAATAATTTATCATCCTTGTAACAGGAATATGCCACAGCAAAGCGTGGCATGGTATAGCTAGTACGAAATAGAAATGAAATTAAATAGCGGCAAATCAGCTGCACTTGATAGTAGTTGGTTGAATAAGGAAAATGAATTCGCAACAAGAGTTTACGGAATGTACATAGCTCAGTGGTTAACGCTTCTGACTTTGAACATTGATTACGCATGTTCGATCCCTGCTGAAGTCTAGAAAAAAGAAGTCTGATGAGGAGATGTGGTGATCTCCAAAATAGTGCTATAACTTCTACCGCTTAGACTTTGTTGCTTTTTCAATTTTTCCTAATAAACAATCGTGGTACAAAGCTCAATAAAAATATTAAAAATAAAATTTTAATAAGCCACAATAACATTGACAAAGAAATGTTTCTATTTTCATCTGACACGTAGATAGTATCATCTGAGTTTAGTTTATTTCATTTGCAAAGAACGTATTTTTAAATAGCTAAATAAAGACTGTGAATTTGACGGACAGGCGCAATTACATACAGTGACGAGCAAAACTGTAACATGGTGTAGCGCTTTTTATATCAGCCGCCGCTATCTCTCCAAGTTCTAACGACATTCATACTTTCGTTGTATTATCTTATTGGTACACCTGTACTTCCTCTCTCATAACGAATTGAGGTCAATCCAACAACAATAATAAAACCAGCAGACAAAAATGTAAATTAAGGCATATGTTACAGTTTTGCACTTATATATTTTTAATAACTTTTTAACAATTTTCACGAAAAAAAGAATTGTTAACACAATGTTCAGTATACTTTTGCTTTTTTTAGTTCCTGGATGCAATTTGGCATACCTTATTTGTATCTCTGTAAAAATTCTGGAGTTATAGCCTCCCATATATCCTTGGTTTGCTTTCATAGCTCATGTACTCAATTGGACGGAGTAAGCTGCGCTTTTAGTTGATTTCGCAAATTTTCGACGAGATTCATATCCACGGATTGTGGAGGTCATTTCAAAATAGCAAATTTTTGTTTTTGCATCCAGTCTTTGCGAACATTGCAGTATGTTTTGGGTGATTTTTCAACAGAAACTCTCATTTTTTTGACTACATCTTACAAATTTTGATGAAATATGAACAGATACTGTTGCCTACGCATAATGCGTGCTAACGGACCAACAATATTTTTGAAATACAATCCCAAACTATTATTGACCGAGCACTATAATTCACAGTTTGCCTTACATGATGCGCTTAGGCTTAATTTGGGTCTTTGATCCAATACCATTCCCGGCCATCTGATTGAAAGCGATTAATTTACTCTTGTCAGACCAACTAACCTTCAATTAAATCTTAAAAATGTGTTTTTTTTATTGCATTCTGTAAGGTCTAACATATCCCAATAGGCAACGGTCCGGTTTTCGTGCGATCCTGCAAAATGCTACCACCCTCGCACGTGTATTTTGATCAAAATGCTTTTTTCTTCTTTTATTATTCCTTTGCGTTCAATTTGACAATTATTCGCCTCGCTGTCTAGTGATTTGCATTCAAATTTAATACCTTAAGCGCTTCTGTAATAGTGGCTGCAGCGCTACTTGCTGCTAAGTTCACAAGATATCGGACCGTAATATTTTTTGTCAGATTTCCTTTGTCCTTAATAACATTTTAAGCTATATTTTTTCTCAGTCTTAACATTTTCATGTGGCGAACTCCACA
>NW_023458557.1:7984221-7991240 GCF_013731165.1 Rhagoletis pomonella | reverse complement strand
TTTGAGTATTAGATTTGCATACCTACTAGCACAATATTTAAAAGGTATGAAGAATATGGGATTTTCCGGTAGTTAAGGATGATTAAGATTGTTTATTTTTTGCTCAAAAGAAAGCTTAGGTATTTTTCTTTAAGAGTTTTGAGGTCGCTTAGTGGGATGCGACTTGTTTATCTATTAAAATGAGCATTTAGTAACTCGAAACAGCGTTTTTTTTAATTTTTAATATATGACCTAAGTTTTTCTGAAACCTGAAAATAAGACATATAAAAAATTAGATACAATTACCTTTCCAACGCTATATAACAATACCCACAATATGTACACCTTTGGAATAAAATAACTGTTTTTCTATAGAATTGGTCAAAATTATGAATTTTTTTATTTATTTAGAATAGTTTTTAATATATAATTTAATAAATAGATACATAAAAAGTATACAAGATAGTTAATTTTATAATAGCCAGCCTTCCATCCACCTTATTTTACACCTTTCTTTGTGGCTTTTTTCGTCAATCCTTTCTTAGGGTTACTGGGTTCTGCTGTTGATTTCACTTCGGGTTTCGCTTTTGGAAAGAAATCACATTGGGTAGAGGAAGAAAACTTCTTTAACTTGAGCCTTCCATCGCCAATCGGTATGAAAGCATGATATTGAGCGGTACCATCGATTGTTACTGCAGCATCGAATCTGCTCTTCAGTGATTTCGCAGTTTCCGCATGATCATCTTTGCTACTAAAAATTATTTCAGTTTCTTTACAGTACTTCTTTGCCCACCGGAATAAAGCTTTCGCATCTAAGATACGGGCTTGATGAGAGCATTGGAGGCTATACTTCGCTGCATTTCTTTTAATATTTGCTCCTATACCATCACATGCTCCTTTACCATGAGCAGTAGGATGAAAATGCCACTCAGCTGGTGTATCGAAATCTGTTTCATCAGCCATAAGATTTGCGAAGCTACTTTTGTTTTTAAAATGCTGACGAGCTCCATCCGAAACGTAGTATACCTTCGCTACTGTGAATTCGGATTTTAGATAATTTAGTATTATCTTCTGGTACTCATAAACAGCAACGGCGTCATGCTTCAAATCGTCGGATATGATTGCCATACTTTTATGTTCCAGTTTTCCATCTTTCATGTAGTAAATAACTATTGTAAATATAGTTGCTTGGTCGTTATTGAAATGGAATGCTTGTATGGCATCCTGGATAACATATTTATAGTTTTCTGCGAAATCGTATGAAATAACGAATTCACCTGCCTGCAAATGTATCTTCAAATTTTCGAAGAATGACCGCTGCTCCTTGACTAGAAAGTCACGGGTTCTCAAGTTTACCAATCCGGTACAAATTTCTTCCACAAAATCGTCCACACTTAAGATAACTGTTTTCAATGTGCACCTTTCAGACTGCAGCCAAGATTCAAATTTGACCTCCTCCACAAATTCTCGGTCAAAAGACTTGACCAAATTCTCTTTGATGAACGTAGTTCCCGGGCAATTTGAGCATTCACCCAAGTGGCAAGAAGTTGATACATTAGGACACATTGTCAATTTAAGGCAATCACGGTAACTGTTCAAATCTTCCGGCGAATCATTTGTTAAATAATTCAAGTTGATTTCCTTCAACATCAGCTTCACATTTTCATGATAAATGCAAACGCATACTGTATGAGTTCCGCTGCTTCCTGCCAAGACGCAATGTTTCGGCCTGAACTGGGTAAATTTTGTGAATCCAATTTTAATATCCTCGTGTTCAGATTGAAAGCTCGCGAACAGCTCATTCAGGTTGCAGAGAATTATCCTCTTCTTGAACTTTCTTACCGTCAATTCGTACAGACACCCAGTCTTTCATCCCTGGCATCAGGCGACTCATATCATCGCGCTGATAAAACTGAGTCACAAGAGCTTCAGTTTTGCACTCTAAAGGTTTTCCTTTCTTTGTGTTTGGGAGTGTGAGTATGCCATGAGTATGGATGCACAAAATCGAGTACCTGCTGTGTTAGACTACGAAAAATCTTAATCATCCTTAACTACGGGAATGGCAGTATCGAGGGTATGAAACTTTGGTTAGGCGTGTTATATACCGTTGGAAAGGTAATTGTATATACCTTCTCATATAAGTTTTATTTTCAGGTTTCCGAGACACTTACACAATAATACGAAAAAAAGAAGGCAATAGGTCATATATTAAAAATTAAAAAAACCGCTGTTTCGAGTTACCTAACGCAAATTTTGATTGATACACAAGTTGCATCCCACTAAGCGACCACAAAGCTCTTAAAGAAAAATACCTAAGCTTTCTTTTGAGCAAAAAAAAAATAAAAAATAAATACCCCTTTTTGAAAAAAAACATAAAAATTATTTTTTATTTAAAAAAAAAAATTAAAAAATATTCATTTTAATTAAAAAAAAATAAAATTTGTAAAGACTGAAGAGAAATCTATCGAAAACATTCCTGAAAAAATTTTCTAAATACAATAGGTAATTAGTTATATGGATCCGAAAAAATGGCCGTTTGACCAAAATGTCAAAATTCTAGACCCTCCAACTCGGAGTGTGTTTGACCGATCCCATTTGATATTTTGTGTCATAACTACTATTTTTTAGGACTAACCTTGGTGCAAATTTCATCCCGATCGGAAGACATAGATTTCAAAAGTTGGGTCACTTGAGGTGAAATGCCCCCTATATAAAAACTGCAAAAAGACTCAAAATTAAAATAAAACTACTATAAGATTGATGTAAACATCCAATTTAAAAACAATTTATTTTTTTATCAGGTAAATATGCTTCATATGCACATACAAATAAACATATTGCAAAAAAGCTTATACTTCTATTTCACACCAAAGCTACACTTTTCCCAAGCAAATTTGCAAAGAAGCAACACGGTGCCACTACTAAGGGAGCGGTGCGGGAGAGACAACTGTCAGTTTATCGAACCTTGTATTATTGAATCATGGAAACGATCTAAGTATTTTTATAACTACTAGTCCTTATAACGTTGTATATACCTGTAAAATGCTTCAAACAAATGTTCTCTAGAAGTGTGTAAAAACCCCGATTTAGTACTTTTAATTATGCTCTTTCTTGTAGTCACCAATAATTTTTCGAGCGTGGTATCGAATTTTTTTTCGACAAAGGTTCTGATAGTTGCTCTCACTTAACTGGAGCCTTTTAAATTCAATGGCGTCCCCAGTTTTGCCTGATTTTCTCCGCTTTTGGACATAGCGGTAGTTGAAACTTTGCTTAAATTTGAACTATTTTATGAAAAAGACTCTCCCAGTTTTGAAGATATTTTACTAAAATTTTGCACACGCTAGTATTTTAATATTTTCTTCACTATCTCATAAAATCATCGAAATCGGTTCACTCTAAAATCTTGCTCCCATACAACTGATTGTCCAGAGACGGTGTTTTGCGTTATAACTCCTCCAATTAAACAGGTAAAAATTTAGTATAAGTAGGTTCACTTTAACATATAGCACGCACACAATTTGTTAATCAGATATGAAGTTAGTTATAGCGCAAAAGCACATATCTGAGCAATCAGTTGTATTGGAGCTATACGTTAAACTGCACCCATTTCGTCATGTGCAAAATTTTAGTAAAATAACTTCAAAACTGGGGGAGTTATTTATAAAATAGTTAAAATTTAATCAAATTTTCAAATACCGTTATCTCGAAAACCGGAGCCAATCCGGTAAAACGGAGGATGCCATTGAATTTAGAACGTCCCAATTAAGTGAGTTCAACTTTCAAAATCTCTGCTCAAAATTTACAACTTGAACAACGTAATTTGAACCCAGCTTATTCTTTTGTTTTCTATTTCATGTTTATTCCTCGTCTAACTTTTGAAGCATTTGATGAAAATGAATTACACTTATATTAATCGATTTATTAGGAGAATACGAATAAAATTATATATAAAACATAGGTGTACTCGCAAATTTAAAAATTATTATTTTTTTTTTGAGGTGTTCCTATTTTTTAGATTTGCCCATATACATATATTGATAGGGTGTGTTGTCATTATTAATTTTTCGTATCTACTTTTTGTAACGTCTACGTATTCTTCGAAATGTGTTCGGCAAAGTGTGAGCTTGCGGATAAAATTTTGTGCAAAATCGAGAAAAAGTATGTGCGAACGAAGAATCATACGTCGAAGTAGCGCAGATTCTGGGCGCTGAGTTTTATAATGCAACGAAGACAAATGGAGTCCAAGGTGCCTTCAAGCTAAAAATGTTGGACAATTTCCTTGTGTTTTGTTATTTTTTGGCCTACAAAAATACTTGGTGTGGCAAGCCATCTGCCAATATGGCACGAAGAGCAAAAAACTCATTACCACGAGCTCCAGAAATTAAGAAATTTATATGAAGGAGTGTTTACAATAACGTTTGCTGTCATTCCTGAAGCAACATAAAGGCTCAGTTCTGTTCTGACCCGATTTAGCATTGTGCCATTACAACCCTGTTGCCATGATCTGGTATGTCAATCACGGGATAAATATTATTCAAAAGGACCACAACCCATCAAATTATTCATAACTGCGACCCGTTGAAAATTATTGAAAGAAAGTAGTTAAAAACGAAAGAAGACATCTAAGATTAGCAGCATTTCAAAATTAATTGACAGAGAGCAGCAGATACCGAGGGAGTGAAACAACACAAACGGCAATAACGCAAATTTATGTTATTTCCCAATTGAATGTGAAATAAAACATATTTGCCTTATTTCATTTCTCGTTGAGCAATAAGACCAACTTATAAACTAAACAATTGAGCAATAAAGCAGAATAGTGCACAGCGGTAACCACCCAGTTACATTTACAAAAATTGGTACATGAACAAGTTAAATGGGCGGATTTGTAAGTATACAATTTTGAAAGTACTCAGCGTCGCGGCGGTCCGTGTTCGCGTCCCCCGCCCGCTCCCTTCCTTCCACAATTATGCACTGGTGGAATTATAACCGTTTAGAAACAGGAATAATAATATAATGACACTAGTTCACTTCTGAAACTGCTTTTAAATGTCCAAGTATGTCCACCCATGTTGGAATTATACCAGGTGAAGGTGTATTAGAGTAAGAAGATTTTGGCACTGCTTATATGAAAATTTGCCTATAAAATGTGACTATAAGGCAACCAAATAATCCCACCTGCTCGCACCGAGTATACGTTCAAATTTAGAAGTCTGAGAGTAGGTAAAATTTTACATATTTTTACATAACTATTTCGTACTACATGAGCGCTTCGTCCTCGTAAACGAAATCCACAGTTCGTATATAGTGAAGCCAGTGGTGATAATGCAGAAATTTTAACTGAATTTAAAACTCAAAACAATATTCTCTTCTCTGTGTTATATGCTGCGAACAGGAACGGCAAATTTGGTTTGTTCCATGTCTATGGCGGAATTACTCCTTGAAGTAATTAGAGAAAGAAAAAAGATTTTCACTGCCTTATTTGAAAAATTGCCGTTAAAAATTTACTGTAAGGCAGCCGAATGTCAGAAAAAAAAGCGAGAAAGCTGTTTTATTACTTGAGTAGTCCACTTGTAAAATTTTTTCGATTTTTAGTTTTTTGGAGGATTACGTACCAGTATTTAGAGTAGTTTCATGTCTACTAACAACACAGAGCAAAATCTTTTTATATTCTGAAAAAAATAGCATCAACTGTTAACTCTTCTTCCAAAAGTCGCTATCATACTTGTTTATAAACTTTGAAAAGTATACATCTTCTGATGAACTTAGAAAACTGCTTTAGGTCGTATAGACTGTTAATGTTATCTTATGTCATATTATGTTATGTTACAATTTTATAAGGCTCTTATTTATCCAAATTTTCAGGTAATAATAAAAAAGATTCAATTTAAATGTTACTTGTTGTCGTAGATGTTTTTTCGAATTTATGGCTTTCTATCATAAAATCAAATAACGCTGTTTGCAAGTGGACTACTCACTTCACCTGTTTATTGCGCCATGGTTTCATGCAAACATTTTAAGGTTATCGACTAATGTTTTCAACATATAAAAAAAAGGATGCAGATAAAATTCATAGAAAAGCGTTATGTTCAATTTTCCGAGCAGTTATTAAAGACGACGTTTTCCCTATATTTTGTTAGACTTTTCATAAGTAAAAATATTTTGTGAGGATTACTTTCTTCATATGAATTATATCACATTCTTTGTTTAATTGTATTTTTGGAATTACCAAAGTTCTTTTTCCTTCTGTCAGTAAATTGCTTTTGTTACAAATAGCTTAAATATGTACATAAGTAACGGGAAATAAGGCAAAATTTGTTAAATCTCCAACCTTTGTTGGAAATAAAGAAAAACTCAGATTTTGGTATTATTTTTAATTTAAAAGTGAAATAAAGCAAATTTTGCGTTATTGCCGTTTGTGTTATTATTCTTAGTAAAACCTATAAAAATAATAATAACGCTGGTTTACAGCAAAAATGTTCTATGGATGCCACTATCCAATTTTCATGTAGAATTCCTCGGTGATTCCGAAAATAGAGATTTTTTTCTATGGATAAGGTTTGAGATATTTGCAACTTCAATTTATTCAGCTTTAAATAATAGTGGTTTCACTTAATCAAGTATATCTTACGAACTAATTGAATTCCCGTAATACAAGATACGGGAAATGAAAGGAAATAAAATTCTCCATAAACCATATATACATCACTTTTCGATAGCCCTGATAGTTTCTGAGAAATTAGTTAATCACTGCTGGCACCCCTTATTTTCGATGCAAACCCTCTACCTACTCAGGTGCACGTCGGGTATGAGTAACACTCTTTTCTGCTGATATTTCATACAAAAAATCCTTGCGCATTTTCATTTGACTAATCATTATTTTGTTATTTATATATCGATTTTATTCATTGGTAGCTTAGGTTTTTTCTAAAGGAACAGGCTTTAACACAAGTGCAAATTATATACACAGAAACTGCTATTTTTTTTGACTTTTTTCTCTGTTAAAGTTTAATTATTTTGAATTTTTCCATAAAAAAAAA
>NW_023458557.1:7982706-7984121 GCF_013731165.1 Rhagoletis pomonella | reverse complement strand
GTTCTGTTTTCACCTCTTTCTGGTTTTGTTTACGAATGCAACCCTGCCTATCGTTTAGCACAATTCATGAATTTGCCAGAAGAAAAAATCCGGACTAAATCTAGAAACGTCATTAGTGTTGCCAGATTTTGGGCGGGCCTATTTCCTTTTTGTCCATGCAATTCTATATATTTTTCCCGTTTTTCATTTTAGGATTTCCCGTTTTTCCCCCTTCTGATATAACCCAGTTTTTAAAAATGGCGCTTCCACTCTTTAGGGCCTGGGTTCAAGCCCTGGCCAAAGCAACATCGTAAAAAAGGAAAAAAGGGGTTTTTCTTAGCAGTGTCGCCCATCGGCAGGCAATGGCAAACCTCTGAGCCATGCAAAACTGCTTCTAATAAAAATACAATCGCCGTTCGGAGTCGGCCTGAAACTGTAGGTCACTACCATTTGTCTGACAACATCAAGGTGCACGCCACAAATAGGAGGAGAAGCCCGGCCACACACTAACATATGTGTAAGAGCCAATCTATTATTATTATAAATCAAATTTTCTCCGTGTCTTATTTTTTATACGATCAATAACCGTATTTTAACAACTCAGTAAATATTTATAAAAATTCAATTTACATGTAATATTATTAATATAAAAAGATTACTTGTTTTTGTTATTTTATGGCCTTATAACAATTATATTCAACAAGTTTTATTGAGCTTGAGGCCGTTTTTTAATGAAAACTTATTATAGAAAAGCAACAATAATTTGAAAAAATTGTAGAAGTGATAGCTATTTTGGAAATCACCACATCTCCTCATCAGACTTCTTTCAGTAGGATTCGAACCGACGATCCCACTGACTCAGCCAGTTGCCTACGCACTGTGCTAAGTTCGCCTTGTTAATTCTTGTTGCTTATTTCCACTATTTCTCTTGTTAAGTTAACTACAATCAAGCGCAGCTATTCCGCTGAAATTCACTTGATCATGTGGTTGTTGGTTTTTGTTAATATTTCTATTATTAGAATGTTTAACTTTTAGGTGTGCTCGTCCTTTAGTTATTTGTTTTTGTTATTTTATGGCCTTATAACAGTTATATTCAAAAATTTTTATTGAGCTTGAGGCCGTTTTTTAATGAAAACTTATTGTGGAAAAGCAACAATAATTTTAAAATATGGTAGAAGTGATAGCTTTTTCGGAAATCACCACATTTCCTCATCAGACTTCTTTCAGTAGGATTCGAACCTACGATCCCACTGACTCAGCCAGTTGCCTACGCACTGCGCCTTGTTAATTCTTGTTGCATCTACGAGTACTTATGCGGTATTTGTACACTCGTGTGCAATTGTGATGCAATTTTGGAATCGCTGAATACTGTTTTCTACAGCACTGATAAGTGATCAAATGCAGAAAATGCAATATTGTGCTCCGCCGCATTTTTA
>NW_023458557.1:7980085-7982606 GCF_013731165.1 Rhagoletis pomonella | reverse complement strand
AGGCGGCCTTCGGCTGCGCTTAGAGAATATAACCCTCACTCAGAGCTGCGCGATAAGGATTACATGTGTAATCGATTGCATCAAGCATTACGATTATTTTAGTCGCAATTTCAAATATTATTAAATTAGGATTTCGGTAATCGTTCTTCGAAGGAATCTTGATTACGATTGCTGTTTAACCCGCCGCTTAAAGCGCAATCCGACGGCCGTGCGCGCAATCCTTGGCCGCAGCAGTTTGGCAGTTGACCTACGTCAACTCCGAAAATGATTACCGAGCGCGCACGGCCGCCTACCATCATCGTGCCAAATTATGCGAAAGGCAGTTCAGCTAACATCGTCGGACTACGCGCACGCGCCCTTATCGGAGTCAACACAGTGTTGTACTACATTTACCAAATAAATTTGTAAATTTGTGTGTGACAAAACTACCTAAATCAGAAAAATTAATTAAAATTTTGGAACTATTAAATTGGAAAAACAAAGTCTTTCCTTACAGCGGAAACAAAGTGTGCGCAAGCAAGGTGAGTGCGAAGGGACCAAGCGACCAAATTATTCATGGTCCTTCGCAGCCAACCGTGTCCCAGCTCCTAGAAAATAAAAAAATTTTAAAACTTAAAAATAAAATATAAAAAATCCGTATCGTACGACCGCTAAACCAATTTAAAAACTATTAAAAAGTGGAAAAAATCAATAAAAACAAGTGTGTTCAAAAAACAAAAGTGCACGTATACAAAAACAAAAGAAAAGACAAAAATTATAAATATTTTGAGTTTTAAATAAATAACATAAAAATACACATACGCAAAAAATTTTTACGTGCATACATTGCATACAAACAAAAAAAAAAACAAAACTGTGAAAAAGAAACATAAATTTTTTCGAAAAAAAAACAAACTTCTTTCTACTCTTTTAAAGGGAATCGAGCTACATACATCAGCCAAGCAGCCAGAATCAGCATCCATCATCAGCAGCAGCATCAGTAGCCATTATCAGCTACGGCAACAACAACAGGCGAAACTATCAAAAGAAGCAGCGGATACGCACATATAAATACATATGTACATACATAAATCAAGGAAAGTAGTAAGTAGGCAAATTTTTAATTTCCTTAAAAATTGAAAAAATATAACTTTCATATTCTTAAAAGTTATATTATTTCTAATAAACTGCCAACGGGCATACATACGTATATACATACATATATATATATCTATATAATTAAATAAAAGGCGTATTTTTTCTCGCCAAAAACGGTTCTATTAAAATTGCGGATATTTTCTGCCGCACAAAATTCCACAACGGCAATTTGCCGCTATTAAAATTTTGGTAGAAAAATTCCGTTTTCCGGAAAGCGGTATATCTCCACTTACCGCCAATCTTATATATATATAGGTATATGTACATATATGCACAATTTATTATATACCCCAAAATAAATTTCGTTGCAGTTTATATGCCTACTGTCTCCCACTGTGCAAGAACAAATATTAGCACATTAAAAACATATACCTTCCTCTGCTTACCAATTTTTGCCGTTGGTCGCATAGTTCGTTGAACTTGGCTAAACAAATTGCGGAAAAACATAAGTGCATTTTTTCCACATAAACCATATGTACATACGGTAGCACATATAAGCATATTTACAAGTTGCATTTTCTGCAACTATTCGCTTAATAGTTAAGAGAGTCGCTGTTGTTCATCGGACAATACAGTCCACATATACCAAACGCACTCTAGCTTATTTTCATATATTTCCACCTCGCTTTTCTCTGCGGCACTCACCAAGATAAGAGAACGTAAGTCAAAGCCCGCTCTCCGACTTGAATACGTTCGGCAGTGTTGCCGCGAAACATTTTTAGTGGTAGCTAAATTGCAGCTAAAAAAGGGCTAAAAAAGAGCCAAAAATCGTCGTTGTGGCTAAAAATGGTAGCTAAATTTTTTTACCTACATCTTATATATAAAAATAAGTGCACGTTTTTGGTGTGACCTCATAACTTGACCGAATTCAACCAAATTTATGTGGCATATTCGATTTATCATGCAGATGGTTTATGCGAAGTTTTCCCGAATGCGGAAGAGGGGGCGTGGCACCACCCATACTAACTAAAATATAAAAATAAGTGAACGTTTTTGGTGTGACAATATAACTTAAGAACGGCTTCACCGAATTCAACCAAATTTATGCGGCATATTCGGGCCATCATGCAGATATTTTATGTGGAGTTTTCTCAAATTTGGAAAAGGGGCGTGGCATATGTATGTATCTTATGTATACAAATAAGTACACGTTTTTGGTGTGAGCTTATAACTTGAGAACGGCTTCACCGAATTCAACCAAATTTATACGGCATATTCAGGCTATCATGCAAATGGTTTATGTGAAGTTTGCCCGAATTCGTAAAAATGGGTGTGGCACCTTCCATACTAACTAAAATTTTTTTGTTGTATATCTCTTGAAATATTTGTGGTAGAGTACTGGAAGTTGGTATAGAGGTATAACAAATAATTCCATACTCATGGA
>NW_023458557.1:7978533-7979985 GCF_013731165.1 Rhagoletis pomonella | reverse complement strand
CTGGCACTTACCGAATTTCTATTCAATTTTAAACACCTCGCACTAAATAGATTTATCTAATTTTACTGGGCTACTATGTATAAAAGCACTCGCGCTCGCAATAAGGGTCTTGCCTTTCTCAAAGCTCGCTTAGAACTGCCCCGGCACGCAGTCGCGAGCCAGGCCGCAACCTACGCACCGGTACGCAAACCGTTGGAGTGTTAGCGCCGGTGTTGTTGGTGCCCGATCAATTGGCGCCGGCCCGATCATTCTAGAAGCGAATTGGGCGCTTTAGCGGTCGCCACCACGGCGCACACAAACAACACCATGGACCTACCATTGCCATCATACAGCGGACAACAAAAGTGCCGCAATAGGTGAGAGCAAAGGCGACACCCCTACTACGGTCTTTCGCGTCATCTCTCATTCCTACATTCTTACCCTCGGTCGGCACCGTTTTTGGGCGGAGTGCCCTAATGGAGACTTTTCCCCTTTGCGGTGGCGCTCCACCGACAAACAACTATTTCGATCAACTTGAGCTCATTCTGCTATTTATTTAGGTATGTACATACATATGTACACTTGAGTGTCGGCAGACTTCACTCCTATCGGCTGGAGTGAAAGGAAATAGGTAAATAGAACAAAGGGGAAACAAATGTTTATTTTGTTGCGGCCAGTACGCGACAATACGTACGTACATTTTTACATTCTACATATTCTGCACATTTGTACATACCTGCTAGCAAAAAGGCATATTATAACGCGATAAGAAGTGAGTTTGAGATAGTTAGATACATGCAACCCAGTAGGGAAAACTCCCTTATTGCACTTGTCTAGATAGCGATTTATAACCAGTACTTCTTCAGTGTTTATATATTATTTATATTAAATATTTATATATGTGACCTGGTCTACGGAAAGGGGGCTTAGGTGTCAAAAAATCAATTTTCACTTCTTGGTTGATTCGGATGGAAGATGAGATGCTTTTTCACGTGGTGAAAAGCAGAAAATCCTAACTTGCTTAGAAGTGTACTAAAAATGTAGAGAAAGAAGGGTAAAAATACGACAAAATATAATTTATTTACACGATGAACTATAATAATATTCCGACCAACAACAACACTTACTGGACCAACAACAACACTTACTGGACGTCCGGCGCGGAGAACAATTAACGAGATAATGAGAAACTGACGAAACGAGTTGCTTACTTTTAACAGATTTTTCACAGAAAACTAGTTTTCGCACGTAAGCTCCCTTTTCGTAAACCAGGTCACATATACGTATATTTCACCACGTACATAACAGTGAAAAGTGTTTGTGATTTTGTTTCTCTTACAAAACATTTTTTTTTCAAATCCATGTTCCGCGGATTTAATTGGGACGCTCCGTTTTCCACGTTAAAAAGTGCTCATCCAAAGATTAAAGCAAGTACACCTTCACGTAATTTGCAAGAAACAAAAACACAAACAC
>NW_023458557.1:7973114-7978433 GCF_013731165.1 Rhagoletis pomonella | reverse complement strand
CAAAAGTGCACGTATACAAAAACAAAAAAGAAAGACAAAAATTATAAATACTTTGAGTTTTAAATAAATAACATAAAAATACACATTTTCGGAAAAAACAAACTTCTTGCTACTCTTATAATGGGAATCGAGCTACATACATCAGCCAAGCAGCCAGAATCAGCAGTTATCATCAGCAGCAGCATCAGTAGCCATTATCAGCTACGGCAACAACAACAGGCGAAACTATCAATAGAAGCAGCGGATACGCACATATAAATACATACATACATAAATCAAGGAAAGTAGTAAGTAGGCAAATTTTTAATTTCCTTAAAAATTTAAAAAATTTAACTTTCATATTCTTAAAAGTTATATTATTTCTAATAAACTGCCAAGGGGCATACATACGTATATACAGACAGATATATATATATAATTAAATAAAAGGCGTATTTTTTCTGGCCAAAAACGGTTCTATTAAAATTGCGGATATTTTCCTGCCGCACAAAATTCCACAACGGCAATTTGCCGCTATTAATATTTTGGTAGAAAAATTTCATTTTCCGGAAAGCGGTATATCTCCACTTACCGCCAATCTTATATATATATAGGTATATGTACATATATGCAAAATTTATTATATACCCCAAAATAAATTTCGTTGCAGTTTATATGCCTACTGTGTCCCATTGAGCAAAAACAAATATTGGCACATTAAAAACATATACTTTCCTCTGCTTACCAATTTTTGCCGTTGGTCGCATAGTTCGTTGAACTTGGCTAAACAAATTGCCGAAAAACATAAGTGCATTTTTCCACATAAACCATATGTACATACGGTAGCACATATAAGCATTTTTACAAGTTGCATTTTCTGCAACTATTCGCTTAATAGTTAAGAGAGTCGCCGTTGTTCATCGGACAATACAGTCCACATATACCAAACGCACTCTAGCTTATTTTCATATATTTCCACCTCGCTTTTCTCTGCACTCACCAAGCTAAGAGAACGTAAGTCAAAGCCCGCTCTCCGACTTGAATACGTTCGGTACCAAGAATTGCATGTGCAATGTGCATTCCCGCACACATACATACATACGCACTGTAATCAAAACAAACTCTCTGTTTTTTCGTACTTCTTAACTCACCACTGCTGTGACAAAGCATAGCTTAGCCAAATACTCGGCTTCATACGTAAATATTTGTACATACATACGTACGTACATTTTTACATTCTACATATGCTGCAAATTTGTACATACCTGCTAGCAAAAACGCATATTATAACGCGATAAGAAGTGAGTTTGAGATAGTTAGATACAAGCAACCCAGTAGGGAAAACTCCTTTATTGCACTTACCTAGATAGCGATTTATATCCAATACTTCTTCAGTGTTTATATATTATTTACATTAAATATTTATATATGTGACCTGGTCTACGCAAAGGGAGCTTAGGTGTCAAAAAATCAATTTTCACTTTTTGGTTGATTCGGATGGAAGATGAGATGCTTTTTCACGTGATGAAAAGCAGAAAATCCTAACTTGCTTAGAAGTGTACTAAAAATGTAGAGAAAGAAAAGTAAACTATAATAATATTCCGACCAACAACAACACCTACTGGACCAACAACAACACTTACTGGACGTCCGGCGCGGAGAACAATTAACGAGATAATGAGAAACTGACGAAACGAGTTGCTTACTTTTAACAGCTTTTTCACAGAAAACTAGTTTTCGCACGTAAGCTCCCTTTTCGTAGACCAGGTCACATATACGTATATTTCACCACGTACATAACAGAGAAAAGTGTTTGTGATTTTGTTTCTCTTACAAAACATTTTTTTTTTCAAATCCATGTTCCGCGGATTTAATTGGGACGCTCCGTTTTCCACGTTAAAAAGTGCTCAACCAAAGATTAAAGCAAATACACCTTCACGTAATTTGCAAGAAACAAAAACACAAACACCGCCACAAGATCTTATAATTTTTTCTTGATTTTCTGTGGCACAAAGTGCAGTTTTTCCGTTTGACACAAATTTTCTTATTTTTTGCGAACTATACCTGGGTGGTACTCAGCTATTTTTAATTGAATCTTTTATTAATTTATATACGTCTGAGCTTCTACGACATTCAAAATGCCACTTGGACACAGTCCACCAAAAATATCTGAAATCGAGACAAGGTCAAAAAATGCTTCGCAAGAAGCCACCGGTGGTAAGAGGGAAACCTCACCGCGCCGGAAATCCAAAACTTTTGACCCATCCGCTCAAAAGTTTATAGCGGAAAGTGACAGTATCATGAGATACTGTGCAAAATTCAGTGATGCGCTAATCCAATACCACACTGAATCATATCTTATGATAAAAGACAAATCACTAGATGATTGTTGGGCACGGCTTCAGTCCGCCTATGATTTGGTTTTTTCAAAGCCAAATGAGAGCCTACCTGAAAACTTTAAGAATTCGGTAGAAGGCAAGTACTTCACTTGCCTTGAATTATATGAGGTGACCAAAGCTAAAATTGCCGATCAACTGTCGTTGATTAAAGCAATCGCGGCACCGAGTCCACCACCCCGCGTGGAACACACCTCGGCAGAGGCAAACGTTTTTCTTCAAGTCCCACCTTGTGACACGGAGACATTTTACGGCGGTTACGAAGAATGGCCCGCCTTTCGTGACATGTTCACAGCGGTGTACATCAACCACCCGAAGCTCTCCCGTGCTCAAAAATTGTATCACCTCCGATACAAAACCCAAGGAAAAGCCGGCTCCATCGTCAAGCAATACCCGCTCAGCGATGATAACTTCGAGCTGGCCTGGGAAGCTTTACGGTCACGAAAACAAACGTATCTTGGTTGACAACCAAATTAAAATTTTAATGACTTTGCCCACCATTCAATCCGAGAATAGCGAGCAACTTCAAAGGCTGCAAACATCAATCAACAATTGTCTGTCAGTTCTTAATTCCCAAGACGTCCAGACAAACAGTTGGGATCCCATATTGGTGTACATATGCTCATCCAAATTGCCCGAAACCACACTGTCACTTTGGGAACAACCTCTCTCCTCTCGAAGAGATTTACCCTCATGGTCACAAATGGACGACTTTCTTACTTCAAGATACGAAGTAGTCGAAAGACTTAACCGGCTTCATCCAAGCCAAAATAAACAAAAACCAGTCGCTCATCAAAATGCTGCGCAAAACAGGTCCTTTAACAGGACGAAAACCTTTGTGGCAGAACCTAAGAGGGAAACAACTTGCTCTTACTGCAAGTCCCCTCATTCCATTAGAGTCTGCCCACAATTTAAGCGAATTTCGGTACCAAACCGAGTACAATTCGCAACCCAAACCAAGCTGTGCAAAAACTGCCTTGGTAATACCCATATCACTAATGAGTGTCCGAGCAAGTTCATGCTGCACATGAATCTTAAACCACAATCTCGACACTACAATGCGCGAGCGAATGAAACCGCCGCACAACACTCTACTGCCCAGTCGACACCTCCCGCTCGACAAGCGCAGTCAAGCTCCAATTCCAGCAAGCAACCGTGCTGTTCCAAACAAGCACAAATACAATCATTGCACACCGACAATGATAGCAAAATTCTCCTTCCAACTGCCATAGTCGCAGTTGAACACGAGGGTGAATTGTTTCAACTTAGAGCCCTGATTGATCAAGGCTCACAAAGAACTTTCATTTCCTCGAAAGTTCAAAAACGATTGAAACTACCATTCGAACATTCCAAGTTCGAAATTTCCGGCATGGGTGGACATGTAGTACAAAGCTCCTCAAAGCTTTGTCCACTCACATTGTTTGCACCAAAAACCATGCAACGGATAAACACACAGGCTATCGTGTTACCTCAGCTCACGAGGCACATGCCTACATTCACCATTAGCCGTGAAAACTGGCAGCGATTCAAGATCCTTGAACTTGCTGACCCAAGTTGCCACATACCAGCTCAAACTGATATGGTAATCGGCAGCGATATACTTCCACAAATCCTGCTGGAAGTTATACAAAAGATTAGCGACACTATCCTTGCGCAAAAAACAATATTTGGCTGGATTCTCAGTGGTCCAATAACCAAAAATGTAATGGCATTCTCGACACAAGTAGAAGAGTGCTCGAATGCAACTCTCAGCTTCGAAAGTTTTGGGGAGAGGAGGAGATTCCACAACCTCCACAAATTTCCCCTGAAGATCAGGCATGTGGCATATATATGCAACAACAACGACTCCTGCCCCAAACGGTTGATACATTGTGCGGCTTCCATTCAAGGAAGAATTTCCAAAAAAGCGGTCTCTGGGCCACTCTCGGTCTGCTGCACTTCAGCAGTTTTTCAGTATGGAGCGATCGCTTCAGAAAAAAGGAGACTTAGCCACAATGTACAATAATGTGTTGCAAGAGTATCTCGACCTCGGTCATATGGTGCACACGAAGCCATGCGAGAAAATTTCCAATGGCAAATACTTCTCTTTCTACTTGCCACATCATGCGGTCGTCAAACCAGATAAGGTGACCACCAAAGTTCGCGTGGTATTCAACGCCTTAAAAACATCTGGTTCAGGAAAATCCCTGAATGACGTGTTGCACACTGGTCCCACACTCCAGCCAGATCTCATGCTGCTCATTCTGCAGTGGCGAATGCACAGATTCGTGTTCAATGGCGACATTGAAAAATGTATAATCTTAAAACCGTAACGTTCGGGGTTAATTGTGCACCATACCTCGCTATCCGTACCCTGCATCAATTAGCAGATGATACGATAGCGACATTTCCCTTGGCTGCCACAATACTTAAAACCGAAACGTATGTGGATGACATCCTATCCGGAAGTCAAGATATTGACAACGCCACTGAATCACTTCTTCAAGTGATCAAAGCGCTTAAGTCAGCTGGTTTCATACTCAAGAAACTAACGGCCAATCATTCGACCATTTTAGAAAAATTTCCAAAGGAGGATCTTCTCGACTCCAACTTTTTGAAATTTGAGAGCGCTTCCACAACCAAAACTCTTGGTATACAATGGAACGCACTCACAGATAAATTTTCATACACCATTCTGCCTGCATCGACATCGAATGCTGTCACAAAGCGACAAATTTTATCTTCTGTCGCAAAACTTTTTGACCCGGCAGGATGGCTATCGCCAGTGATGATTCAAGCAAAGATTCTTCTTCAAGAACTTTGGCTAGATGGCGTTGATTGGGACGAATGTGCCAAATTTATATCCTTAGCAAAATGGCAGCAGTTCGCAGAAAATCTGCCAGCCATTTGCCACATCGAAATTCCTCGATGGGTTAATTTCACTCCGGGGCAAGATACCCAAATC
>NW_023458557.1:7968005-7973014 GCF_013731165.1 Rhagoletis pomonella | reverse complement strand
AAAAAAACAAACTTCTTGCTACTCTTATAAAGGGAATCGAGCTACATACATCAGCCAAGCAGCCAGAATCAGCAGTTATCATCAGCAGCAGCATCAGTAGCCATTATCAGCTACGGCAACAACAACAGGCGAAACTATCAAAAGAAGCAGCGGATACGCACATATAAATACATACATACATAAATCAAGGAAAGTAGTAAGTAGGCAAATTTTTAATTTCCTTAAAAATTGAAAAAATTTAACTTTCATATTCTTAAAAGTTATATTATTTCTAATAAACTGCCAAGGGGCATACATACGTAAATAAAAGGCGTATTTTTTCTCGCCAAAAACGGTTCTATTAAAATTGCGGATATTTTCCTGCCGCACAAAATTCCACAACGGCAATTTGCCGCTATTAAAATTTTGGTAGAAAAATTTCATTTTCCGGAAAGCGGTATATCTCCACTTACCGCCAATCTTATATATATATAGGTATATGTACATATATGCAAAATTTATTATATACTCCAAAATAAATTTCGTTGCAGTTTATATGCCTACTGTGTCCCATTGAGCAAAAACAAATATTGGCACATTAAAAACATATACTTTCCTCTGCTTACCAATTAATGCCGTTGGTCGCATAGTTCGTTGAACTTGGCTAAACAAATTGCCGAAAAACATAAGTGCATTTTTCCACATAAACATAAAGCATTTTTACAAGTTGCATTTTCTGCAACTATTCGCTTAATAGTTAAGAGAGTCCCTGTTGTTCATCGGACAATACAGTCCACATATACCAAACGCACTCTAGCTTATTTTCATATATTTCCGCCTCGCTTTTCTCTGCGGCACTCACCAAGCTAAGAGAACGTAAGTCAAAGCCCGCTCTCCGACTTGAATACGTTCGGTACCAAGAACTCACCTCAGCGGTGAGCGGCTCTTAACGTACTATCATATCCACTTGTGTATTCCCGCACACATACATACATACGCACTGTAATCAAAACAAACTTTCTGTTTTTTCGTACTTCTTAACTCACCACTGCTGTGACAAAGCATAGCTTAACCAAATACTCGGCTTCATACGTAAATATTTGTACATACATACTGTCACCTTACCAAAAGCCGACCTACCTAATGTCCCAAATAAATGCACTTACCGTGCGCAACAACAACACAAGGGGGCCAAACGAAATAAACAAATGCACGCACAAAAGGGAGATGACAAGAAAAATTCCAAGCAACCGGCTGGCTCAGTGGAGACGGCGGGGTTGCTTGCAATGGACAATATACACGCAATCCAAATACCCAACAAACAAAATCTAGCTAGGGACAACAACGACAAAAATACCAAACGGCACCAACTAATATATATATATATGTACGTAATAATAGGGTGGGTCGACAATTTTAGCTAAACGGAACATTTTTAAACACGAAGATTTAAAAAGACAAAACCTTGTTTTTGGGGCGCACCCGAGGTGAGGTCCAACCAAAAGGTTACGAACCCACTCGCACTACCGCCCGTGCTGCCGGGGATATCTTTAACGCGCCTGTATGACTGGGCTCAGGGTGCAGGATGCTAAACAGGATCGGAAAGGGAAACACAATAAGAGGAATCCTGCCGACAACAATAACGCCTAAATACACGACACAACAAAAGAGAACGATACTTATCGGCGGTCAGAGGGCGTTCCGACCGCAGGGGTGCTCCTCGGGAATATGGCTCCCAAATCCGGTGCCGACTTCACCACGCCTCGACTGGCGCTGCTCCTCGAAACTAATCGCTGCTGCTACTGCAATCTAAGTGCCTCGCCTGGCACTTACCGAATTTCTATTCAATTTTAAACACCTCGCACTAAACAGATTTATCTAATTTTACTGGGCTACTATGTATAAAAGCACTCGCGCTCGCAATAAGGGTCTTGCCTTTCTCAAAGCTCGCTTAGAACTGCCCCGCACGCAGTCGCGAGCCAGGCCGCAACCTACGCACCGGTACGCAAACCGTTGGAGTGTCAGCGCCGGTGTTGTTGGTGCCCGATCAATTGGCGCCGGCCCGATCATTCTAGAAGCGAATTGGGCGCTTTAGCGGTCGCCACCACGGCGCACACAAACAACACCATGGACTTACCATTGCCATCATACAGCGGACAACAAAAGTGCCGCAATAGGTGAGAGCAAAGGCGACTACGGTCTTTCGCGTCATCTCTCATTCCTACATTCTTACCCTCGGTCGGCACCGTTTTTGGGCGGAGTGCCCTAATGGAGACTTTTCCCCTTTGCGGTGGCGCTCCACCGACAAACAACTATTTCGCTCAACTTGAGCTCATTCTGCTATTTATTTAGGTATGTACATACATATGTACACTTTAGTGTCGGCAGACTTCACTCCTATCGGCTGGAGTGAAAGGAAATAGGTAAATAGAACAAAGGGGAAACAAATGTTTATTTTGTTGCGGCCACTACGCGACAACCCCACCCCTTCCTCCTTAAAAAGAAAGCTTGCCTTCTTTTGTGAAATACCTATCTCCTAACTGTCCCTATATGGTCTTAACTCCTTCACGTTCCATGTCCCTTTATCTTTGCCTGACTCGTCTACCAGGACATAAGTCCATGGCGACACCTTCTTCTTCACTATAAAAGGTCCTATATATTTCGGCGCTAACTTCGCCGCGTAGTAATTTGCTGCATCAGATAATACAAAATTTTTCCTCCAAACTAACTCTCCTGGCATATATTGCACATCTCTTCTCCTAAGGTTATAATTTCTTGCTAACTTGGCACTGGCGTCCTGTAATCTCACTCTAACGCTAGACCTAATCTCTTCGAGTCTCTTTGCTCTTTCTTCACAATTAATTCTCTCCTGCTCTCCTAATGACTCGATATATCTCCTACTGCCTTCCAACGCCATTTCCCTACCAAAATTTACAAAGTATGACGTGGCTCCTAACACTTCATGCTGCGCTGTTCTAATACAGCACGCTACCTTTGCTAATTGCTGGTCCCAACTCCTTTGGTTATCCGCTACGTAAGCCCTAAGCGTTGTCTTAATTATCTGGTTTATCCTTTCGCCGGATTAGCCTGCGGGTGATAGTGGGCGGTGTACCGGATTTGGGCACCATACGCACCGCAGAGCCCCCGCAGTTCGCGACTCCTGAACTGGGGTCCATTGTCGCAGACCACCGACCGAGGGACACCAAACAAAAGAAACACCTGATCCTCTAAGATTTTACAGACGCCCTTCGCCGTGGCAGTCCGTAAGGGAAACAACAGCGGAAACTTCGAAAAGTAATCCACGACCGTTAAAATATACTGGTAGCCCTGTGTCGACTTCACCATGGGCCCTACCAGATCAACACATATCATTTCCCAAGGCTCGATTCCCTTGGACCTCTCAACAAACCCCCCAGCTGGCTGTGTGTTATCAGGCTTCACCTGTTGACAAATCTTACATTTTCGAACATATTTCGCGCTATCCGCCTTCATCTGCGGCCAATAAAAATTTTGTGCAACCCTAGCGAAAGTTTTCCGGATGCCCATGTGACCGGCCAACTGGTCATCATGACTTTTACTGAGAATCTCAGCCCTCTCCTCTCGACCAACAACCTTTTTCCAATCCAAAGAATCACCGTAAATAGAGGGGAATTTGGACTTAACGAATTTGTAGAGGCAGCCGCCTTCTACTCTCCACGCTGGGTACGATAAGGGTCTCTTTTCTACAGACCGAATCATCTTCGACAACCAGGGGTCACTAGTGGAAACTTCAGCAACAGGCACACTACGGGACAACATATCTGGAACCACATGTTCCTTTCCCTTCCGGTGGACAATCTCAAAGTCATACTGCTGGAGCTTCAGCGCCCAACGGGCTAACCTACCCCAAGGATCCTTCAAGTTGTTCAGCCAAACCAAAGAATAGTGGTCAGTGACGACAGTAAACCTAGCGCCTTCAACATATGGACGCAATTTCTCGACCGCCCACAAGACCGCTAAACACTCCTTCTCTGTCGTCGAATAATTTTTCTCATTTTCATTCAGGGACCTACTCAAATATGCTATAACCCTCTCACCGTCCTCAAATCTTTGGGTCAAAACTGCTCCTATACCGAAATCAGACGCGTCTGTCTGGATTGTGAAAGGCTTCTCAAAATCTGGACAGCTCAAAACGGGTGCTGTCACCAGGCGCTCCTTCGCCTCCCTAAAGCTCCGTTCACAACCTTCGTTCCACTCGAACTTTCGGTTTTTCTTTGTTAATTCGGTGAGAGGCCTAACTAACTCAGCAAAGTCCTTAATAAATCTTCGGTACCAGGACACTGTACCTATAAATGACCTAACCTGTTTCACATTTTTGGGCCTTTCGATGTTAACCATCGCTTCAACCTTTTCTGGGTCTACGTGTAGTACGTGCTTGTCTACCACGTAGCCTAAATACTTTAACTCTGGCCTACAAAAGTTGCACTTATCCCTATTCAACCTAAGGCCCGCTTTAGTTAACCTATCTAAAACTATCTGCAGAATCTCTAGATGTTTATTGAAGTTATTTGTAACGATAATGATGTCATCAAGGTAAACAAAGACATGGGGCTCTAATTCGGGACCTATAACTGAATCTATGAATCTTTGCCAAGTTGCGGGTGCGTTATGCAACCCGTATGGCATACGATTAAATTGGAAGAGAGCTCTTCCTGGTACCGTAAAAACGGTAAAGGGTCTCGACTGCACCTCCACCGGGATTTGCCAATACGCGGACTTAATGTCCAGACTGGACAGGAACCTGGCGTCCCTCAGCTTATCCAAAGTCGCCGAAACATAAGGAAACATAAGGTCTCTGTACATTTATTTAAAACCCTATAGTCTACACAAAACCTATAAGACCCATCTTTCTTCCTAATCATGACTACGGGGGACGCCCAAGGACTATGCGACTTTTCAATTACTCCCTTATCGAGCATGTCTTTTAACTCCTCGTCTATACGCGACTGTATGACGGGAGACACCGGGTAATACCTCTGCTTCACAGGTTC
>NW_023458557.1:7965799-7967905 GCF_013731165.1 Rhagoletis pomonella | reverse complement strand
ACACCAGCGTAATATGCATGAAGCACTTTACGGACCACTTTTAAACACGACATGTTAAGTTGAAAACGTTGAAATACCACAAATTACAAATTAAAATCGGAGGTAAGCAAGCATCGACCACTTTCTGCAGGAAAACATGCGCTGCGACAAGATATTATCACTTTTCGGCACCTGCAATACAAACACAAAAATTCTAAATAGTTAATTAATAAGACCTATTCTTTGAACACATTTCAAGAGTGGTTGTATATTTTTTGTTAACGTAGTGCTTAATTTGCTATATTCAAAGATGGCTTGAGAAATTGGTGAATCGAGAAGAAAACACGTTTTCTCACTGCAAATTCACAACTGTCAACTCATTGTTCTTCGCCATATTCTTTGTTTACCCGTTGCCACAAATGTCAATCTGCGGGAATGCGCAATCTTGTATTCTATCGTTCTTGAACAAAAACCAACAAAGCCAACAACCACATGATCAAGTGAATTGCAGCAGTGAAATAGTGGAAAATAAGCAACAAGAATTAACAAGACCAACTTAGCACAGTGCGTAGGCAACTGGCTGAGTCAGTGGTGATCATCGCTTCGAATCCTACTGAAAGAAGTCTGATGAGGAAATGTGGTGATTTCCGAAATAGCTATCACTTCTACCATTTTTTCAAATTATTGTTGCTTTTCCACAATAAGTTTTCACTGAAAACGGCCTCGAGCTCATAAAGATTGTTGAATGTAATTGTTATAAAGGCCATAAAAATAACAAAAACAAATAACTTAAGGACGAGCAGACCTAAATAGTTAAACATTCTAATAATAGAAATATTAACAAAAACCCACAACCACATGATAAGTGAATTGCAGCGGAATAGCTGCGCTTGATTGTAGTTGGCTTAGCAAAGTGAAATAGTGGAAAATAAGCAACAAGAATTAACAAGACAAACTTAGCACAGTGCGTAGGCAACTGGCTGAGTCAGTGGTGATCGTCGGTTCGAATCCTACTGAAAGAAGTCTAATGAGGAAATGTGGTGATTTCCGAAATAGCTATCACTTCTACCATTTTTTCAAATTACTGTTGCTTTTCCACAATAAGTTTTCACTGAAAACGGCCTCGAGCTCATAAAAATTGTTGAATATAAACGGAAAATTATAAAAAAATAAGTTATGGAAGACTCAAATATGCTAGCGGAATTTCTTGTTGATAACGTCGAAGGTGTTGTTGAAATTTTTTCATTGCTTGACAAGCGAAATTTTCAATCCAGTTACGACTTCATCAGCTCTGGTATTTGCGTATCGAGAACAAAGAGCCACGAAGATTATTATGAAGTCACAGTTCCACGATATAATATTCACTTGTTTAAGGAACATTTTAGGATGTCACGAATAACATTTGAGGTAAATTCCAGTAAATTGTTGGGTTGAATTCCTGGTTGATATTAACCGCAAAAATTTACTTTGCAGGATTTAGTGATTGTTGTTGGATATGAGATAACAGGAAAATCGGATTACCTTGCAGATCTACGCAAGAAACTTTTGTTTACCATATGGATTTTAGATAACCCAGAGAGTTTTCTTGCTGCTGGAGATCGCTTTGCGATTGCCAAAAGCACCGCATACGAAATATTTAGGGAAATGCTGGGAGTCATATCTGGCATGCTGTCTTCTTACGCAAAATTTCCTAACAGAAAACAATGCAACCAAGAGGCATTAATCTTTCAGAGGCGTTCGAATGGCTTCCCTGGTGTTGTCGGAGCTATCGACGGATGTCATATTCCCATAAAAGCTCCCGAGATTAACTCTATAGATTTTTATAATAGAAACAAGGTTCATTCTATTATACTGCAAGATTGGTATTTTATGTCCCCCTATCCAAGGAAAGGAATATAACATAATAATAATAATAGATTGGCGCTTACACATATGTTAGTGTTTGGCCGAGCTTCTCCTTTTTTTCGATGTTGCTTTGACCAGGGCTTGAACCCTGGCGTTGCGGAGTGGAAGCGCGTACTGCTTACCACTACACCACAGCGGCCGAAGGAATATAACATACATATCTTATATTAAAGGTACTTGTGATCACAAAGGCAGATTCATAGACGTTTAGTTTTATTTGAT
>NW_023458557.1:7926919-7965699 GCF_013731165.1 Rhagoletis pomonella | reverse complement strand
CCGGTTTGTAGTTGCAGTTAAAGAAAACACATGAAAAGGCACGATTTTTTTTAAATTCGAAAAAATGTAAATATTTCAAAAACGGTGACACTTTTACCTGAAAACTTTTTGTTTATCAGGGAGCTCACCCCCCCACCTACCTTCCCCTAAAGTTTGGCACGTTACTTCTGGGACACCCTGTATGCTCAGCTTAAAAAAACCTAATCAAGTTTAAAGTATATCCATCTTTTGTATTCATATTTTAAATAAAATTAATAAGAAAAACTACAAACGATTGATGTAACTTGTCTTAGGTACAATCTGTCTCATTTAGGTGCATTTATTTTATGATATTAGGTACAATCTGAAATTTCCATTATTCATCCCTGATCGGGCTGCAACGAGTTCATCACCTTCCCTTTGTCTAATTTCTTGGAATAAGCTTTAAATTTTCCAAGCCGATAAGAATCCGTGCTCGTTCCGCAGTATATGGAGCAATTGGTAGATCTTTTAGATGTCCTCGAGCAGATATGGTACGCACATTTTTTATATAAAAATGTACAGGGCAACAGATTGAGAATTCGATTCCTTTTGTTTAATATCACCTGTCCATTGTAAGCACAGTTCCTCCCTTGGACCGGCAATACCTAGCTCTTTTGATAAGTCTTGCTCCATAAGTGTGCAAGCCGAACCTTCATCAATAAAAGCCCATATGTTCATAGACTTACCATACGCATGAAGCGTTACACCAATATAGCGAAATACAGCACTCCTTTTTTCTGTCGAATGGAATATAATAGGATTTTGTAAGTCCCCAACATTAGTTTCATTTTCTGTAAACGTAACAGAGCGTTTATAATGTGATGTACGTAAACGTTGAAACAGCGTATGCACAATTTTGCATCTATAATAAATTTCCAACGCATGCCTTTGTTCAATGCACGAAATTCATCACATACTGTCAAGCAATACCCTTTTGAACATTTCGGGCAACTATTCGCTCGTTGGCAGTGACGTCGTGTACCTTTATTCTCGCATGTTGCTTTTTCGGCCGCTCTTCTTCTCTTCGCTTATGTTGGATGGTGCAGCTGCGTAATTCAGTGGCGTAACTTGACTCGCGTATGTAGCTAAATTGAAAAGCCACTCATCAAAAACGGTTATGTCAACATGCGGACGTGTTAGTCTATAGCGGCCCCAATCTAATCTTAAATCACTGGGTAATTTCGTCAGCATCTCGTTTAGGAGCATGGCATTATTTAAGTAATCTTGTAGATCAATTGCCTGCATAGTTGCACGATAATTTTGAACCGCCAATGAAAAATTTATTAAGGTTTCAATTTTTTCGACTTTTACATTTGGCTGCTGTCTCAACTTGCACTGAAGGGGTTAATGGATGATATCGGGCCGACCATAAAGCATTCGTAGAGTCTCAATCGCATACGACACCGTACTAGGCAGCATGAGCTTCCCCCGCACAACTTCTAAAGCAGCACCTTTAAGACATTTTTGTAATCGTATCAAGTTTTCTTGTTCGATAAATCCGCATCTTTCAGTAGACTGGTTATAATTTGTTATAAAAATAGGCCAATCTTCGGGATATCCGGAAAAAATAGGCAAACCTTTACTCATAACCTGGCGCGCCGCGATATTAGAAGAAGAAAGCGTAATATATGCCATTGAAGTTTTCGTATATGGAAAATAATGCGAAGATAATGGCGGCGCGAAATTGAAAATGCTGTTGCATTGTAGGCTTGGAGCACAACCCGTGGTGTTGAATAAATATGCGTGTTGCGGTTGCTGCATACTAGTAATAGGTCTAATTGCTGGTGCCGCAGCACGTGAAAACGTCGATATATTTACTCTATTTAAAGTGGGTATACTACCCGAGACAATACCACTAAAATTCGATGCGCTTTGCACGTTAACTACACTACTATCAGAGAAAATACCCCTAGAATGCGGCGCAGAATTTGAAAATATCGATGTGCTTGCTACCGTAGCTGGGCTGAGCACTGCACTAGAGAAAACGCCGCTGGCATGAAGTGTTACATTTTTATTAGCACAAGTTGCTCCAAAATAATTAGGCATGTTTTGTTGTGGTCGCGTATAAGTAATATTGTTTTGCAGTCCAAGACTAGCAAATCCAGCATTTAAGCTATCTGAAATATTTAAGTTACGAGCAGTATTGGGCCTAGGTGCTAATATACTATTTACTGCAGAAGTGGTTGCAGTAGGACACATTGTAGCCTGTGGTATATCTTCATCCGCCTCGTAAATTGCGATAACATCGCGCGTTACACGTGCTTGCTTTTGCCGCTCACCTACGCGCAGAATTTCCGAGCGTGTACGTCGAGGGGAAATATCAGTTGTTAATATATTACTTTCTTCATTAAGAGAAATGGGCAGCCCGGAAGCGTGGCATGGAGTGGATGCTACAGTGGGTGCATGTACCTCCGTCAAATATTCAGCTGTTGGCGCGTTTGCCTCAGTTGGCGCGCGATCAACAGAATGTGCTGTGGCACCTTTCGAAGCGTATGTGCCGGCTGGTGCAGCGACGACGGTGGTACTACCCGAAACAGGTAATGTTTGTGCAACAGGAGGACTTGAGGCAGTTGAATGTGCTGATAACGTAACAGAAGTTGAATCTTGGTCACCTTGATTCTCCATCTGTCAACTTGCAGAGTAGGGCGTTTCCCAATTTCAAAATGAGGTTAGGTTCGATACTATATTACGTCAGAAATATGACTTCTCGACACTTCTCCCAAGCAATGGTTTCTTAGATTTGTCCAACAAGTACTTTAGAATTGTGAGCTCAAGTAAAAACAGTATTTTCGGCATCTGTTTAGTGACAAAAAGCTAAAATCTGGAATTTATTGAGAATTAACCAGATTTGTACAAATGTATAAATACAGTTTTCTTACACTGTATATCTACAAAAAATATAATTGCTCACAAGAGACTTATCTACTGTATTTATTGAAGTGCAGCAAAAACTAAATACAGATAAACTTCAATTGGAATTAAATTCAATTTAGACTGGCAATTAACAAATTCAATTATTCAGCAAATTTCAACAGCGAAAAATAGTACAAAGAAGAGGACGAAACTCTTTGGCGGAGGCAGGTGCAATCAAAACAGGCCGTCAGTTTATTCGCCACTCGCCTCTCACACCTGCTCTTAGAGAGCACTCTTCACCCAACCGACATATGCGATCAGTAAAACAATGGGCCTCATGCATAAAAAGTGAGCTTAAGCTCCGACTCGATTTTCAGTACAAATTCTTGAGCTTGAGCTCACCCTTTCAGTGCGAAAATTGAGTCTGAGCTTAAGCTCACTTTTTATGCATAAGGCCCAATATTTCTTGCTCATTTCATACCACGATAGAGGAGTGGTCGGATAATGACGAGCGTTGGTCGAGCTGTTCCTAATATTTGCGATGTGCGCTTTGATGTTGTCATAAAAAGGCGAGGTACCTACAGTTTACGCCGACTCTGAACAGCGATTAAATTTTTATGAGAAACAGTTTTTCAAAGGAGAAATACACTGGGATGTATACCCTTGCCTGCCAAGGGGCGACCGCTATTAGAATTTTTTTTTAATGTTGGTCGGAAACTGGGCTCGAACCCAGGCCCTGTGGATTGGTAGTGCGCACTTCTAGCCGCTACACCACAGTGGTATATCTGTTCAAGAACAAACTTAGTGCGAACCTGTAATGACGCCACCCTACCAGCTGATTCTGTCAAATTATCCAAGAATAAAGTAATGAGACTGCTGAAGGTGCCACCTTTGTTTCTCTACATCGTGCAGGGAAAGTTTACTGATGCTGACATAAGTGCAATTATTATTTATTTATTTATTTATTTAATAATAATAATCCAGAAATTATTACATTTCATAAAGGTTGCAACGACTTAAAAATAAGAAAAACAAACTAAGTAATTAATTCATTTAATATTGATTTAAAACGGGTTTCCGAGTAAGAAAAGTCTAGAACAGAAGAATTTGAGAGCAAGTTGAATTTCATTAGAGCCCTGAGTATGGGAGCATTAGAAGCATATTGAGTTATTACCTTCCCCAAGGAGAAAGTTACGTGATTTCTCAAACATCTCTGAAGCACAGCGATATGGATGCGTCCAAGCAAGTATGGGCAGTCTATGACACCACGTCCTAAGTTGTAGACAAAAGTAAGGGAGAGAATAGACCACTGAATATTTTGGTCGCTTGGTCCCTTCGCACTCACCTTGCTTGCACACACTTTGTTTCCGCTGTAAGGAAAGACTTTGTTTTTCCAATTTAATAGTTACAAAATTTAAATTTATTTTTCTGATTTATGGAGTTTTGTCACACACAAATTTACAAATTTATTGGGTAAATGTAGTACAACACTGTGTTGACTCCGACAAGGGCGCGTGCGCGTAGTCCGACGATGTTAGCTGAACTGCCTTTCGCATAATTTGCACGATGATGGTAGGCGGCCGCGCGCGCTCGGCAATCATTTTCGGAGTTGACGTAGGTCAACTGCCAAACTGCTGCGGCCAAGGATTGCGCGGACGGCCGTCGGATTGCACTTTAAGCGGCGGCTTAAACATCCTCCCCGCCCTGCAGGAATGCGCTGCTTAGGGTCTCCTGCAGTTCTTTCAGCGCGCGGATCGCGTTGCCCAGGGCGCTGTTAGTGGTGCGGCCCTGATAGTTGGCCGTTTGCAGGCCTTGGGGGGTGCGCGCAATCGTGCGTCGGGCGGTCTTCTTGCGCGGCGGTTGCGATGCCTGATTGCGCATATTGTGCGCCTGGTTGCGCGGGTCCTGCGCCTTTTGCTCCGGACTTCCCTTGTTGGTGGGCGGGTTTACTCGCTTACGTGCAGGTGCGCGATGCTTGGGTTGCTGCTTTCGTTGGCCCGTACGCGCAAGGTTGTTGGCTGCCACACGCAGCAGCGCGGACTACTCCCAACCGTTGTGGCGGCTTCATCGCCTTGAAGGCCGAGCACGTCCGCAAGGCGTGGTACCGGTAGCAGAGCCGGCATTGTAGGCAGTTGTCCGTTTCCGCCGTTGGAGCCAGGGGGCATGCCTTCCTTGATGCCATGATGTCTTCGATCTGGAAGTAGAAGCAAAGGCAGAGAAACGAGAAATACTTGGGTACAATATTTAAACGGGAAGTTAAGACCCTTAATATACAGAAGGAAAATATGTATAGAATTCTTTATTGTGCTTTTGGAAGGAAGCACAGTTTGACAAGTGGCCGCGTGATAACTCCATTTTGTGTACGGATTTCTACGACACGTATGTGGTTATCAGGGCCGTGGCGAACGTTTTCGATTCGTCCCAATCGCCACTCGGTGGGGGGGGAGCGAATCTTCTTTGATCACGACGAGGTCGCCTGGCTGAGGATCGCGTTGTGGGGTTTTCCACTTGTATCTCTTCTGAAGATCTTTGAGGCAATCTTCTTTCCAGCGGCGACTAAATTGGTGGTGAAGTGCTTTGACTTTCTCCCACCGGTTTAGTAGAGAGGTCTTCCGCATTAGGCTCGGGAATGGCCAACAGCGGTGCACCTCGAAGGAAGTGACTCGGAGTAAGCGCTGTCATATAAGCTGGGTCTTGGGAAAGTGCGGACAGAGGCCTCGAGTTGAGGACTGCTCCAATTCGCACCAGAAGTGTCGTGAATTCTTCGAAAGTAAACTTGTGGGTTGCAGCGGTTTTCTTTAAATGGATTTTAAAGCTTTTCACTGCAGATTCCCACAAGCCGCGGGGGGCGCTGGGTTGTATATATTGCCAGTTGATGCCTTGAGGGGCATATTTTTTGACAATGTCTGCGGAACATTCGTTAAGGAATTTAACGAAGTCGCGTTCTGTTGCGCGCTGGGCGCCAATAAACGCTTTTCCTTGTCGCTCATCATTTTTGAGGGGAAACCTCGTCTGCCAACGAAGCGGGCAAATGCTGCTCGAAAAGCCTCGGTTGAAGGATACGAGCATAGCTCGAGATGCACTGCCTTTGTGGAAAAACAGACAAAAACTGCAACGTATCCCTTGATAAGGGTTGTAGATCTTAGCACCGATGCTTAAATTTGGAATGGCCCAGCAAAATCTACTCCCGTTGTGGAAAATGGGAGTGAGAAACAGCAGCGCTCAGGGAGTAGAGCGGCCATTATTTGGGTGTGTGTTTGTTGCTTGTAAAGCGTGCACACTTTGCATTGAAAGAAGCATTTTTTAATGAGAGGTTTCAGCTTTGGTACGTAGTACTCTTGCCTTACCATTTGGAGCATTAATCGTGTTTCTGCGTGAAGAAGAAGCGAGTGTAAAAACTCCAAATATAGCTGGCAGAACCTCGATTCCGTAGGGAGAATTATTGGGTGCCTTTCATTATAGCTCAATGTGGAATGTGCTAATCGGCCATTAACCCGTATAAGTCCGTCTTTGTCCAACGAAAGATTGAGAACAAGAAGAGGACTTTTTTGTTAAGTGGCCTTTTATCTTGCAAAGCGCTTTTTTCGCTCGGAAAATGGCGTGATTGCGCTGCGTTGATAAGACGAATTTTTGCATATTGAAATTCGTTATGTGTCGGATGTGGATAGGTGATTGTAGCTAACCCCTTTGATTTGTTGCGGGCATTACTCACGAAGCGGAACATGTACGCAGTCACGCGGAGTGCTCGAGAGAAAGAGGAAAAGCGATCAAGAAAATCGACCTCTTCTTCGAGCGCGTGATACACCTCCACCTTGCGCTTTTCTGGTGGAGATGCACTGCATGCCTTTGACCTTGGCCATGCATCCATGTGGCAAGAGAGCCATTTTGGTCCGTGCCACCAGAGTGGGGAATTTGCCAAGTCCTGCGGTTTGCAACCACGGGTGCCGAGGTCGGCTGGATTGTCTTGGCTGGCAACATGGCGCCATGTACCGGTTGGAAGATATTCCTGGAATTGGGAGGTACGATTGGATACATATGTCTTCCATGTACATGGTGGCTTTTCAAGCCAAGCTAGCACATTCTCTGAATCTGACCATAATAATGTGTTGCACGATTCTAATTTGAGTTGTTTTCGAACAGTTGCGACCAGTTTTGCGAGTAAGACTGCACCACACAGCTCCAGGCGTGGCAAGCTTACCGTTTTCAATGGTGCGACTTCGCTTTTTGCAACCAAGAGAGTGGAATATCTTTGGTTGCTAGCATCTACGCGGATGTAAATCGCTGCGCAATATGCTTTTTCGGAGGCATCACAAAACCCGTGGATTTGGGTATCTTGCCCCGGAGTGGAATTAACCCATCGAGGAATTTCGATGTGGCAAATGGCTGGCAGATTTTCTGGGAATTGCTGCCATTTTGCTAAGGATATAGGTTTGGCACATTCGTCGCAATCAACGCCATCTAGCCAAAGTTCTTGAAGAAGAATCTTTGCTTGAATCATCACTGGCGATAGCCATCCAGCCGGGTCAAAAAGTTTTGCGACAGAGGATAAGATTTGTCGCTTTGTGACAGCATTCGATGTCGATGCAGGCAGAATGGAGTAGGAAAATTTATCTGTAAGTGCGTTTCATTGTATACTAAGAGTTTTGGTTGTCGAAGCGCTCTCAAATTTCAAAAAGTTGGAGGCGAGAAGATCCTCCTTTAGAAATTTTTCTAAAATGCCCGGATGATTGGCCGTTAATTTCATGAGTATGAAACCAGCTGACTTCAGCGCTTTGATCACTTCAACAAGTGATCCAGTGGCGTTGTCAATATCATGACTTCCGGATGGGATGTCATCCACATACGTTTCGGTTTTAAGTATTGTGGCAGCCAAGGGACATGTCGTTATCGTATCATCTGCTAATTGATGCAGGCTACGGATAGCGAGGTATGGTGCACAATTAACGCCGAACGTTACGGTTTTGAGATTATAATCGGTGACAGGAGAGTCAGCCGACGTGCGAAATAAGATTCGCTGAAAATCTTTATCGTCCTCATGGATGAGTATTTGAAGATACATTTTTTCAATGTCGCCATTGAACACGAATCTGTGCATTCGCCACTGCAGAATGTGCATGAGATCTGGCTGGAGTGTGGGACCAATGTGCAACACGTCATTCAGGGATTTTCCTGAACCAGATGTTTTTGAGGCGTTGAATACCACGCGAACTTTGGTGGTCACCTAATCTGGTTTGACGAACGCATGATGTGGCAAGTAGAAAGAGAAGTATTTGCCATTGGAAATTATCTCGCATGGCTTCGTGTGCTTCATATGACCGAAGTCGAGATACTTTTGCAACACATTATTGTACATTGTGGCTAAGTCTCCTTTTTTCTGAAGCGATCGCTCCGTACTGAAAAACTGCTGAAGTGCAGCAGACCGAGAGTGGCCCAGAGACAGCTTTTTTGGAAATTCTTCCTTGAATGGAAGTCGCACAATGTATCGACAGGTTTGGGGCACGACTTGTTGATGTTGCATATATATGCTCACATGCCTGATCTTCAGGGGAAATTTGTAGAGGTTGTGAAATCTCCTCCTCTTCCCAAAACTTTCGAAGCTGAGAGCTGAGAGTTGCACTCGAGCACTCTTCTACTTGTGTCGAGAATGCCATTACCTTTTTGGTTATTGGACCACTGAGAATCCAGCCAAATATTTTTTTTTTGCGCAAGGATAGTGTCGCAAATCTTTTGTATACCTTCCAGCAGGATTTGTGGAAGTATATCGCTGCCGATTACCATATCAGTTTGAGCTGGTATGCGGCAACTTGGGTCAGCAAGTTCAAGGATCTTGAATCGCTGCCAGTTTTCACGGCTAATGGTGAATGTAGGAATGTGCCTCGTGGGCTGAGGTAACACGATAGCCTGTGTGATTATCCGTTGCATGGTTTTTGGTGCAACCAATGTGAGTGGACAAAGCTTTCAGGAGCTTTGTACTAAATGTCCACCCTTGCCGGAAATTTCGAACTTGGAATGTTCGAATGGTAGTTTCAATCGTTTTTGAACTTTCGAGGAAATGAAAGTTCTTTGCGAGCCTTGATCAATCAGAGCTCTAAGTTGAAACAATTCACCCTCGTGTTCAACTGCGACTATGGCAGTTGGAAGGAGAATTTTGCTATCATTGTCGGTGTGCAATGTGCAGCAGGGAGTGATGCCATTGTTGGCAATGTGTACTTGACCACTTGCTCGGACACCCATTAGTGCTATGGGTATTACAAAGGCAGTTTTTGCACAGCTTGGTTTGGGTTGCGAATTGTACTCGGTTTGGAACCGAAATTCGCTTAAATTGTGGGCAGACTCTAATGGAATGAGGGGACTTTCAGTAAGAGCAAGTTGTTTCCCTCTTAGGTTCTGCCACAAGGGTTTGCGTCCTGTTAAAGGACCTGTTTTTCGCAGCATTTTGATGAGCGACTGGTTTTTGTTTATTTTGGCTTGGATGAAGCCGGTTAAGTCTTTCGACTACTTCGTATCTTGAAGTAAGAAAGTCGTCCATTTGTGACCATGAGGGTAAATCTCTTCGAGCAGAGAGAGATTGTTCCCAAAGTGACAGTGTGGTTTCGGGCAATTTGGATGAGCATATGTACACCAATATGGGATCCCAACTGTTTGTCTGGACGTCTTGGGAATTAAGAACTGACATACAGTTGTTGATTGATGTTTGCAGCCTTTGAAGTTGCTCGCTATTCTCGAATTGAATAGTGGGCAAAGTCATTAAAATTTTAATTTGGTTGTCAACCAAGATACGTTTGTTTTCGTATCGTGACCGTAAAGCTTTCCAGGCCAGCTTGAAGTTATCATCGCTGAGCGGGTATTACTTGACGATGGAGCCGGCTTTTCCTTGGGTTTTGTATCGGAGGTGATACAATTTTTGAGCGCGGGAGAGCTTCGGGTGGTTGATGTACACCACTGTGAACATGTAACGAAAGGCGGGCCATTCTTCGTAACCGCCGTAAAATGTCTCCGTGTCACAAGGTGGGACTTGAAAAAAAACGTTTGCCTCTGCCGAGGTGTGTTCCACGCGGGGTGGTGGACTCGGTGCGGCGACTGCTTTAATCAACGACATTTGATCGGCAATTTTAGCTTTGGTCACCTCATATAATTCAAGGCAAGTGAAGTACTTGCCTTCTACCGAATTCTTAAAGTTTTCAGGTAGGCTGTCATCTGGCTTTGAAAAAACCAAATCATAGGCGGACTGAAGCCGTGCCCAACAATCATCTAGTGATTTGTCTTTTATCATAAGATATGATTCCGTGTGGTCTTGGATTGGCGCACAGTATCTCATGATACTGTCACTTTCCGCTATCAACTTTTGAGCGGATGGGTCAAAAGTTTTGGATTTCCGGCGCGGTGAGGGTTCCCTCTTACCACCGGTGGCTTCTTGCGAAGCATATTTTGACCTTGTCTCGATTTCAGATATTTTTGGTGGACTGTGTCCAAGTGGCATTTTGAATGTCGTAGAAGCTCAGACGTATATAAATTAATAGAAGATTTAATTAAAAATAGCTGAGTACCACCCAGGTATCGTTCGCAAAAAATAAGAAAATGTGTGTCAAACGGAAAAATTGCACTTTGTGCCACAGAAAATTAAGAAAATATTATAAGATCTTGTGGCGGTGTTTGTGTTTTTGTTTCTTGCAAATTACGTGAAGTTGTATTTGCTGTAATCTTTGGTTCAGCACTTTTTAACGTGGAAAACGGAGCGTCCCAATTAAATCCGCGGAATATGGATTTGAAAAAAAAATATTTTGTAAGAGAAACAAAATCACAAACACTTTTCACTATTATGTACGTGGTGAAATATACCTATGTATAAATATTTAATGTAAATAATATATAAACACTGAAGAAGTATTGGTTATATATCGCTATCTAGACAAGTGCAATAAGGTTGCATTCTCTGCAACTATTCGCTTTTTAGTTAAGAGAGTCGCTGTTGTTCATCGGACAATACAGTCCACATATACCAAACGCACTCTAGCTTATTTTCATATATTTCCACCTCGCTTTTCTCTGCGGCACTCACCAAGCTAAGAGAACGTAAGTCAAAGCCCGCTCTCCGACTTGAATACGTTCGGTACCAAGAACTCACCTCAGCGGTGAGCGGCTCTTTACGTACTATCATATCCACTTGTGCATTCCCGCACACATACATACATACGCACTGTAATCAAAACAAACTTTCTGTTTTTTCGTACTTCTTAAGTTAAGTTGTTTTTCGGCAATTTGTTTAGCCGAGTTCAACGAACTATGCGACCAACGGCAAAAATTGGTAAGCAGAGGAAAGTATATGTTTTTAATGTGCTAATATTTGTTCTTGCACAGTGGGACACAGTAGGCATATAAACTGCAACGAAATTTATTTTGGGGTATATAATAAATTTTGCATATTTGTACATATACCTATATATATATAAGATTGGCGGTAAGTGGCGATATACCGCTTTCCGGAAAACGGAATTTTTCTACAAAAATTTTAATAGCGGCAAATTGCCGTTGTGGAATTTTGTGCGGCAGGAAAATATCCGCAATTTTAATAGAACCGTTTTTGGCGAGAAAAAATACGCCTTTTATTTAATTATATATATATATATGTATGTATATACGTATGTATGCCCGTTGGCAGTTTATTAGAAATAATATAACTTTTAAGAATATGAAAGTTATATTATTTCAATTTTTAAGGAAATTAAAAATTTGCCTACTTACTACTTTCCTTGATTTATGTATGTATGTATTTATATGTACGTATCCGCTGCTTCTTTTGATAGTTTCGCCTGTTGTTGTTGCCGTAGCTGATAATGGCTACTGATGCTGCTGCTGATGATGGCTTCTGATTCTGGCTGCTTGGCTGATGTATGTAGCTCGATTCCCTTTATAAGAGTAGCAAGAAGTTTTTTTTTTCGAAAAAATTTATGTTTTTTTTCACAGTTTTTTTTTTTTTTGTTTGTATGTAATGTATGCACGTAAAAATTTTTTGCGTATGTGTATTTTTATGTTATTTATTTAAAAACCAAAATATTTATAATTTTTGCCTTTTTTCTGTTTTTGTATACGTGCACTTTTGTTTTTTGAACACACTTGTTTTTATTGATTTTTTCCACTTTTCAATAGTTTTTTAAATTAGTTTAGCGGATGTACGATACGGATTTTTTATATTTTATTTTTAAGTTTTAACATTTTTTATTTTCTAGGAGCTGGGCCACGGTTGGCTGCGAAGGACCATGAATATTTTGGTCGCTTGGTCCCTTCGCACTCACCTTGCTTGCACACACTTTGTTTCCGCTGTAAGGAAAGACTTTGTTTTTCCGATTTAATAGTTACAAAATTTAAATTTATTTTTATGATTTATGGAGTTTTGTCACACACAAATTTACAAATTTATTGGGTAAATGTAGTACAACACTGTGTTGACTCCGATAAGGGCGCGTGCGCGTAGTCCGACGATGTTAGCTGAACTGCCTTTCGCATAATTTGGCACGATGATGGTAGGCGGCCGTGCGCGCTCGGTAATCATTTTCGAAGTTGACGTAGGTCAACTGCCAAACTGCTGCGGCCAAGGATTGCGCGCACGGCCGTCGGATTGCGCTTTAAGCGGCGGCTTAAACAACCACCTACAATCTAAAGACTTCAGATTAATAAGTAGACATCTACCACGGTAGGAAGGAATTTGGTGGACAAAATGCAGAGAATGAAGGGCAAAATGAACAATGTTTTCTTGAGTCGTTCAACTCTATTGATATGACAAGCACAATAAGGTCTCCAAATTACGGCGGCATAGTCTAACTTAGAGCGCACCAGGGAGGTATAGAGTGACTTTAGGGTATACGGATCAGAAAAGTCTAAGCTGAAACGTCGAATAAAAGCCAACATAGAGTATGCTTTAGCTATCGTGCAGTTTAATTGGCTTTGAAATGAGAATCTATAGTCAAACACCACGCCAAGATCTATAACTTCAGTAGGGTTACCCAACTGAGAATCACCAATGTGGTAGGAAGTTGGGATAGGAGAGCGAGATTTAGAGAAGGTGACATGGTGACACTTATTTATATCTAAATTAAGCACGTTCTTATTACACCAAGCGACAACATTATCCAGATCCCTTTGAAGGTTCAAAGAGTCTGAGGGACAGGCTACCGTGGAGTAAATCTTCAGATCATCAGCATACAAAAGAAACTCTGAGAACTTAAAACAACTAGAAATGTCGTTTATAAAAATTACAAAAAGAAGGGGCTCTAGTATACTCCCCTGTGGAACACCAGAGGTCGCGATAAAGGGATGGGAAGATACATCGCCAACGACAACAACACAATTCCGGCGAGATAGATATGATTTCATCAACTTCAAAAATATTGAGTGGACTCCTAGGCTGTGTAACTTTGTAAGTAACATAGAGTGACTAACCTTGTCGAACGCTTTTGAAAACTCCGTATACACAGTGTCGACTTGAACATGATTGTGATAACTCGATATATAGTATTCAGAAAAACTGCCAGGTTAGAAACAGTAGACCTTCCGGCCATGAAACCGTGCTGATTTACACAGATCAAGCGGTTAATTGAGAAGTATAATTTTTGTTTTACGATGTATGCGAATAATTTTGAGACCGTGGATAATTTGGAAATACGTCTGTAGTTAGCTATATTATTCTTATTCCCACTTTTAAATATGGGGTCGATAAGAGTGACCTTCCAGGCATCAATAAACTCACCAACCTCTAGAGATTTGTTGAAAATTAGTAAAAGAGGATATGCGAATGCGTAGCAGCACTTGAGAAGGTATAAAGATAACCCATCCACATCATACATACGAACAAATGCAAGACTAATTATGTCCTTATAATACAAAGAGTTCTCACGAATCGAGGATCACGTCACATTTGACAGTTAAGTTTATCTTCCAAAATGGAAAATATTTTGTCTGCTGAGTGTTTGGTATAAACTCGACTAATGATGTGCGTCTGGAGATGCCTTTGCAGTCGATAAGTAATGATAAAGAATATACTTTCCTCGCAAACAAAAAAATGCGATTGTTGAACCTCGAAAGCAACGACGGAGAAGTTTTCCGATGAATAAATAGTGCAATTGTGGCTAACCGGCATTCTTATGTGCGTTAAAATCTTAGTTATAAACAAATTGAAGATAATTGCTAAATCACACTTACATCTATTACAATCGATGACCACACTTTTGTTTTATTATATTCCCATCCAAAATCACATTTTTTGTAAGCCCAGGTTGCGTTTGGCCTTTGAATATTGTTATAATTAGAGTCAAAATTGCCAGTCCAATTAACATCATAACGGTAGCATTTACTATAAGTCTCCAGATTTTCCTAAAATTAAAAATTAAAGATTAGTAAATGGTTTTGGAAAGAATATACAAATAACGCTTTCTTAATAAATAGTTATATGAATAATAGTGGTATTCATGTAAACCAATAACTTTATCAAGTAGATATTCTTACAAATTTAACCTTTAACTGGGGAGGTGGTGGTAAAATTTACCCCCTCTTTAAATCTTTTTGAATTACTCTCCTATGTTGCGCTCCAGCAACTTCATTCTCTCAGTATCTTCTCATTTCGTTGTCGTTATTGATCAGTTATGTTTTTGCTGTGGAAGGTATAGCGTGGGCGGAGAAATGCTGGTGTAAAAATTACCACTCCTCAACGTTTATGCAACTTTTTCTTTCAAGGAAGGTTGACCTGTATTTTTTACAATTACATTTTTTTATTATGATCTCTTGTATTTTTTTAAATATATATTTTTTGCTGTGAAAAGATGCCCCTTAAGCTTTAGATTAATTTTTATTTTACACTTTTTTTATAAGTTTACTATGTGATGTTTTCGTTCTTGTGAATAATAAAAGCCTTTTGAATTTGTTGATTTTAAAAGAAAAAATTAAATTTTGTATTTATTTGAACTTTAAAATCTAGTAACTTTGTTTAAAAGAAAAAATAATTATAAAATGGCCAGTTTGTATTCAAATTTCCACCTAAAATTCGAACGGATAAAATTTACCGCCAGGTCATAGACTATGTCCAAAAAATTCACCTCTATAGTTAAAGCTTAAGCACTCTGTTACATGAACGCCCCATACTCTCCTTTCGTTTACACTTGCGACAATAATCGTGTTTTCTTTGGTTATCGGAGTCAGTATCAGTAATTTTATAATTTGAAGAAAGTTAAAAGAAGCAATGACAGAATGTGTGTTTGTGTATGAATTCATTTGTCACTGCTACCAAACTGTGCGGGCAAATTATCAGTGAAACAAAACAAACAGAACGGATAATAAATTGCACCAGAACTGTATCAGTTTCATATCGTTGTTGCTGAAGTTGCCTGAAAAATTTTTATGCGGATCCCGATTAGTGTCCAAGAAAACACAGCTAGAGTTGCGACAGAGTTGTATAGGCCTCAGTTTATTTAGTGAAAACGCTGGAGAAATTTATCGGAAATGTGTAAACGAGTTTCCATAAAAATTTTGACAGTTAATTTATAAGGTTTACACAATTATAAGTTTATACGGTTTATAATGCATTTATAAGGTTTGATAAATACCCTTAATATTTAATTTTAACCATGTGTGTTATAACAGTTGTTATGAATGGAAAGTCCCTTACCAATTTCTTATGGTACTATGGCTAGTTAAAATTGTATTCTATATTCTGATTAAGAAAAATTTAAAACCCCCTCTTCAATACCACCTACGGATGTCAAAAGATGCATGCTAAAAGCGCAACCCTCAATATTACGTTTAAAAAGTCGCGCATCGCGGATTTCTATTTTCCATATAAATTACTTAGAAAAAAATTTTTTTTTTCTCGTTTCTGAATTATCGAACTGAAAAGTGAGATGCATATTTTTGTAGGAAATAATCTAGATGCTGTAAAAAACGTCTTATATAATTTTTTGATAAACCCACCGGTTTATCGTCTATTTAAACTTAAAAATAAATGTATTTCAATATTACAGTTTTTTCTCCAATTTTGGTAAATTAAAATGATCATTAAATATTGGATATTTTTTTTTATAAAAATCCTGCAAATTGTAATTCCTTGTTAGAAAAAGTTTTTAAAATTCATTTTTAGTCAAAAAATTATTAAACAAACTTTCGAACATAACGCAATACAATAGAGAGGAGTTTCATTAAATTTTCCCGAAATGGAAGTTTTTTAGTAAAGTTAAATTTCCAAGACTTATTAAACCTTACAACTTCAATTTTTAAATGACTTCGTAGATGAAAATAACTTAATTATCTTGCCTAAAATAGGAGAAAAAAGTGTAATAATGCCATAAATTTAATTTTAAGTTTGAATAACTGTTAAACCAGACGTTTTTCGTAGAGCGTTTAATTTTCTACAAAATTGTGTATCGCACTTTTCAATACGGTAATTCAAAGACGACAAAACAAATTCCAAATTTGAAAACAATTTTTTTCTAAGTAATTTATATGGAAAATAGATATCTGCGATGCGTGACGTTTTAAATTTCATATTAAGGGTTGAGATTTTGACAGGCATATTTTGACATCCTCCAAAGGTACTGAAGGAAAGGTTTAAAAAAGTCGATTTTTTTAATCACTCTAATATATATTTACATACATATCGTTACCTCAATTCACAAAGGCCCTAACCAACAACTTTTTTTTTTATTTTACAGAAGAAACAAAAAACATTAAAAAAGAATATCAATAACAATAGCTTATCAATAATAATAGCTTATGAAAAGTGGCATGTAACTCCGTTGTTTTGGGTAATAACACTTCACAATTTTTATTGAAGGTGTGTTTTAATATATCCTACTAAAATCTGTTAAAATCGCAGTTTCGAAAAGGAAATCGTCTCTTAATTCTTGGGAATGTTGTTTCAGTGATGTAAGTTCTTATGACACGACAGAGATTTCAATTTCTTGTATAATGAAAACATAACAATATGGTTTCAAGTAATAGCTTATAAGTTCCAAATCTTTACTGCATGATAAACTAAATACTTAATATTATTAATATATTTTAATTGAGATGTCTTTAAATTTTTCTATATAATTAATTGCCATTATTTTCCTTTTTTTCATCCGTTTTGTTTTATATGTATATTAGAGTGGTCCATAAAAACACTGTTTTTGGAAATTCATAAACGCTACATCAAAATATTGTTATTTGTGATAAAGAAAATAGGCACGTATTTTTCTATTAAAAAAAAAAAACAAAGTTTGTTTAGAGGTCGTGCTGGTCGGTTGTTTATAAAAACGCTGATGTTCTAATTTTTTTTATTTTCGTGACATGTTTAAATGCAGCTAAAAGTGTAAAGTGTAATTTTAGTAATTGTTTTTTAATTTGATCGCCATATTGGATCCGCCATTTTGAATTTAAGGAAATTAACTTCAGATTCGTGATCAGCGACCGCAAAAACTCCCAAGTGCCGGTTTCGAACAAATCCAATCTGTTTTTAAAGAAGTGATCGCTATTTTGGATCCGCCATTTTGAATTTTGAAAAACTGACTTCAGATTTTTAATTAGCAATCCGAGAAACCCCCTGATTACAATTTCCAACCCATAATAATGCGTAAATTATTCAGCATCAACGTTTTAATTTGAGGAGTATCTTTTCGAGAGCATATTTTCGGGAACTAGGCCCATTCTAACTGTCCAGGAAAGGTATGTAATTATAATACCAGAGTAATGATATGTAAAAACCACATTTTTAGCTGCATTTGAACATGTCAAGGAAATAAAAAAATTTAGAACATCAGCATTTTTATAAGAAACCAATCAGCACGATCTCTTAAAAAAACTTTTTTTTCAAAAAAAAAAACGTTTCGCTTTTTTTATCACAAGTAACAGTAATTTGAGCTTGTGAGTTTCCAAAACAAAAATTTTTTGAACCACTCTAATGTATATGCATATGGCCGATTATTTGACTGGCTGCGTTAAATTCGTACACATTTTTTCTAAAATATGAATCAATTGTCCACTAAATAACACAAAACCAACTGGGCTTTTTAGGTGATTTGATCAGGCACGATCAAACCTATGTATGTATGTAATAAATCCTTGGGTTTCGAAGTTATAGGCATTCGAATATGCACTGGCTACGTTACAGTATTTGGAAGTTTAATGAAGGGTTGTGTCAGAAAGTTTGAAATTTCTGCGAAACGGGTGAGTGAATATTGCTAGCTTTTCAGTATGCCACCTACAGTGAATGCAGGTGGTCATCTGCTTACCCAATTGTTGCAAATTTTAGGTTTTTGACAATTTTTGCTAATAAAATTTGGGCACTGGCATCGTTACACAAAACACTGGCTATGTTACACGTACGGTTCGCTTGGGCAAGATTTAACCAAAAGACTTTGTTCATCCATTTTTTGTTAGCATTCTTATTCTGTCATCATAAACAACTGTTTGAGCTAAAATTGGGATCTTCTATTGCAGGATTAAAAAATATAACCCGATTATCGAAAATTCTAACTAGGTCAAAAATCATCCTACACTAAAATTTTTTACCGAATCTTCGTATTTTCGTCGCAAATAATATTTATTCAACTATAATATAAAACCACTTATGTTCAATAACTTAAAATATGCAAAAGCTCATCTAAAGTATCATGTTATGTGTTTTCTTTGTAATCTGTTTAGGTCCGCGACCTAAATATATTGCACCACCCTAATACGCGTTTTGTGACTTGATGTAAGAGCCACTACCAGCCGCTAACAATAAGCCCCACTGTACGGTAACTTAGTTGAGGGGAAACTTAACGAAAGTTACTATGCGGTGGGCAACATCCCTTTTCGTTTGTTAGCACTTTTTCACTTCTTAGAAGACAGCAAGGAGATCACGTCAGCTATCACACCACGTTAGGTAAGCCATCTTTTGTGCGCCACACTATTCAAACTCATCGATAATTACAAATAAAACGACCTTTAATTTCGATGCACTAAAACTACTGTGTCTTTTATTTATTCTTATTTTCGTTACATTAAATTTACGCTGGTGCGCTCCATCTATGTGCGACGCCACCTGCGTAAATATTGGTCTTCGAGCCTAAAAAGTAACCACATTATACAGTCCACATAGCATCACATCTGAGTTTTTCAACTGCCTCAACCGATCACCATATTTTTCCACATTGGTCACAAGAGCATCACGTTCGTTTACATCTACGACAACCTGAGTTTTTCCAACCACAACCAACGTACCACAAGAGCTACATCAAGCGTTTTTTCTTCGGTTTGCTACACAAGCAGCGATTTTTTTGGTTCATCGCTTAACCGGCTGTTCAACAAATCAACGTTTTGTTCTGCATCACATTGACCACAAGCAGCACGTTTGCATCACAGCATCACGTTGGCATCACAGCACCACTAATTTCAGCGACACATTTTTTAACAAACCAGCATATCGCACTACACGGCATATAACAACACATTAAGGTATGTGGTTGAATTTCATTGCACTTGTGTGTGTACGAATCTTCAAAAAAAAAACGCGCGTGATTATTTTGTAAAAATAAAAAGGGGAGAAAACTCAGTGCTTAATATTTTTCCGAAAACAAAAAAATATAACATTTTCACGTTTATTGGTGTATCGGCTATCATAAACGAATTGCGCGAACGTCCATTTTGGTCCTTGAGACGGTGTTGTTTGTGTAAAATACCAGTTGCATTTACCGAAGTACAAGATTGCTAAAATTTATTCTTTTCTTGCAAAGCACAGAATTTAGTTTTTTTTCTCATTTTTACGGGCTTTCCCTTTTTATTTAATTTTATTAACCGTGTAACTTCAAGTATTTTTGCGAAAGTCCTTTAGTTTCTTTTTACATTGCACTTGTCTATTATAAGTGGCGCGCTTGTACATATTCCTGATCGATCCACTGGGTTGTTTCCCCCATTTATTGTTGCACAAAATCACAGCCGTGCTTGAACAAACACAGTTTTTTCATCAGAAATTTTAAACAAATTGCAAACTGTGAATTTTAATTATTTACACACGTATATAACATTTTTGATAAGTTGGGTGGCGAGTGACTTGCACATTTCTTTTGCATATACGCATATATACGTAATTACGTACTCGACAGTTTCACTTGGCTGGAAAATAAATAATTCATTACTTAAATATACAAATTATCTTTTGTTGTTCTTATAAGAACTAAGCTTATTTCGGGCTAAGCGGTTAGTGGCAATATTTTCCTACAAATCGGCGATTTCTATTACTACAGACAAATTTCTTTTCTTGCGTCCAATTGAGTGGTCTTTGATTGTCAAAAATGGATACATTTATTCGTCAGGCAGATTCAGTAGCTGAATTTGAATCTGACTACAACTCTATGCAGCCATAAGAGCATACAAAGCACTCCTTAGCTTTCCAAAAGGAGGAATTAAAGGCTCTGTGGAAAAAGGTAAAGGGGTTTTATGATGAACTTTGCGCATCAAAAGAGCTCGAAACCAAAGACCTGACATCGATTAAAAAGAAGTATAAAAGCACCTACTTCAGTTTTTTGCGGTGCCAAGCAGCAATGGCTGATCTTTCAGAGCAACTCGCAAAGACTGAAAAGGAAAGCGAATACAAGTCAGGTCGCGAGCTGAACATTCATCTCCCCCCTTGTGACACAGACGTTTTTAAAGGAGATTATCTTTCGTGGCCATCGTTTAGGGATATGTTTACGGCCATATCTATACATATAATAAAATTGTAACAGGTCGATGTCTGTAAATTATAGATATTAAAGAAAAATTAATATGGGGGGTCTTTATTAGAGCACCAGAAGCCAAATCAACCATTTTTAGAATTTTTGTCTGTCTGTCTGTCTGCCTGTCTGTCTGTCTGTCTGTATGTTTGTTCACGCATCACTCGAAATCGAATGCATGGAGTTGAATGCAGTTTCCACCGATGTATTGCTAGCGGCCTAACTTAAAATATATGAAAAAAAAATTAGAGAGTTGTCACCTGTTTGAAAATTGGGGTTTAAGTAAATTGATAAGAACAAATGAATTTTGCAATATGGGCGTCAAAAGAAAGAGGCTGAAGAAGGCTTACAGCCGAAAATATTTTTTTTTGGGTTGCCACCTGTTTGAAAATTTACATTTAATTTGATTTATAAGATAAATTTAATATTGCAATATGGGTATCAAAGTGAAGGGGTTTAGGAAATTTTATTGCCGAACATATTTTTAGGGAGGGCTGCCTAAATTTATTTATTTATTTAAAATTTTTGTACAACTAAGACAATTCAGTCTTTTATATGTACATCAACAAAGAATTATAATCTATACTTACATAATTTGCCAAGAAAAGATCCAAACTGAAATACATGAGTTCTTAATGTAAACTTAATACTAATACAGCAAATGTAAATGATTAAAGAGGAAAACGAAGATGGATAATGTAAGAGAATAAGTAGAAGAAGAAAGAAAAAGGAAAAAAGGTACACACCAAGATTATTTGTAGTCAGAGGACATATCACGGCCACTAAAGTATTGAATTATTAACTTTTTGAAGTTGCTTCTATTCAGTCTAGCTTTAACACTTTCCGGAATCGAGTTCTACAGTCTTACAGCGCTAATGAAAAACAGTCGACTGGAAGTAAGCGAATTATATTTAGGGACAACCAAGCTGTTATGTCTCTGTGATTTGGTTAGTTGAAGCTTTTCATACAAATATTGCGCGTCTTTCCACTCTAACAATTTATACAAAAAAATGCAGTTTCTTGCAGCCAAAAAATTTATAATACTGCAACCAAGAATTTTATCGCGCCATGGCGATATATGAGCATATCGTCCAATGCCATACACATACCGTGTTACGTTATTGAAAGCTACATTCAACTTGTTGACTGACTTTGAATCAAGTTTGCTATAAACTATTTCGGAATATGTGAAATGGGGCAAAATTAACTGCATAGCAAGTTTGCGTCGTGTTTCCTGAGGCGTAAACGAAGCAGACATTCCTAGCCTACGTAAAGTTACATACACATTACTTACTACTTTATTAACATGATCACAACAGCTTAACTTATTAATTACAATAAAGCCTAAGTTCTTAATTTTCTCAGTGGTCATGAGGGCGGCTGTACCAATCCACAGAGGTGGGATGTTGGTAGGGTCTATTACACTTTTACATATAGGCGTGACAAACGACTTAGCAGCATTTAAACATAAAAGACTCCTCTGCGCCCAACACAAGATACCGGACCGATCACTATTAACCTTATAACATATATCCTCGACGAGACCTATACGATTCGAAAGGTACAGCTGAATATCATCAGCATTCGCATAGACATTTACATATTTGCACCCCGAAAATACATCATTTACAAACATACTAAACAATAGAGGACCAAGGATTGATCCCTGAGGGACACCTGCTTTGATAGCTTTGAACTGTGAAGAAACATTCTCACCCTTAACTCGTTGAACTCTGCCCTTAAGATAGTTAGACAAAAGTTTTATCGCACTATTAGAGAATGCAAAGTGGTGCCTGAGTTTCCGACATAACAAAGAGTGGTTGACTGAGTCAAATGCCTTAGAAAAGTCTAAGAGGCATAGAATAGTTAGATCTCCATTATCGTACGGCATTCTAATTTCATCCAAAATTTTAACCATAGCAGTGGCACAGCTATGCTTGGGTCTAAACCCAGGCTGCAAAGGAGAAAGCAAATTATTTTTTTGAATGTACATGGAGATTTGGTCAGCCATCAAAAACTCACACGCTTAAGAAAATGCTGGTAAGATACTTATGGGCCTGTATTCACAAGGGTTCGACGCAAGTGGTTTTTTAGGAATAGGCAAAATAATTGCTTTTTTCCAAGCATCTGGAAAACGGCCACTAGAGAAGAAATGATTTATTATATGGGTAAGGGTACTTATAATAAATGGGAGCACGATTTTAACAAATCTTAAATATATTCCATCATCACCAACAGCATTCGACTTAATAGCCATAATTGCCTTCACTCACGCAGAGAAACGCAAAAGAATCTAAAGTTATACAAGCATCTAAAGGGGTATCATCAGAGATAGTAGAGTTACTGCAGTTTTCCGAACCAATAAAAAAGTCACTTAACAAATCAGGGTGAATTTTGCACTGCACTTTATTTTTCCCATGTATGTTTAAATGCTACAAGTTGCTCCACAATTCTTTAGATGGGAGAGAAGGATTCAGTTTTTGTTTACAATACCACCTTTTAGCTTGTTTAATGATAACGGTGGCTTCATTTCGCGCGGTCTTGTACGCATGCCACGCAGTATCAGTATTCGACCTTCTCCATTTGGCATGCAACTTGTTGCGTTTCTTTATAGCAAAACTTACTTTTTTATTAAACCAAGGGCATGATGTATTAATAACGTTTGCAGTACGGACGGGGACATTGCGATCAAAAAGGGTAGTTAAATTATTATTAAGGCATTCGAGCTTCTTGTCTACCGTTTCATAATACAGACATTCATTCCAATGAATAGAAGAACAATCAGAGAACAATGCACTATTATCTAACGAACGAAAATCACGATACGAGAAAGCAACACAAATTGCAGAACGTTCAAACACTACATCAACAGTACAGAAAATTAAATCATGGTCAGATATAAAAAATAGTTGGTAAAATTTAAGAATGTAGGTCAGGTCAAAGATAATAAAATAATCTAAAAGGCTAGGCCTAGAGTTGTTTGCATATCTAGTAGGCGCTAATTCCTTAACAACGAATAGCCCAGCTGCTGAGATTTGATCACGCAGTTTGATACTACTAGAGTCATTGACAAGTAAATTAACATTAAAATCACTACAGATAACATAACATTCATAATCTATTAAAAATACAGACAATTCAGAGAAGAAACAATCTAACATGAAACATTTGTGTGGATTATACACTCAAGAAATCAAAACTTTGGTTATACCGTCGGAAACCTCTGAAATTATAAATTCTGTATCAGAACCTGCAGACTTTGCAAGAAGCTTGATTTTAAGAGATTTCTTGCAGTATATGGCCACACCGCCCCCTTTCTTGTGCTTACGATTACATTATAATTGTTGATGCAGCAATGAAGGTCAGAAATAAGATCACTAAACCATGTCTCAGAAACACAGATAATGTCTACTAAAGACTGCTCAAATATGTATCTAACATAGTCCATTTTATCAGAACTCAGGCTTCGTGCATTAAAATGAACTATGCTAAGACCAGCCGACTGTTTACACAAAATATCTAACATAAGCTTATGAGGGGTATTCTCGAAGTCTTGCACGATGCACGGATTGCACGAAATGCAAAAATACTATTCCAAATTTCGAAGAGTACGAGAGCACCCCATTGCAAAGAGGAAGCATGCATGGGTAGCAAGCAGCGAAATTATGTATCAAATACAATAACAAGAGACTGCAAAAAAAATTAAGTGAGCGAGATGAGAGGAATGAGAGAAATATGTAGCTATTCCAACAACAAAACAACTAGCAAAGGGTCGCATTTATCTTGCTATGCTATTTTGCAAAATATATACATGGGTTTCGACGTTGCATATTTAGCAGCGATAGGAAATGTTGTCTCCCATGTATTTTGTTGTTGTGTGTTTGCAAGTTATGCAATCCGTGCTACGTGCAATGGGTTTGCAAGATTTGGAGAATACCCCTATGGTTTCCATCAGCGCCAGATGCTTGTTTAACAGTCATGTTAAATTAATTACTCTGCACTGAACTGAATAAGAAACAACTATGTAAACACAAAAAAACAAAAGAACAAATATATACATATGTGTGCATATAACTACAAATCATCAGGGCAGGAAAACCAAATAGAAGTGAAAGAATTGAAAGTGAAAGGAACAAGAAGGGAGAAAAGAGAAACTTGGTAAAACTTAAAACTAACATTACATACAAACAATTTATTGCAGGGCATAATTGATTTGACAAACACATGAAACTGACTGCTTTAAGTTGTGCCCACAATTTCATCAATACTTTTCTTGTCGTACACTCGAATCGCCGCATCGCAATCCCTTTTTCGTACAAGCACATGACCGCGTATTGAAAAAGCAGCTGAGAGATGTTTTTGACGTCTGAGTTGGGCGGCATAGTGCATAATCTCACGGTTCGCTCTCGAAAGGCTTTCATGTATGTGGATGCTTGATGTACCTTCCACAGCAATGTCATTTAATGCAAGAGCTCTTTTGTTTGCTTTGCAGCAACCAGCTACTGATTTGAAGAGTCTAGTGCGCGCATAAGAGGACTGCAGCTTAACAACAATAGGTGAAGATGCGTTGTCGCTGATTTGTTTCGTAGCCGGCGCTCGAAATATTTCTCTTACTGCTGGCATCTCATGTTGTACTGCGCTGCAGATGTTAGAGAAAATCTCCACACAACTCTTATTCACAGCGTTAGCACGGTGGAGAGAATACAGAGGTGGCGCCGATGACGATACCGCTACTCGGCTCTCAGTGATTTTGACAGAATCAGCTGTTTTGGTGACGTCATAGTAGAGAAGACAGCAGTAGTGATGTGCTGAGTCAATACTTTTAAGTACCCAATACTCTCGATACTCGGTACCGAAACATTTAGGTTTCGAATAAAAGCGCACATAGGCCAAAAATATGGAAAAACGCCTAACAAAACCCGAATGTAAGAGCCAATAGAGCTTTTTTACTGATTCAAATGAAAGATGTATATATGTCGGTTCGATGCCATAATACAGAGAAACCCTTACTTGTTTGAAGCATTTTTGTTCCAGCTGAATCGGACGATATCATTTTTGTAGGCCTGGGACAGATTCTGTAACCAGTTAATGACAATTTTCGAATCGGTATCGGTTTTGTCGACGTTTGATATCAAATATTTGTAAGTCAACAAGTGCGATATCGATCCGAAACTTGTCGCTAACTTCTTCATCCGTCAAAGTATTTTTCTTGAACCTTGGATCGACTAAGGCTAAAACTGATAAAATAATATTTTTTCTGTGGCGATAAGCTCAAGTGTTTTAGCCGATATCATAGAAATTAGTAATGAAAGTTTTTTCTAAACCTGAAATGCATATAATGGCGAGGGTTTTATGTAAATAATCGGTATCGGATACCGAAAAGGAAGTATAGGGTACCGAAATCTTTTTTAAGTATTGGGTACCGAGTATTGGGGACAATTCAGCACATCACTAGTCGCCCTCATTCTCGCCGCTCTCAGTTGTCAACTCTACGATGACGTCACGCTAAAATTACTCTCACGAATTCTGCTGCAATCGGCGCAATCTTGTATTCTATCATTCTTGCAGCATTAGGTATGCCGTTGATGATCAAGTCAATAGCAACGGTCTCGTTTTCATACCGAGCCGCTCTCTTTTCAGCGCTAGCACTTCAGCTTTGAGAGAAGCAATCGCCTCACACGTCGATTCCACAGCAGTCAGCCTCACATCCCAGAACTGTACCGTAGTCTTAATGCTCTGCATCTCCGCTGAAATCTCATTCTCTCAAAAATCAAATCTCTCTGCATCAGTCTCTCTTCAGTGCTCTTTATACTCCCACTCAGCTGTTATATCATGCCCTGCTTTTGTTTTTCCATTTTCGCCTCCAGCTGTTGTAGCCAATGTGCAGTTTGCAAACTCTCACCATCTCGGCATTTACCATGATGGGGGGTGTTACCCTTCGGCGGGGACAACTTTGCACTTCTTGTTACTTTCTTTTCGACCGACATAATGCAAATAGAATTATTTCAATTTGGAATTATTTCAATTTCAGCGCGAAAAACAACGTTTGCTTAAATGCAGAAAATCAGCGGCAGTTTAACACACAGGCCTTAGCTTGACAAGTATTAAAATCAAGTATTAATTAAAGAAAAGTTGACAAAACCGGCAGCACAATGTTTACACGTCTACTCAGTCATAGCGCTCACAACGTATTGTATTGATAAAATAAATGAAATCTATATCTACATCTATAATATAATAAAATTGTAACAGGTCGATGTCTGTACCTTATAGATATTAAAGAAAAATTAATATGGTGGGTTTTTATTAAAGCTACAGAAGCCAAGTAAACAATTTTTAGAATTTTTGAATCTCTGTCTGTCTGTATATTTGTACGCGCATCAGTCGAAAACATGGAATTGAATGCAGTTTTCACCGATGTATCGCTAGAGATCTAGCTTCCAACATAGAAGAAAAATTAGAGAGTTGCCTCCTGTGTTTAAAATTTCAGTTTAGGTCAATTGATACGGTAAAGTTAATACTGCAATATGGCTGTCAATAGAAAGAAATTTACAAAGGCTTACAGCTGAAAATATTTTTGTGGAAGGTTGCCACCTATTTGAAAACTTTAATTAAATTTAATTGATAGCATAAATTAAATATGGAATTATTGGCATCAAACTAAAGAAGCTGTGAAATTTTAATGCTGAAAATATTTTTAGGGGATTTGCCAACTGATTGAAAAATTGTATTCATTAAAATTTGTAAAATAAATGAAATATTGCAATACGAATATTAAACTAAAGAGGATTAGGAAGCTTATTTTTGAAAATATTCTTGAAGCGGGTTGCCACTTATTTGAAAACTTTAATTCAGTTAAATTTATAATATAAACTAAGTGTTGCCATATGGGTATCAAACGAGAGTATTTTAGAATAATAAAATATCAACAGGCCGATATCTGGACATAATAGATGTTAAAGAAAAATTAATAGGGGGTTTATTAGATCAACAGAAGCCAAATATAAAATTTTGGTATGTTTGTCTGTATGTTTGTAAGCGTATCACGCAAAAGCTAATGTATGGAATTAAATGCAGTGTTCACCGATGTACAAATTGCTAGAGCTCTAATTGAAAATATAGAATCCATTTTTTTTGTTTAATTTTTAGTCTATCATTATTCCTAGGTATTTGAACGTATTAACTTTTTCCAGTGCGTCGTTGTTTATATTTAGAGTTAGCAACGGACCGTCCTCAAAATTTCGCCTTGATATAACCACAAACTTAATTTTTTTTTTTTTGTGTGGAAGGTTTTGCGCTAAAAAAATTAAAACTTTTCGTTGTTGCTGCCAAAAAATTAAGAAATCTGAGACGTCACTTTTACAATTTCATACAGTTCTCTTTAGAATGTACTAGCAGACCCGGCGTACTTCGTCCCGCCCAAAAGTTTTATATATTTTATTGAAACTTTTTGGTCCAAGATTTTCACCAACAATTCACGTTTACAATTTTCATAGGCACATTCGTCTGCTAAGATTATGGTTTGGTGGTCATTTGCCGCTTTAAATAACCTAAGGAAAGTGTTATATCCGTGAAGAAGTTCTTGAAATTCTCCAGTTGTGCGGCATTTTATGGCACGGTTATTCGCAAAGCGAAATAAAATTTTTCCTCTTCACTCCCTGGCGGCAACAACCCGGTTCTATAGTGAATGTCCTAGAAGCTTTACAGTATAGTTGGTGGCAATTTCAAAATTGGTGCGAATCATTGTTCTACAGAAATGCAATATACATATACTTATTTCAGACGAAATACCTTAAAAGTTTGAACGCAACGCAGGAGCGTTCGATATACCCAATGGTGCAACAGGTCGATTTAATCTGACCTTCACGGCCCCTTTTCTCACTTGGCTATTTTTAGTAATAGCTCGACTTCAGCACCACTTGGCAGTACGTTTTTGCTATAGTATTGCATACATATTTAAAACATTAGCCAAATCGGATCATAAATAAGATTTTTAGTAATAACTCAAATACAGCACCAACTGTCGGATTAAATTGTGAAACTAAACCATCCAGAAACCCACCAAAACACACAAAAAGTTTCGTTAAAATCCGTACAACCATTTAGGAGGATTTTACTAACAAACACACCTACAGAAGAATTAAAAAATACATTCAAAGATAGCTAAAGGTCGGTACGTTTGTAGGCCTCACACCCCTTTTCAAATAGCCCAAATTTTCTTCATGAGTATGGGCTTGATTTCAACTACATACATATCTCCACATGAAGTTCCAGTACTGTACCATGCATACTTTCAGAGATATTCAGTATACAAATTCGATTTATATGGGAGGTGCCACGCCCCCTTTTCCAACAGCTGCCCTCTTTCTTCATGAGTATGCGATTGATTTCGTATATCTCCATACCAAGTTCCAGAACTCTACCATGAACACTTCCAGAGATATGCAATATGAAAAATTTGGTTTGTACGGAAGATGCCACGCCCTCTTTTCCAATAGTTCCAATTTTTCTCCAAGAGTATGCGATATATTTCGTACATCTCCATACAAAGTTCCAGTACTCTACCAAAAAATTTCCAGAGATATGCAATATGAAAAATTCGGTTTGTATGGGAGATGCCACACCCCTTTTTACAATAGCTTAAATTTTTCTCCAAGGGTATGCGATTGATTTCGCATATCTCCATACCAAGTTTCAGAACTCTACCATGCACACTTTCCGAGATATGTAGCATGAGAAATTCGGTTTTTATGGGAAGTGCCACGCCCCCTTTACATATAGATTTTTTTTAGCCTAAAACCATCCTTGGGACACGTGGGGCAGGTGGCAGTTTCAAAAAAATCGGTTCAGCCGCTCTCGAGCCTTGCGAAAACTAAAAAACGGATTTAAAAATATATATCATTTGAGATTTATTATACATATATTATAATTATATTTTGACAGTATCCGTTGTTTCTGATTGGCGCAAAAAAATCTTCGCCCCTTGATATGGTCGCTGCTCAAAGCTTATATTCGAAATTGCATGAAAATTGGAAAACAGGAATCTATAAGCTTATCCAGACAAAAAGCTATCTACGTACCGAATTTTAAGCAAATCGGACCGTAAATAAGATTTTTTCGAATAGATCGGTCCCTGGTCCACTTCTCGGAAAAACTGGATCATATATGCTAATATATGCTAAAAAGCTACTTACGTACCAAATTTTAAGCAAATCGGACCATAATTAGATTTTTTCGAATAGACCGGTCCCTGGTCCACCTACCCGAAAAAATTTTTTTAGCCTAAAACATGGTGGTTACCGAAAGCTATTTATATACAAAATTTCATGAAAATCGGACCAGCCGTTCGCGAGATTACCTGTTACAAAAAAAAGGGACTTCTCTTTATATAATTAGTATAGATTTCACTAAACTAGCCGTAGTTATGGCAAAAAGTGGTAACTATTGAAAAGGCTGGATCGGTATACATTTACGTAAAGGCGCAAGTATCATTCTATTGGGAACCATTTTCTCCTAGATTTCTAAATCCCATTGAACTATTGTAACTTTGTCTTTAATTTTCAGTAAGGTAAAATTTATGTGAAAATTTTGAAGAATTTTTTTAAATTTTTCACAAAGGATGGAGCTTTGCTTTAACGAGTTTCGCTATACACTGTCCTATCTACATACCTATTTGCATAAAATGATAACCGTTTTCGTTGTTCGGAATAAACGCAAAAAACACTGAATAGAGTTCGGTAAGATTGTCGGAGGTTATCTTACATACATACGTGGTCCAATTACATGCTACTAGAAAACTCGCTAGGTGGTGCTGGAGTAGAATTATTTATAAAAATCTTATTTATTAACCGATTTCGTTCAAATTTTAAATGTGAGCTATGTAGGATTCTTGGCCCTCCTATAACAGAAAACTCACTTCTGTGCTCTTGAGTTTCCCTATAAGAATTTTTATTGGCATACGCATCGCACCAATGTTGAAGTTGCAAGATCATAGAAGAATATTACGCACGCTTGGCAGAGATATCACAGGTGGAAATAAGACCAACGGTAAAGCTCATGACACCGAAAGGGATTGGTATTCCATATGGTATCACAGCGTTACTATTATTGGCCTATGTGTGAGGAGGATACTGCGCCTTAGTGGTTTCAACTTAAATCAAAAATTTTGACTTTACAGACTAATTTTGTTTTTAAACGCTCTTTTGCATTGGCCAAAGCAAAAGATCTTATTTGGTGCCGCGAAGTAAGCGTGCATTGACTAGTATATTCTAAATACGCGTCTTACCACAGCTGAGAAGGTGTATCACCTCCGGCAAAAAAACTCAGGGGGACGCCAAAGAAATAGGGCAGAGATCCCCATTAACCAACGATGCCTTTGGTGCGGCCTGGAAAAATCTATGTTACAGGTACGAAAATAAACGCATCCTGGTCAATGTTCAATTAAAGGAATTATTTAATTTAAACGCAGTTGAGAGTGAATGCGGTAGCTCCATCAAGAAACTTCAACGCGACATAAATAATTGCATTTCGTCGCTTCAGTGTCATCAGATTGGTGTTTCAAATTGGGATGCAATATTCACATATTTATGTTCGACAAAACTGCCAGAAACGACACTGGCGCTATGGGAGCAAACCATAGAAAATAAAACTGAGATCTCCAAATGGGTATATGTGGATAAATTCCTATCCAATCGGTTTCAAACACTGGAAACCATCACAGGTATTAGGGGAGATATCGCCTGGAAACCTAAACCTCCAAGCTCTCGGACTGCTACAGAGACGCCTGCAAAAAAGCTTGGCGCCTTCCAAGCCAGTGTAGCAAAGGCAACATGTAAAATGTGCAACAGCAATTCGCACAAGCTATAAAAGTGCGACAGATCCTTGCGTCTAAAGCCCGCGGAGCGAGTAGATTACATGAAGAGCATTCGCAGTTGCTTGAATTGTCTATCTGCTGGGCACACAGTCTCAAGATGTACCAGCTCATTTAACTGCAGTACTTGTCATTCAAGACATCACAAGCTGCTCCATATGCCAATTCAGCCAAAAGCAACAACTGATCCATCGGGTGACGTAGAATCTACTCCAAACTAAATCGGTTAGAAATGTAAATTCTTATTACGCAAATACAAGTAAAGGAGTTCTATTGGGAACAGCACAGGTTAACATACACTACAATGGTGTAAATTTTTCGGCTAGAGCGCTTATAGATTCTGGTTCTGATTGCTCGTTCATTACTGAGAGACTCAAACGAAGAATCAACCTGCGATCAAAACGCTTGCATGTCCAAGTTTCGGGCATCAATAACTCACTATCTTCGCAGGTAAACGAAGCGTGCGCCATTCAATTGCGGTCGCTCACAGACCCTTTAATAAGCATAGATGCGGTTGTACTGGTTCTACCAAAACTAACAGGAGATCTTCCGACTTGCCAAGTAAGCGCAATGACTCGGCAAGCATTCCCTGGCTTAGTTCTGGCGGCTAAATGGTTCTTCATTAATGAACCAGTTGATCTCGTTCTCGGAGGAGACATATATCCCCAGATAATTTTAGGCGGCATAAAAAAGAACGTATTAAATACGCTTCTCGTACAAGAAACCGTGTTCGGATGGATTTTAACTGGCTGTGCGGAAGCATCGAGTGCAGCCAAAAATATCGTGTCCTTTTACAATGAAGTTAATCTGGACAAGTAGTTGACGGCCTCTTGGGAATTAGAAGACATCCCCAGAAAAAGAATTCTCAATGATGATAATACGTATTGCGAAGAGCTCTTCAAGGCAACAACTACGAGAAACGTTGACGGAAAATACGTTGTCGCTCTACTCTCTCTACCCTTCAAAAAAGGAGTTTCCAAAAGCTTTGTGCCTAGGGCCTTCGCTGAAGAGTGCGTGCGCGCAGTTCTACCGGAGCGAGGCACGACTAGCGAAAAAACCTCTTCTTGAAACAGAATATAACCGCGTCTTAACGGAATACGAAACGTTAGGACATATATCGAGAGTAAACAGCGTGTCGGCAAATGCAACAGATTGTTATTTTTTATTGTCTTGAAGGAAGAAAGTACCACAACTAAGGTCCGAGTGGTGTACAACGCCTCATGCCCTACCGCTAACGGCGTGAGTTTAAACGATGTTCTACTCCCAGGTCCAATACCTCAGGCCGATCTAACCATACTCAACCTCCGCTGGAGATTGTACAAGTACGTCTTCAACAGTGACTTTGAAAAAATGTATCGGCAAATTTGGGTAAAGGATAGCCAAACAAAATACCAACGAATCGCTTTCCGCAACAGCATCTCAGTTTTTACGATCTGAAGACGGTAGCCTTCAGAATTAACTGTGCTCCTTATCTCGCCATAAGGACATTACTTCAACTCTCGGACGATGTGATGAGCTCTTATCCACTAGCATCTAACATTTTGAGGAAATGTATGTGACTCTGCGATAAGAGCTCGACACGAAACCTCCCAAGCGCTAAACTCGGCGGGCTTTCCATTACGGAAATGGACGGCAAACTGCAGTGAAATCCTACAAGGAATACCAAAGAAAGATCTTCTGAAAGAAAACTTTCTAGAGTTTGAAGATACCAGCACGGTAAAAGCTCTAGGAATCAGGTGGAATGCTCACTCAGACTATTTCTACTTTACTTCGACACCTGTAGAGAATCTCAACGCTATAACCAAAAGGGCAATACTGTCAGCTACCGCCAAACTAGTTGATCCACTTGGTTGGCTCGCGCCAGCTATAATCGTAGCCAAAATTATCATGCAGAGCATTTGGCTTGAAGGAACAGATTGGGACGAGATCGTGTCCCCACCAATTTCAGACCACTGGCAAACCTTTATGAGGGATTATACAGAAATTAATAATATTCGCATACCCAGGAGGGTTAATTTTTCTCCGACAGACGACGTGGAGATTCACGGTTTCAGCGATGCATCGGAAAAAGCGTTTGCAGCAAAAATAAAATTTTTATAAATTTACTCATGGCAAAAACAAGAGTGGCCCCCGTAAAGGCAATTTCTTTGCCCAGATTGGAGCTCTGCGGTTCAGTACTGGTTGGTTGGTTAGTTTAAGTGGATTGTCACTCAGGTGACAAGCAATTAGCAAGTTTGCCATTTTGATTCCACAACTCGTGCAACCTACAGCCATTTGGCGGCTTTAATAAATTTCAGTACGTCATACCGAGAGAGGCAGCTGCACTCTGAAATATTCTGCAGGAATGGTTTGCCGAGTGTCTTTAGCCTCATCCTTGCGAGGGCTGGACACTCGCACAGCAAGTGTTCGACTGTCTCTTTTGAGCCCGGGTCATCGCAGCTGCGGCAGAACCTATTGAAGGGCAGTCCTATCCTTACTGCACACTGCAGTAAGTTTGTAGGCATTTGTTTTGCTCATTCCTAAGAGAGCTTTGGTTTTGAGTGGGTCGTAGGACACCCAGAACTGCCGGGCAATTCTGTAGGATTCTGTGCAGTCAAACCTCTGCCTGGCCTTCGAATGATAAATTTCGGTAATTTTTGCCTTCGTCTCCCTGAGAGAGGCGCCCATGTCCACCGCGAGGGACACATCCAGAGCGGAGCCGCTCCTTGCTAGTTCGTCCGCTGTCTCGTTTCCGTAAATGCCCCTATGTCCCAGGACCCATATTAGGTTAATTTCGTATTGGTCAGAAATATAGGCGAGCTCACTCCTACATTCATCCACTAGCTGAGATCTAACAGAGTTAGAAGAAAGTGCCTGAATAGCCGCTTGGCTATCCGAGAGGATGATCACTTGCGTTCTCGCGGGTACATTGTCTTTGATGTACCTTACTGCCTTAATAGCAAACATTTCGGCCTGGAAAACGTTTGCATAGTCTGGTAGGCGGAAGGATAATTTTAGGTTATATTGCTCAATGAAGACCCCAGCACCAACCCCGAATTCCATCTTTGACCCATCCGTAAAGACAGTAACGCCCTGCAAGGACCCGAAATCTTCCTGATTCCAGTCACTGCGGCTTTGGAATTTCGTGCGGTGTTTATGGTGAACCCAGGTCTTCGACAGGATATAGTCAGTGGGCAGCGCTTTAATTTCAGACGGTATTGCGTCTAGGATGGAACCGTGCCCGAACGGTCTTTCCTTCCAGAGCCCCAGGGCATGCAGTCTGATGGCGCTGTTAGCAGCTGAATTCTCGATGAAGATATCTATAGGTAATAAGTCAAGAAGGACGTTCAAAACGGTCTTCGAACAGGATCTCATTGCGCCTGTTACGCTAGCGGCTGCTGACCTTTGAATTCCGCCTAGCTTTTTACTTACGTAATCCTAAGTAAGGGCTGGCCACCAGACCAGCGCCCCATAAGAGATTATGGGTCGGACTATAGCTGTGTACATCCAGTGCACAATTCTTGGTTTCAAACCCCATCTGTTGCCCAATATTCTCTTGGCTGCATAGAGAGCCACCGTGGCCTTCCTAGCACGCTCCTCAATGTTTGGTTTCCAGTTAATTTTGGGATCCAAAATAACTCCAAGGTATTTAACCTTCTTTGACAGATCCAATTCCGTTCCTCGGAACCTTGGTTCACTAAAATTTGGTAATTTTGTTTTATTTGTGAAAAGCATAAGGTCAGTTTTCTCCGGGTTTACGCTAAGAGAACAGCTTATGGCCCAGGAATCTACTATCTTTAAAGTCTTTCCATAATTTCACTTATGACCGAAGGAAACTGACCCGATACCAGTAACTGTGCCTTAGACGGTCCCAAGCCCGGATTGAGAAAACAGGAGGGAAGACAGGGGGCTTTGGTATTTCCAGGGTACGGGCTTGACAACCCCGTCTACCCCAGTTAAAGGCTACCAGTCCTGAGTCGGTGGAGGCTCAACTGGAAGAAGTCTACGGCTTTCGAGAGTCATACCAAAGACTTTATAAATGGTGCCACGGGGAACAGATGCCCCCGGAGTGTGTTCGTCGGCGAGACGAGCAAAACTGGTGACACAAGCAAGGCTTGCAAGGCTGGCAAGGCAAACACTGGCATAGCTTACACGACTAGAAAATGGTGAAAATAAGTTGTAATTGAAGGAAATGTGTGGTGGAATTCGATCCATTGCGAAAGCTGAGCGAGTGGTGTCACCGCTCCTGGATGTGGAGGGTGCCCACGAGCGAGGCGAGTAGGACGTGTGAGATGAGCAAGACGGAGCAAGATGGTGAGTGTGTGTCGAGCAACTCGATCGGTCGAAAGTTGAGCGAGTGGTGTCACCGCTCCTAGATGTGGAGGGTGCCCACGAGCGAGGCGAGTAGGACGTGTGAGACGAGCAAGACGGAGTATGAATGTGGAGTGAAGTAGTCGTGTAAGTCGTTCTAGTGTGAGCTGAGTCAGTTAAGTGGGTCAGGGTGAGTTGAGCCAGTCCAGCAAATCTCGCCGGTGAGCATTACTCCGGTCTGTTCATGGGTACGGCCCCTTTGGGGAGTATCGTGGTAGCTATGGTTGAATACCTAAATGCCTGTAGAACCAGCAATGGTTCAATGTGGAGTTGCATTGCAACCGGATGTCGTGATCCAGAGAACGTCAGAGGTGTAGGTAGGCCTCGGCCCTACCAAGGTGGTAAGTGTGTCCACCACATACTGCCAATTGGTACTGAAGTGCTTGCAGTTCAGGGCAGTGATTAATGCAAAAATTAATCCGTTGTGCCTAATACGGGCACCGTGATTAAAGCCTTGGCAGGTAATCACGTAAAGCCTACATGAAATCCCCCCTGTGGGGTGCCTCTCACTGCATATACGGCCCTGCTTTGGTACCCCAATTCGACATGTATTACTCTGCTCCTTAGCAGAGACACTATCCAAGCCCGGACACAGTGATCAATCCCTGTTTCCATAAGTGCCTCATGAATGGAATCTACACTGACATTATTAAAGGCCCCCTCGATATCTATAAATGACGCCATTGTAAATTGTTTATAGTAGAGCGAACTCTCAATTGTACGTACCACTTCATGTAGGGCAGTCTCCGTTGACTTCACTTTCAAGTACGTATGTTGAGAGCATGATAAATTGGACGTCTTGTTCCTCACATACAGATCCAACAGCCTCTCAAACGTCTTGAGCACGAAGGACATTAGGCTTATTGGTCGGAAATCTTTAGCATTGACATGGCCCCGTTTGCCCGCTTTAGGAATAAAAATTACCTTAATCTTCCTCCAGCTTAACGGAACGTGGTTCAGTATTAGGCACCCTCTAAAAATTGTTTCTAGGACTGGAATGACCATCTCAGAAGCTTTCGGAAGCATGACTGGTAGTATTCCATCCATACCCGGTGATTTGTAGGGTGAGAAGCTGAAGATAGCAAATTTTATCTTTTCCCTCTCCATTAGCTCCTCTAAGAGGTCGGAGAGGGTTGGTATATGGTCTGCGGCATCGGTTTCCACTACATCGATTTTGCACCCTGGAAAATGTGTATTCAGAAGGATATCCGCGACTCCCCAGCCGCAGCTGCAGTACTACTAGTAGAAACAGTTGAAATAGTCGTTGAAAACCTTAATCTTATTCAGAGAAAGTGAATCTTTCGACGGATCCAACGATAGTTTTAGCTTGGATTCGAGAACCTCCGTGTTCGTGATCAACATTTGTTGCCCACAGGATAACAAAGCTAGTAGACAAAGTAGGAAATAAAAATTGGCGCCACGTGGATTCGGCCTCAAACCCAGCAGATCTAGCCAGCAGAGGCTAGTGATCTAGTCAACAACTCCTTGTGGTGGCAGGGTCCTTCTTGGTTACAAGAATACTATTCGAGATGGCCAGCACAAGAATCGAAATATGACACAACCATTGAAGGGAAAAGGGTGCATGTTCATGCAACAACAAAAGTAAACGACTTTCACGACATTCTCGATCGATTTTCTGATTTGTCAGGGGCTTTGAGAGTTATATTTTATATTATGAGATTCTATCAAAGAATCAATCTCAAAACAAAATCTTCTTTTAAAGCGGAGTCTCGTTAAATTTTGTCCAACGAAATTAAAACAACGACCCAACGCTTAATAACAATTTGTCAAAAACAATATTACAGCGAACAATATATAAGGTTAAAATCTGGAAAATCCATCGACGGAAAAATTGAAATCCTGCCTCTTAACCTGATCATCGACAAATATGAGATTTTGAGGGCTGGTGGTCGTCTGAGCGCATCTTGCGATCTGTCCTACAATGAACGTCATCCTATTATTCTTCCGTATGGTTGTAGGTTGTCCCGTCTCTTTGTCCAGTTTATCCATAAAATTTCCGTGCACGGAGAAAACCAGCTGATGGTGCGACTCATCCGATCGCAGTACTGGATTCCCAGGTTGAAAAACTTGATACGGTCCGTCATATACGATCCACAGGAAACGGTCGCAAACTCAACTTATGGGAATCCTTCCCAAAGAACGCACCACCTTTTGCCGTGCATTCAGAAACACGGGAGTGGATTTCGCCGGCCCGTTCGACATCAAGTCCTACCGGGGCAGAGGATGTCGCATGTCAAAATTTTACGATCTTTACGAGCGGAATTTAAAGCATTTTTAGCTGAAGCATGCAATAGCACCCTCACTAAATACAGCCATCAAACCTTAGAGTAGCATTTCATACCCGCTGCGACCCCTCACATGGGCGGTTTGTGGGGTGAAAAGTTTCAAAACACACTTTAAAAAGGTTGCGTCCGACCACAAATATACTTTTGAAGAGTTCAGCACACTCTTATGCCGTATTGAGTCTTGTCTCAACTCACGACCACTAAGCCCCTCTTCAAACGAACCGTCTGACATGGAGCCGCTTACCCCTGGTCATTTCCTAGTCGGCGGGCATCTTCTTGCCCCACCCGAAATCGATGTAAATGAAAGTCCTGCCTCAATCGTAAATCGATGGCAGAAACTTAAGGCCCTATACCAGACATTCTGTAGGAGATGGAGAATGGAATACCTCACCGAAATGCAGAAACGCATCAAGTGGAAACATCCACAACTTAAGGCTAGGAGACCTTGTCGTCGTTAAAGAGGAAAACCTGCCGCCAAAAAAATGGAGATTGGGGAGAATAGTCAAGCTACACCCAGGTTCCGACAACCGAGTAAGAGTAGTCGACATCGAAACAGCTAAGGCAGAAATCAGAGGGCCAATTGTAAAATTGGTCATACTTCCGCCCTACAATGAGAATAGCACAAACTCGCAGTAAACTTCTTACCCACTCTTCATTCCACTT
>NW_023458557.1:7923487-7926819 GCF_013731165.1 Rhagoletis pomonella | reverse complement strand
TTTTAAAAAAAAAGTTATCAAGCTCTTAAAAAATCACCCGTTAGAAGGCAATCGAACCTCTGTTAACCACATGATGTCCCAAAGGAAGTAGAGTGTTGGAGTGAGAAAGAGCCAAGTTACACGATGACCTTTCACCCTGGGTGGAAAGTCATGCGTGTCGAGCTTGTAGGCAAGAAGTGTAGCGAAGTCAGCGACGTAGGCAAGCAAAATAGAGGGCTTTTTTGATGTTTCGAGTTAACTTTTTCGTATTTCTGCTTTGAGTTCGCGATTCGCTCCGCTTTAAAAATGAGAACGAAAGAGTTGACCAAGGAAAATTTTTCGCTTAAATGTCAAAAATACGCAAGAAACGCCGCAAAGAAAAAGTCATCGTGTAAATGCACGAGGATTTTCGAAGACTTTTTTCAAAGGGAACGTGCCAAAAACGCAGGGTGAAAAGTCGTCGTGTAAATTGGCTCAAAGTCCGCTAGGCTGATGGTTCGGTTAAGCAGTGATGAGTGTGTGTGTGTGGGTGTGTGAAAGCTCGGCTTAAACAGCATTTCTTTTTTTATATTACTTAAATGTACATAAGTGAAAAAAATATACATATATACTTATATGAGGATATTGTGCCGTTTAAGTGCGCGTGTATAAGGAACTGTCGCATATACGGATAATCGAGAAGCTTCTAGGGGTCACTAGATACTAATAAGGAATTGGAGGTAAGTTCCCACGCAGTAGGACCATACTTATATTTATACCTTGCGGCATGTATGTAAGTGCATAGGCACATACTGAGATCCATAGGATGTACATATCGCACGTTTGATGATGTAACGAGTTATTTCGGGCTTTAAATTTTGTGGGAAAATGCAATAAAATTTATCAACTCATACAGTTGGTATAGAAAAAAAAACAGATAGAAAGAAACATATATTCGGCATATTTGGGAAGTTTGGTTGTCTGTTAGACTGAATATAGTGCAGTTATCAAGCTTATTAATTGCATAACGAAATCTCCAAAAACGTAAATTTGAAGTTACATCACTATATTATAGAACGGGCGATATGTATGTTAGTAGAGATAATCGCAAGGTATAAAAGACAGTGATTGATATACATACATACATATAAAATATTAGTCTGAATATTAGCAAAAAATTTTCTTAATTTCAGGTCGCCTGCTGAAATACCTGGCAAAAGGATCTCCACTTTTGAGTGCCGCTTGGACAAATACTAGCTCGCCACGTAGTCGGAGCATGAAACCTTAATGAGCGGAAGCAACGGAGTCGCACACGCACCAGCCATCATCGATACAACACACAGTGGTCAATCGCAGTCGCAACCAACACACACACCCGCCTATTTGCCAACAAGGGTATATATATAAAATCAAACACGCATCCGGACAGATAAATATCCGCATCCACTTTGGGTTATATCCGCACCGGAACGTTAAGCCAGCGTAATTGTCAACGGTCAACAGATATTTGGCAACAACAACACCGCCGTCGTGAACAGCTGTTCCAGCTAGTCCAGCCAGAATAGGTCAACGGCCATTATACAGACCTGTGGACTTTCCACAGCCCCACACAGAGGATCACAGTCGTCAACGAAAGGGTAACAGCGAGGGAGAGAACAGCATCCACTTCAGCGTGGTCAACGGGAGCAGCATCATTGAGAGCAGTGGAGACTAGCGCTCCACCGGCGCCGCCAGTCAGAACCAGCGAGAGCCGTGGAGACTTGTGCTCCAACCACCCCGCGGATCAACAGTAGTGGCATCAGAGGAGCATTTCTTAAATCTTGTTACTCCGATACATACATACATATTTAGTTGCTATTATGACCTAGAGTTTCTTTTATATACTTACATACATATATTGGATTTGGAGTGGTTGGACGCTTTGATTTTCTTTTACCTTGCTCTGCTATTCCACATTAGTGATCTGTATACCGTTTAGTTTCTGCTTATTTTGCTATTAGTTTTGCTAATTTTGGTAGTAATTGCATTTCTTGCGAATAATTGGATTTTTTATATGTATCGCTGTAGTTATTATTCTGGAGTTTCTCTTTATAATTCGGTGGTTTGTTTAGATTTAGTAGCTATAAATTTTATTTTTTTGCATGTTTTGTTTCTTTTTTGCGCGTGTTTCTTTTTTGCTCGCTGCCCTGTAACACGGTTGACACCTCAGTTCTTTAGCTGGAGGCGTACATATGTACATATATATGTAAGACTATTGGTACATATATGTAAATATAAAAATTCTCCCCAAACAGGTTCTTAACAGGGTGTTGGTACTACCATCGCTGGAGACCAAAAGTGAGTACAGAAATTTGTTTATTTGCTATACACATATATATGCACTCATGTGTAATTATTTACGTACATACCAATCTTACTTATATACCTGCATATTTATTTAGTTGGAGATTTTTTTAATCTCGCGGTAATATTTTTTTTTTCTTTTGATTTACGTTTGAGGTATTGGAATTATTTGTTGAGGTTTTTCTTTTGGAGAATATAATAACCAATGAGCTACAATAACAATTATTTAGTTAGTAAGTTTAGCGGGAGTAGTTTGCATTGATAAATTATATAATTTTGGGATTTGTATCTATTAGTGTATTAGGGTGGTAGGTTTTACGTTTTTTCTTTGATAAATTTACGTATTTATATGTACATACCTGAACTTCGATACATATTAGTGCTAGAGTTAAGAGCATTTTAATATTAGGCTAAGAAAATAAAAATGAATTGGGAAAATAAAATTTTTCTGAATAGCTTTTGGCATTAAGATGGTGTGTTAGGCACAAAGATTTGGTGTGGGTGTTGCGCTTGTGCAATAGAGGGGAAGTGGGGGTGGACATATACATGGGTAACAGGTCTAAATAACACAAGATATTTCAACACATACCAACTCAACACATTAACTCAACATATGACTTTTTTACATAAATTATCTCAACATATGATTTTTCAACACGAACAATTTCGCTTCACTTTATTTTTATTATATTCAACACAAAATTTTTGTTGCACAGCCGTTTATTCTTACAATTTCAAGTAACAAGGCGTATTTAATAAGGTGGTGTTAGCCGTATATAAGTAAAAAATTAAACTAACAAATTATATGCACAATGACAGTATGAATTACAACAAACACATCAATTTAAAGTAATGTTCTCCACGGCGAAAAATTCAGATAAGACCGTAACACCACCTTCTTAAATTCGCCTTGTCAATTAATATTAACGACTGTCATCCACGCGATCAATTTAACTTTACACATTACACATTATACAATAAATAGCATAATTCGTGATATCAACTTTAACATAACCGGTGCTACAAAAAAA